>NC_042620.1:174391104-174697265 GCF_901001135.1 Rhinatrema bivittatum | reverse complement strand
TTGTACCTGAAGATTAGAGGATGGCCAATCTTTAAAAGGACTCCAGGGATGATTCAGGAAACTATAGATCAATGAGCTGGACTTTAGTTTCTATGATTTTTCCCGGCACTGATCTAAAAGAATAAAATCATAGATTATATAGAAATGCATGCTGTCATGGGATACAGCCAGCATGGATTTCCACACGAGAAGTCTTGCCTCACCAATCTACTACATTTTTTTGAAGGAATTAAACGTGGATAATGATGATCCAGTGATTACAGTAAACAGTGTATTTGAATTTTCAGGTGGTATTTGACAAAGTCTCCCATGAGAGACTCCTGAGAAAAATAAAAAGATCATCGGATAGGAGGCAATATCCTATTGTGGACTGCAAATTGGTTAAAAGATAGGAAACAGAGAGAAGGAATAAGTTATCAATTTTTTTCCCGTCGATAGCAGGGCTGAATTAGCCATGCTGTCATGGGATCTGTCAATCAGGTCCGGGAGGCGGAGCTTTACAAAGCAGAGATATTAGATTTTAGCTCTCTGCGGCTGCGCGTGTGTTCCCGCGCAGGAAAGTAACAGATTCTCCTCAGTCTGTTTTTTCCGCGAGCTGGATCGCACGCGGGGCTGACTTCTCCTCAGCATTTCTTATTTTATTGAAATGTCAAAAAAGCCGGGATTTAAACCCTGTGCCTGAGGCAAGGTAATGTCTGTCATGGATGGCCATGACCGATGTTACCGATGCCTGGGACCAGAGCATAATTTACAAAATGTTTGAACTTTTCACGTTTTCCGAGCCATCGGAGGCTCATTCTTCACTGGGTCCCTCATCGACGGCAGCTCCGTCACAGAAAAGAGCGTCGTCGTGGGATCCTCAACCCTCCAGGCTTGGAGGTAAGGACTTACTAAGCCGACATAGGCCTTCGGATCCGAGAGGACTGAAAGAGCCTCGGCGAGCAGCGCAGGAAACAACGGCGCCTAAATCTGCAGCGCCGACGAGTTATGCGCCTGAAGCACCTTATGCGCCCAAATCACCATTGGCGGATAATACTTCTGCGCCCGAATCATCATCGGTGCACAAGACACCGGCGCACACAACACAGGAAGCATATGCGCATAACGCGCCGAAGACCTCTGCGCGCACGGCGCGGGAGCTGTCTGAAGCGAGCTCGGCACCGAAACCATCTGAGTGCACAGCGTTGACGACTTCTGCGCACATGTCGGTATATGCGCACAACTTACAAGAAATATCGACGCACATGGCACCGAAGGCATTAGCGCACTCAACAACACACAGATCGGCGCACAGTGGACTACAAAAGTCAAAACAAAGACATCAGTCTCCACATGTACCTCATTCCACCTCTTCAGACTCTAGTTCTACAGAGGTGAAGTCAAAAAGAATCAGACGATCACTGTCGGGAGATGGAACCCATACAGGATCATCGTCACACCATCACCATAGGCGATCACGTCACTCACATCAAAAAGCTGCAAAGAGGAGAGATACATGGGCAATGAGCCCTTCCACTTCTAGGTCATCTCACCCATGAAGTGTAGAGTCCTTATCTCGCAGACAATTAATACAAATCACTTCCTCTGCTGCATCTTTGTCCTCAGATATTTCTGTTAAGACCACAGAGGTCAAGATGAGGAACAAGTATGACGTACCAGCTGCTTCTGTAAATTCCTATAGTATCACCTAAAACAGGTAAACTACCAAAACAATCTGGTCGTGCAACAATGCCTCCTCAAACAAAAGAGGCATTTCTTCAATTATCCCAATCATTGGCAGGGTTTTATGAAACTCTTCAATCATTTTTATTTATTTATTTTATTTATTTAAGTTTTTTATATACCAACATTCAAGACGATTGTCCCATCATGCTGGTTCACAAGAAACAGGAGTGCAATTATAATAAACTTAACAACTTGAACAATAGTGCAGAAGGAGCAGTTACATGTAACAAGGAAATATAGAACTTGGAGTAAGAAGGAAAATGATCCTTTACCTTTAAGATGTCTAATGAGCTATCTGTGAGTTCTCCGGAACACAATATACATACCTCTAGAGAACCATCGGTGGAGCCTCCAGCATCCCCAATGACGAAACGACCAATCTCACCAATTCAACAGCAAGATACCTCTATAGATTCTCTATCTCCACAAACGTCACCATTGTCATCTACTGGATTCCCGTCGGATCCACAGGAACAACCACAGGAACCATATTCTCCTCCAGAGGACCTGACATACCCAAAATTTTTAGAAAAATTGGGCACGATATTACATCTGGAGGTCCAAAAGGAGACAGACCCTAGGTCAGAAACCTTTGGTATCCTAAAGATTTTCGATGCTCCGGGAGAACCAACATCTCTCCCACCACACGAATTATTACATTCTGTCTTGCAAAAGTCGTGGGAAACGCCTTATTCTCTATCAGCAGTTTCCAAGAAAACGGATATAAAATTTCGTATGAAGAAAACATCACCTTACTCTATACCACAATTACCACATGCTTCAATTGTGATAGAGTCGACAATGCAAAGATTCAAAAAAGCAAAAATCGCATTCCTCTTATCCACCAGGTAAAGACAACCGGTGTTTAGATGACTTTGGCAGGAAGATGTATCACAACTCAATGTTGAATGCCCGCATTATGCACCATCAATTCTATATGGTACAATACCTCTATGAGTGCATACAAGCCACAAAAGGTATGCTCTCCTTGACGGCTGATCAGGTGCCACCGCCTCTTCATGATATGGAGGAGTGTTCTCGACACCTTCTACGATCAATATATGAGGCATTTGAAACATCTTGTAGGGCGTCTGCAACAGCCATAGCAGCCCGTAGGATGGCATGGTTACGCTCTAGTACGATACGAGAAGATTTACATGAGAAACTGATGAACCTCACATGTACAGGAGACAACCTGTTCAGAGAACGGTTTCAAGACACAGTCGGCAAATTAAAAGAGGAAGCTCTAGCAGTCCAGTCCTTAACGTCACAATCTCACTACTCGACCACACGTCGTTATGTGGGATTTACACGTAGACAGTCTTATAATCTTAGGCCTTACAGTCTTATCAATCTTTTCGTACACAGACGTATCCATCTTACCAGCGTCCTCCACCACAACAAAACAACACGACTCAACGTAGGGGTAAACCACGTAACCAGAGACAGCAAACACAACAACCGGCTGCTGCAGTAAAATCAACGCCATCTTTTTAATAAACCAGCCACTACCACTACATCAAGCACCACCTGGCAGAATTCATTCTTGCCTGGCAGCCTTGGAGAAAATAACAACCGATCAATGGGTTTTAGAGATAGTATGACTTGGCTATCAACTCCAATTTACCACAAAACCCATACTACCTCACTTTTCCACTCTAAAGAGTCAAAGCTTCCAACCACAACTGGGGGAGATTGCTTTGCTTCGCAAACAGGCCATTCGACGAATTTTTCCGAAAACCCAAAAAACAGGGTTCTATTCCCCGTACTTCCTCATCCCCAAAACGTCGGGTGGACTTCGCCACATATTAGATCTACAGGAGTTGAACAAATTCCTGACAAAGAGAAATTCAAGATGCTATCGTTGAAATTGATCTTACCTCTGATTCAACCCAACAACTGGATGTGTTCCATCAATCTGAAAGATGCGTACACACATATTCCAATCCATCCATCCTCTTGATATTACCTATGCTTTCGCTACGGCCAACAACACTACCAGTACAAGTTTCTTCCCTTTGGACTATCGGCTGCACCCAGGGTTTTCACCAAATGCATGGTTGTGGTGGTGGCTCATCTCAGACAACAGGGTATGACCATCTTTCCATATCTGGACGATTGGCTAATAATAGCCTTGACCCCGGAGATCTTACTCGATCACCTCAGACAGGTGATACAGTGCTTACAGGAATTGGGACTAGTGATCAATTTTCAGAAATCACATCTCCAACCAACACCGACTACAGTTCATAGGAGCAGGCCTGGACACTGTTCGCAATCGGGCATATCTCCCAACAGAAAGAATAATACAAATACGCCAATTTCTCTACTCGTTGAACAACACTCAAAGGCCGGTGAGACAAATTTTGGTAGTCCTCGGCCACATGGCGGTGGCTATTTTCATGGTTCCCAACACCAGGCCACACATGAGATGCCTGCAATGGGGACTAAAACTTCAATGGAAACACTCACAACCGTTGACACAGAAGTTATCGTTGACCTCCGAGATGAAACAGGACATAACATGGTGGCTCCTAGAATCCACCCTGTCCAAAGGAGCATTATTCAGTCCTCCTCCGCACAACGCAGTCTTAACCACAGATGCGTCTCGCAAGGGATGGGGAGCACATCTCGAGATTTACGAAACCCAAGGGTTATGGACAATCTCCAAGCAGTCCCTGCAGATAAATCTATTAGAGCTCAGAGCAATTCGAAATGCGCTACAAGTGTTTCAAGATCACTTAAAGGGCCACAGAGTCATGATCTACACAGACAATCAAGTGGCAATGTTTTATATCAACAAGCAAGGAGGGTCCGGTTCCTGGCCCCTTTGCAAGGAGACCCTGACAATCTTCAAACATGCTCACCAACATTGTATAGCAAATACAAGAGCGGACAGGCTAAGCCGCATCTTTCATCCTCATGAATGGACACTCAATTCGGAGGTAGCCCAAGACATTTTCATGCAATGGGGGACACCTGCGATGGATCACTTTGCCACAGAGATCAACGCTCAGATTCCCAAATTCTGCTCGATAAGACCAAGTCAGTTCAGGATCGCCCAAGATGCCTTCCTCATTCCGTGGACGACAGGCCTCCTGTATGCCTTTTCTCCCATACCACTCATAACAAGGACACTTCAGAAGTGCATAGCAGACAAGGCTCAACTGATACTCATAGCTCCAGCCTGGCCAAGGCAACCATGGTACAGTTTCCTTCTCCGATGTCCATCATGGACCCCATTCGATTACCGAATCGCCCAGATCTTCTCTTCCAATATCAAGGAACGCTTCTACACCTGCTACACTCATCTCTCCATTTAACAGCATGGAGATTGAGAGGCTCCTTTTAACAGAACAGGGAGTTTCCACTTTGGCACAATCCATTTTGTTAGAATCCAGGAAACTCTCAACAAGGAAAAACTATAGCTATAAATGGAAACGCTACTCTACCTGGTGCACTTCTAACGGTGTACCACCTTTAGACTGTTCACCTGAGTTACTCATTGATTATCTACATACACTGTACACAGCTGGTCTGGCAACCTCATCCATCAGGATCCATCTCAGTGCCATAGCGGCATATCACAGACCACTTAACAATATTCCTATTTCCAATCACCCCTTACTATCTCGTTTCATCAAGGGGTTAACTCACCTTCGTCCTCCGATCTCCAAGCCTCCAGTTCCATGGAACCTCAACATAGTTCTTGAACAGCTCATGTTTTTCCCGTTTGAACCCATGGACTCGGCACACATTAAATACCTCACATGGAAGATGGTATTCCTCGTGGCAGTAACATCAGCATGACGAGTCAGTGAATTACAGGCCTTGGTCCATTATTCTCCGTATTTACAATTTCATCACCAAAAAGTGGTTCTCCGAACTCACCCATCCTTCCTACCAAAAGTGGTGTCTCAATTCCATCTCAATCAGACCATAGAACTACCCATCTTTTTCCCTAAACCTCATGCAAATGACAGGGAAAAATTACTGCATACGCTAGACTGCAAAAGAGTGTTAGCATATTACAAAGAAAGAACAAACTCGGACTCCCGTGTTTCTCAACTCTTTGTCTCTTTCGACCCGAAAGCACCTGGACTACCGGTGGCTAAACGCACCATCTCCAGCTGGATAGCACAGTGCATCAAGTTCTGCTATGACAAACAGAACCTACAGCTACATTCTGTTCCCAAAGCTCATCAAGTTAGAGCAGTGGCGGCTTCCTTGGTACACCTTAAACATGTACAACCCATTGACATTTGTAAGGCAGCTACATGGTCATCGCTCCATACCTTCACATCGCACTACTGCCTTGATCAACAAGCAAAAAAAAATCGAAAAAACTGGTGAGGTATGTGATAAAATGAACACTATATCAAGAAAAATCACACACAAAAGGTATAATCAGACGGGTTTACCCTCATACCTGAGTGACTGTTCATACACACCGAAACCGGTGTTTTTAAACCATACAAGCACTTTAAATTTTATGTGCAAGCACTCGTACAAATAATCACGGGGTAACCCAAATTCTCTTTTTTTTGTAATTTTTCACATTTTTTAGAGAGTCCTTTTTTCACCAAACACGTAATGAAGTTGCCGTACAAAAATAGGCAGACATTATTCCTTCTAAATTTTAACGAAAGTAAATTTCTTTTAAGCATGAACTTTTAGCAACATTTGAATGTGGAAAAGTAATACTTATCTTAAACTTTTCCAAAAATAAAGCTGAACAAGGATGAGGAGCCGTTGTTCAGCCTCCAGCGGGGGCCCTGGAGCGATCTCCTGCCGCAAATCGTTTCCGTACGGAAAATGGCGCCGGCAGGAGATCGACTGCAGGAGGTCGTTCAGCGAGGGTTCCGGACCCCCGCTGAATGACCTCCTGCAGTCGATCTCCTGCCGGCGCCATTTTCCGTACGGAAACGATTCGCGGCAGGAGATCGCTCCAGGGCCCCCACTGGACCCCCAGGAACTTTTGACCAGCTTGGGGGGGCCTCCTGACCCCCACAAGACTTGCCAAAAGTCCAGCGGGGGTCCGGAACGACCTGCGTCGAATCGTATTGGTCTATGGCCACCGCCATTTTGCAAAATGGCACCGGCTGAAGACACCACGATTTAGTGTGCCGGATTTCCTGCTCTCCCCCTTCCCCCGATTTAGCTACGGACCCGGGGGTAATTTAAGCTACGGACCGCCGCTACGGACCCCCAGGTAATTTAAGGCATTTGGGGTGGGGGATTTAATTTAAAGGGTCGGGGTGGGTTTTAGTGTGCCGGGGGTGGGTTTTAGGGGGTTTTAGTGTGCCGCTGGACCCCCAGGTAATTTAAGGCATTTGGGGAGGGTGGGGGATTTAATTTAAAGGGTCAGGGGTGGGTTTTAGGGGGTTTTAGTGTGCCGGTTCACGATTTTAACGATACTCTAAACACCCAAACGGCGACAATACGATTCCCTCCCCCTCCCAGCCGAAATCGATCGTTAAGACGATCGAGGACACGATTCACATCTCTATGCTCTATCTCCATTTTAAAGGATAGTGCCAGCAGTCTGGTTCCACCCTGGTTAAGGTGGAGCCCATCCCTTTGGAAGATACTCCCCCTTCCCCAAAAGGTTCCCCAGTTCCTTACAAAACTGAATCCCTCTTCCTTGCACCATCGTCTCATCCACGTATTGAGTCTCCGAAGCTCTGCCTGCCTCTGGGGACCTACACGTGGATCAGGGATCATTTCAGAGAATGCTACCCTCGAGGTTCTGGATTTAAGTTTCTAAGAGCCTAAATTTGGCTTAAAGAAACCTCCCTCCCATATTTCCTATGTCGTTGGTGCCCACATGTACGACAGCCGGCTCCTCCCCAGCACTGTCTAAAATCCTATCTAGGTGACGCATGAGGTCCGCCACCTTCGCACCAGGTAGGCATGTTACCAGGCGATCCTCATGCCCACCAGCTACCCGGCTGTCTACATTCCTAATAATCAAATCACCAACTATGACAGCCCACCTAACCCTTTCCTCCTGGGCAGTAGCCCTTGGAGACACATCCTTGTTGCGAAAGGACAAAGCACCACCTGGAGAGCAGGTCCTTGCTACAGGAGCCTTTCCTGCTGCACCAGGTTGATGCTCTCCCATCATGAGACCTTCTTCCTCCAAAGCAGCACCAGGGCTGCCAGTCTGAAGTTGGGACTTGGCTACTATGTCCCTGAAGGTCTCATCTATATACCTCTCTGCCTGCCTCAGCTCCTCCAGGTCTGCCACTGTAGCCTCCAGAGATCAGACTTGTTTTCTGAGAGACAGGAGCTCTTTGCATCGCATGCACATGTACAATTTCTCACCGGTGATTAAAAAATCATACATATGACACTCGATGCAAAAGACTGGGAGGCCCCCCTCTTGCTGCTGGACTGCTGCCTTCATCTCAAATTTGTTCAGTTCCTAGTTAAGTTTCAGGTTGCTATGGGAATAGGAATGTCTAGTGTCCTTTCAATGTATTAGTGAATTCAATATATGTCTGGTAGTGGCCTACAGGGGAATGATCAAACTCTCAATAAGGTGTGGGGAATTCGGGAAGTGAAGTTAAAAGGCTGATTTTTTTTTTTTTTTATTTTAGTGTGAAAGTGGCACCTGCCTATAAATTAAAGGATGAGCTAGGGGTGGGTGGGTGAGGGTTGGGAGAGTTGGGCTATACAAACACTCTAACTTCTGTTTATTTGCTGCCTTACTATTAAAAGCACAAACACACACTAAATAATATACCCCAATAGTTAACTTCGCCCCAATACTTTAAAAAAAATTTCCCAAGCAAAACTTACCAATTCTTTTCAGCCACCAGCAAGGTGATCCTCTCCTCTCAGGGTTCCCACTGACCTTCATGCAGGGGGCTGCCTCACCTGTCAGAACCCCCCCAGCCACACATACATCATTCACTGGCTGGGATATGAGGGACAGAAGGGGAGTTATGGGTGAGACAGTCCCCTGAAGAGAGGTAACTTTTTAATTGTTGCATTTGAATGTACCAGTAGTTGAATGGGGGAGGGGAGTGGAAATTAAAACATTATTTAAAATTAAAGTACTACTTTAAAACACAAATTGTAAGAATAATGGTGAGAAAGCTGTGACCAGGTTGCCAGTTTGTGTGAAACTTTTTTTTTTCATTAAAATAGCTGGTCACAGCTTTCTCACCATTAGTTTTACAATTTGTGTTTTAAACTTTGTTTACATTTAAAAAAAGTACCATAGTAAAATTAAAGCAAACGCTTAAACTTACAGCCACATGTTTTTGTTGATGAACTGGACTGGTGCTGTGTTGACTCACAGGCAGTTAAGTCTGTCTCTGCCTGCAGGCTGACTGCTGAGCTCCCCTGCTGGTGAATTCTAAAGAAGCCCAAATGACTTTGGGGATACTGAGTACGCGCATGTTAGCGCACACTAAAAATACCTACTGAACATGCTCACGTTAGTGTGCACTAATTAAAGTTGGTAGTGCATGCTATCCGGATGTTAAAGCGCACTACAAAAACCCAATGAGCATGCTCGTGATAGTGTGCACTAACTCATTCAGTGCACAGTAACTGGGAATTAGTGCGCACTAAAAATACCTAAGTATGCTCACATTAGTGCGCACTAATTAAAGTTGGTGCGCGCTACTTGCCAGATAGTGCACACTACAAAAACCCAATGAGCATGCTCATGATAGTGCGCACTAATTCATTCAGTGCACACTAACACCCAAATAGTGCACAGTAACCGGAAGTTAGTGTGCACTAATGCCAAAATTGGAAAAAAAACCTAAATAACACCGCCCTGAACCATTTTACCCACGAAATGGCTCTAAAAACAAAATGACCCGAACATGAAACAAAAGAACTGCCGCTACACATCTCTAATATTGGTACATTTTACAGCATCACTCAATTTTTGCTAGGTCCCCTATTATAGTATACACTAGGGGCAAAAATATTCGGGATTGGATAGTAAAACCTGATACTTCGAGCCAGTCACAGCTTGTAACAATACCACAGAAATAGGTCATTTTCAATGTGGCTCCTGTGCCTTTTTTAAATTTACAATAAAAGAGACTAAGCTCCCTGGCACTCATCTCACGATTTGTTTGTTATGAAGAACTGATTGCCAAACTTCATTTATAGTAAACTACATTATCTGCCCCTGCAATAAACTTTACATTGGTAAAACAAAGAGAAAAATTAAGACCAGATTTATAGAACATAAAAGCTGTATAAAAAAAAAAAATCAGAAAATTCAAACTCCTTTAGTAGCCCATTGTTTGAAACACCAACATATGTTTTATGATTTAAAATGGGGCACTTTGGAGCACATACCTTCATGAGGAAGAGATCAAGAGCTCTATCTCCTTATTCATGAACAATTTGGGATTTTTACATTGAACATAATAGCTCCATCAGATCTTAAGCTAGATCTTGTATGGTATTCAATTGTTTAATCCTAAAATTTATTGCAAGTAACTAATTAATGGCTCTTTATATTCTGAAAACCGGTCTTGAACTTCCAGTTTCCATATGGCACTGAACCAGTTGTAGCCGTCATAGCAAGTAAGTCCTGCAGCGTCTATGTCCTGTGAAACATGGAAGATCTTTGTTACAAAGCATTTTTTGTCTTTCAGAAGACTTCTTGTGCAACACTAACCAGCGCGATGTTAAGTGATGTGTAAAGTTCTTATTTCCATCGGCTCCCCTTATACAGTTTTCGAAACACGGTCAGTGTTGGGGCGTTTTGCTGGACTTCTTGAGATAAGTGTTACTTAAAATGTATTTGCTCTTTAAGCGGGCTTCAATGCTAAAGTTTTATTTGCAAAAGAAAAAACTAAAAAAAACCCTCAATGTTTCAAATATATTCTACCATAGCCGATGATTACACGTAAGTCAAAGAAGGCACTTGTACTGCCAGTAGTGCCTAGTATGACTGGCTATTAATACTGTCACAGCCATTGGTGAGAAGGGATTTTTTCACATTGGAATAGGTGAACCATTTTGAGATGGTAAAGGTCTTAAGCATCACTATCCAGCAGGTATTTCTAATTTAGTGAGTGTGGTTTAAAAAAAATGAATTCACCAAGAAAAATCACTTAAAATCATAACTAATTGCATACTGTTTGTATATTATAAAATAGCTTGATGCATCTCAACCAGGTAGTTGATAATTTGTGATTACATTAGCTGATATCTAGGATTTGTAATAAAACAAGGTAAAATCAAGAACAAATATTTTAAAATGTTTTTTAAAACAAAATTGCCAAGGGCTGTGCATATTTTCAACTTTTTTCCTGAACAAAATGTCATATTGCTCTCACATGGGTTAGATTTGGTGGCAGTATGGGAAGGGTAGTGGAGACAAAAACAATAACTGAATTCAAGAAGATCCTTAATTGTAAAAAAGTGATCACAGAGCAATAGATCTATTGCAATCTAGACTCTAGAGCAGAAGTTCCAACTGATCTGATGTAGGAAAACCTTAGGTCTACCAGAATTTTGCCACCTGTAGAGAGAAGACATGGGTAGATCATAGCTACTACTGCTAGTTGCAAAGTCTTAATCTCTTTCCCCCTCCAATGTGTGATTGCCTCTGGGCAGCACTTTTATTTATCGCAGTTTTCTATACCGTGTATGGACTTAACCTTCACATCGGTTTACAATTTCGTTACAATAAAACCAAAATAAAATATGCATACATCATAAAAACGAAATAAAAAACAAAATATGTTTTGTTATACATAACATACATTTCAAAAAACCCTAAGGAGCCAATATACACCTGCTTCTTTTTTGTACATTGCCTAAGCATGATTCAAAGCTTGCTTAGCTGTTATTCTCATTGAAGGCCTGTTTAAATAGCTATGTTTTCTTACCTGCTGCTTCCTCCTCCGCCAGCTTCCCTCTGAAGTCAGAACTGTGTGAATCCGGCAAGTCTGACTATGGGGTCCTGCATGGTTCTGACTTGAAAGGGAAGATGGAGGTGGCAGCAGCAGCAGCAGATAAGAGGTGCTGCTCACTTGATTCCTTTTGCAGGCCAAGGTGCTTTGGGCTCTGATCTGGCAATTCAATCAGATGACTTCTATATAGCTGCACAGAGGGATACTATTGATCCAGTGGCCTGGAGTCCTCTTTATAATGGGCCAGATCTTAAAATCTACGCGCGGGCGTAGATTTGTTCGTGCAACCCGGTGCGAACAAATCTACACCCGATTTTATAACATAGGCGCGCTGCCCCGCGCATGTTATAAAATCTGGGGTCGGCACGCGCAAGGGGGTGCACACATGTGCACCTTGTGCGCGCCGAGCCCCGATGGCTTCCCCGTTCCCTCCAAGGACCGCCCCGCGGTGTTGGGTTTGTAATGTTTTATTTTATTTTTCGGCACTGCCTGTAGCTTTTAAATAAAACTGAAGCGGGACCCCTGCTGGCTGCAGGGTTAGTGCCATCCTGGGCATGCCCAGTAGGGGTCAGTCAAAGTTCTGGAAACTTTGACAGAAGTTTTCCGTGATTGGGCTCCATCCTGATGTCACCCATATGTGAGGACTACCATCCTGCTTGTCCTGTGAGAAGGTTATTTCCACCTTTATTAACTGGTGATAAGACCAGGCCAATATTGTGAGTGAAGTGTTGATTAGACAGTTATTGGTCTTGGTAAATATTAGGTCTAGAATTTGTTCTGCTTTACAAGTCACTTTATAAACAAATTGGGATATCCCAGAATTTCCATGGTCTCTAAAATGTTTCACAGGCTATGGTTCTCAGTGTTTTTTCTATATGGAGTTTAAAGTTTCCTAGTATTAAAGGTTGAATCTGGAGATTGAATTATTTACTAAGGTATTTCCATCAGTGGACAGCACTGTAGGATTCCTGGAGGACAATAACCAGCCCTGTTTAGTTAAGATTTTAGAATTGCCATCTCATAGGGAGGTTTAGTTTCAAGTTGGTAAGGTTCTTGCTAAAATGTATTTTATTTATTTATTTTTTACTAATTATTCATCCCTTACCTTTTCATTGATTTCAAGGTAGATGAAATATATCATAATTAGGATTAGAAATTTAAGACTACATTATCTTTGTCATGCAGCCAGGTTTCAGTTATGCAAAAAACTGGTATTTAAGTCTTCTTGCAGGTAATTAATCAGGAGGATTTTTTTTTTTTTTGACTGAACATTTAATAAAAGCAGAGGAAACATTAAGCAGGAAGATATAGCAGCAGATATCGTAAGGAAGACCAGATTTGTATTCCTTCTTTGCTTCATTCTTGGTACACTCATTAGATCTCCATAAAGACCCCATCCTAGCATAGGCTTGATGAAGCATGTCTCATGCATGAACCTCACCATTAGGTTCAGGATGCACCGAATACTCACTTCAGGGGGCACACAAAGAGGTGTGCTCCTTTGGCATCGCTGCCACCTTGTAGGGCTTCCGACAGTGGGTGGGCAGTGATGACCCAGGCTTGTGGGTGCTGGCATCTCTCTCATTGCTCAGGGGTAGGAGGAGGTATCCTTACCTCTGTTCTCTCTGTGCTCTATCTGCCGGTGGAGGCAACCAGGCTCTCTGATGGTTATACATAAGGCAAAGAAGGTATTTGTACTGCCAGTAGTTCCTAGTTTGACTGGCTATTAGTACCTTCACAGCCAATCGTGAAGAGAGGATTTTGTCATATTGTTTTGTACCTTTTCACCCTCTATTTAGTTTTGTGATACTAGTCCAATGACATAAAAGGCTTATGGATCAGAGAACTTTGAAAGGATTAAAAAAATAAATAAAACAAACCTAAAAAAACCATGCTGTCACACCAAGATAACCAACTGGCTATTTTCCTAACTAGGTTAATACTTGAAATGAAAGTGATACTGCAAATCACATTCCTCAACTATTTAACTTACTATCACAAAGAGAACAAATCCAAAAGGAACAGATCAGAACTACCAAACACATGAAAACATTGAGGAAACTGGTTTTATAGACAGCAATCAATCTCTGGCAAGAATATGCAAGGTGACAGTTTTTCTCATAGCCATACTGGACTTATATTGATGTATAAAAAGGTTTAATTCTTTGTTTACATTGAACAATGATTTCCCTTATGAGGGTTAAAGAAATGTACATATACTGTTCTTTTGCGTTAACTCAAAACAAATCAGACTGTATTAAGAATAAAAGTACACTGAAGGTTTACTTATCACAAATGTTTATTAAGCACTAGCAAAAGCTACTACAGATGCACATCATCATTTCAAGCAGTCACAGCTGGAAGGAATGTAGCTAATTCACAGTTGCACAAAATATATAATTCATTATTCGATGCATGACAATTTCTACACATTAAGATAATGCATCAATTTGCAGATGTTCAGCAATACAAAGGTTTTACATATTTTGTTACATGTATATGCTCCTATATTACCAAGGAAGCCTTTACATAGAGCAATATTAATGTAATTTCTTAACCCGTGACAGTAAAATATTTCTTTGGTAACCACTTGGATTACAGGTTCAACAGTAACATGCTATTTTTGGTCCTGAGATACTGTTTTATTGTGTAAGTATTCCACAAGACTAACAAGCTGTGGTGTTGGAAAACCAGTTATTAGGTCATGGTGAAACCTAATGCCATTTTGTTGGAACACCTCTAGCAATAATTCTACATTTGAAAATGCAGTATAAAAAATGTAAAAAAACAAACAAAACAATTTGTAGTAGGAATGATTGAAGATATATTTTAACTGGGGACCTTCATTTTCTGTTTTTATTGTTATCAGGGTTTATTATAAGCACAAAAAACAGGAGAAAAATCAGTTGGAAAAAAAAAAAAGGCTATTTTTCCAGGTAAATAGAATTTAGTTTGGTGGACAGAAGCCAATATTAGAATTTCCCACCCACCCATTCAGCATCCCCATCTCTACCCCCACCTCTTGCCTAACATGCCCCTCTATCTCCTCCTACCCCTTTTGAGAATCTTCTTCCCACCTCCCCCCACACTGCAATAGCATTCATCCTTACCAGTGGTGACTCCAGGGTCCCTCACTCTGCAACACTGCATTTCTACTTTTATGCAGGGCCAGGAAGCCTGCCAGAAAGTGCTTCTGGTGGATAGGGCCTGCTTGAAATGCATTCATGGCACCAGACAGCAGGCACTTCGGCTGCTTTGGGGGGGGGGGGGGGGGGGGGTTGAGGCAGCAGGACTTGAAACATGGCAGGGGTGGCGCTAGAGTGGGAGAAATTCACTGGTAAAGGGTGGTACTTGAAACACAGCATGTGCTTTGGCTCCTGCTGGCTTTCAGCAGTGGCAGGAGGCCTTGAAATGCTACATCTCATCTGCAGTTCTATTTTAGCATTTTAGTCAGCCTAAAATTCAGGAATTTATGGGTAAAAATCAGTTTAAACTGAAATCAAAGGACCCTAATTTTAACATTACAGATTCCATCATGCAAATATTAATTTACAGAAAATGAATCTATCATGAAAAAGTTATCTGGAGTGTAAAAAAAAGCAAAATCTCAATATATCAAACTAAAATAGTTGGTCACACTGGATGTTAAGGTTGTTGGTCTCACTTTCTTGCATGATAGTCCTTCCTGTGCTAACAGGTTGAAATAAATGCTAAAGTACCATGCATTAAGATTTTTACTAATATTACCCGAGCCAACATTTTTATGGAGATTAGATTCTTTTCTGAGCTGGTTAAAGGCAAGTCAAGAGATTCTCACTTTTCAACTGAGTTATAATTTCTGGTACTGTACATTCAGCCCATTAAAAAAATTTAAGTTACTTCACATGGCTGGATTTTACCAATCATTATAGACATATATATGTTTGGTATTGGTAGCACAAAAAATTAATTTTGTTTCATTAGCTAGACAATTAAAAGCCTCTAAAGACAAAAAAAAAACAAAACTCATGGAGATCAAGTTTGTATGCCAGGAAAGACCTTTTCCATATTCCTGCCTGTTCAGTATACCAGAATTATACATTGCTCTAGCTGTAAGACAGGCCTTGCTATTTCAAACAAGTCACATGTTATCAAGTAGAAAAAATTCATTTGTGTTAAAAAGCAATCAGTGTATAGTTACTTTTCAACCTTTGCATAATGAACAAGAAAATTCACTATGAAGATGAGTTTTGAAATTGTTCTCATTTTTACTGATGTCTGGGTATTAAACTTTGATATCCCAAATCTATTAGATACAAATAAAATTACAATAAAGCTTTGTAGAAAGTGCTGCATTTAACTTACCACATCTATGTTGTAAGAAAGTTCTTAAAAATCTGTACAATATCTTATAGAAACCCTAAAAAAATGCTGAGGGGGAAAAACAGCAATATAAAACTAGTTTGAGCAAGTTTTTTTTTCCTTCAAAAAGACAGGTGGCTTAACTTAGGCTTTCCAAAATCAATTACAACTGGAAGTACAAATGCTACTTGCCTTTGTTTTCAATGAACCTGCATAACTTCTCAATCATCCTAATCATACCAACATTGGTTACTTAGCATTACTAGGGCAAACATGTTCACCATGTCTTCACCTCTTGAATGGGAAGATTTTTTTTTTTGCTTTCCCAAATGGAGATATGAGAGAGAGATGGACTTCTCCTGGAGGATAAGTCCATAGTTATTAACCAAGTAGATTTAAGGAATAGCTATCACTTATCACTGCGAGACAGCAATATGGAATCTATTTACTGTTTGGGATCTTGCCATATTCTTGTGACCTAGGATTGGCTACTGTTGGACACAGGATACTGGGCTTGATAGACTCTTGGTCTGACCCAGTATGACAATTCTTATGTTCTTAGGTGTGTTGCTAGATCATTAAAAATGTTGAAAGGATAAGAAAAAAAAAGTTCATTTAGAAGGCCAATGAAAGTAAATATATGGGATAGATGAAATTTAATAGCATACTGACTTACACAAACATTTTCAGAATCATGTTATAGTTGCTAGTATTATTTCAACAATATACTTTGGAATAACTTCTCAGGATTAAACTGTTCAGTTTAAGACTCATTTTTATTAAGGGCTACACTATGTATGTTTTATTTTATGGTTTGTGCTTTAAGACAGGATTTCATAGTTATTCAGTAGCTAGATTTTCCATGAGTTTGAAACGAGACAATTTCATAACACTGCAATATTCCATTTTGTCCGATACAAGGCTTTCAAATTTTTCAGAGGTTTGTGTAGATCTGAATATTAGTTTTCAAATTTCGTATAGGCATTATTCTCTTTAAATAAACCTGAAAGAAAAAGATACATAACTAAAAATTAAATCACTTAGAGAAACACACAGTTATGTACTACTGCATCCAAATCCCATAAATTGAAATTTCTTAAGCTTAACTGGAAATCAAATATACATTACTTACTACTCCAGCAAGGGCTGATATTCTTTGTTTTCCTGTGCATATCACAGCTCTGGTAGGATTACTGGGTAGGTGGGTGGGGTCTGGATCCCCAGAAAACTTAAGAGGGCTCACGAGCCAGCTTTTGCTCACTGCTTGGCTCACTATAGCCACATTTTGGAAGTGCAGTCCCTGTATGGATTATTGGAAATTACATGTGTGAACCGGCCAATATGGAGCAATTGTGATTTTGAAACACGAACAGCAAAAGTATAATAGTGTTTGGGGATTATATCATCAGTATTGTAGGAATAATGCTAATAAGAGAAATGCTCCAGAAAGTACATTAAATACTAAAAGTGTATACATTTACTGCCTTCTCTTGTTTTTGCTGTCAGTGAGATGGAATTGGTATTGTAATTTATATTCATTACAAGTTCTCTCTTGTATGCTGTGGAAAATTACAAATAGTTTATAAACAAAATATGCATTACTTACATAAACTGGTCAGCTGTGATTTCTTGAATAAATATTACTGTATTTATTGCAGTCTTATTTTAGGATGACTTTTTGGAAGGAATGTTTTGGGTGGGGTTTTTTAGCACGATTATAGCTTTACTTTAAATGGAATTATATTATACCTTTCATTTTATGGAGCAAAAAAAGACATGAAGAGGGTTTTTCATATTTCAAAGCAGCTATAGTACTGCACCCTTTTTCCAAAATGGATGAGACCAGGCTTCATCTAGATAACAAATTTTTCCAGCTAACTGAGCATATGAAACAACCAATATTCTGATAAGTTTTGCAGATAAGAACATGGACCAAAAATCTTTTGGTCAAAAGGAGTTTTTGAATAAAATCCTCTCAGACAGTACTCTACTGTAATTGCATACAAAAATGCTACAGACCGCAATGTTTGCATTTGAAAGATAGTTTATGCTGTTTTGGTATTGCACAATCTAGATTTTTAAAATTTTAATTTTCTGTTAAGGAATCAAATGAGTTTTATAAAAATGGATTTAACACAAAGCAAAATTGCTTACCTTGTAATAGGTGTTATCCCAGTATAGCAGGATATAGTCCTCACATATGGGTGACGTCACTGAACGTAGCCCAGGCGGGAAAGCTTTGTCAAAGTTTCTAGAAACTTTTGACTGGCCCTGAGAGGCCACTGAGCATGCCCAGCATGCTATGATATTCTCTGCCACAGGTGTCTCTCTTCAGTCTGTTATATAGCATAAGCGTTAGCAAAAATAAAATAATAAAGGTCTGAGGCCCAACTCCGTGGGGTGGCGGGTGGGTTCTGTGAGGACTTCATCCTGCTGTCCTGGGATAACACCTAATATAAGGTAAGCAATTTTGCTTTATCCCAGGACAAACAGGATGCTAGTCCTCACATATGGGTGAATAGCGAGCTAGAGGCTGAGTCATGTTGTACTGAGGCAACAGTGAAGTATTGTTGTTGAGTGAATCAGCCGAAGATCACAGAACATTGGATGTAGGAGGAGTTGGGATTAAATTGGAAACAAGTTCTTTAAGACAGATTGTCCATAGGCTGAATCTTGTCTTCCTTCTTTGTCCAAGCAGTAATGAGCTGCAAAGGTGTGAAGAGAACTCCATGTTGCTGCTTTGCATATGTCTAGGATTGGCACTGAACGAAAATGTGCTACTGAAGTTGACATTGCTCTTACTGAATGTGCCTTTACTCGCCCTTGAAGAGGAAGGCCTGCTTGTTCATAGCAGAACTCTATGCAATCTGCTATCCAATTGGATAGGGTATGTTTACCCACTTTGTTTGGATCATAAGGAACAAAAAGCTGAGTGGATTTTCTGTGGACTGCAGTACGGTTTAAGTAGAAAGCGAGTGTACGCTTACAGTCCAGGGTGTGTAAGGCTGTTTCTCCTGGATGGGAATGAGGCCTTGGAAAGAATGTGGGTAAATTTATGGATTGGTTCAAGTGGAATTCCGTAACTACATTGGGAAGGAATTTTGGATGTGTACGGAGAACCACTCTGTCATGTAGGAATTTTGTATAAGGTTCGTATGTGACAAGTGCTTGTAACTCACTAACCCTTCTAGCTGAGGTAATGGCTATGAGGAAGATAGTCTTCCATGTGAGAAATTTAAGATTACAATAGTCGATGGGTTCGAAAGGAGAGCACATGAGTTTTGTTAGAATCAAATTCAGGTCCCAGCTTGGGACGGGTTTTCGAACTGGTGGTTTAAGGTGAGTTAAACCTCTCATAAATCTACTTACGAGAGGATTTGTGGAAATAGGTGCATCTCCTATCTTGTTATGATTAGCAGAGATTGCACTTAAATGTACTCTTACAGATGAAGTCTGGAGACCAGATTCCGAAAAATGGTATAAGTATTCCAGTAGAGAAGCTGTGGGGCAAGTGAAAGGATTTATATCTTTTGCTGAGCACCAGAAAGTGAATCTCTTCCATTTAGAAGAATAGCTCTTTCTTGTGGAAGGTTTACGTGAAGCTATAAGCACTTGAGATATGTGAGATGAAAGATTGAGTGGTTGTAATATCAAGCTTTCAACATCCATGCTGTCAGGGATAGGGACTGAAGGTTGGGATGGCGCAACCAGCCCTGATCCTGAGTTATGAGAGTGGGAGCTACTCCCAGACGAATGGGATCCCTGACAGAGGTCTAGCAGTGTGGGGAACCATACTTGTCGAGGCCAATATGGGGCTATGAGTATCATGGAGCCCTTGTCCTGTTGTAGCTTTACTAGAGTTTTGGTTATGAGCGGTATTGGAGGATACGCCTATAATAGGCCTGAATTCCAAGGGTGAGCAAAGGCGTCCTTGGCTGGCTGATTGTTCTGTTTGTGTAGAGAACAGAACTTGTCCACTTTGTGATTCAGATGTGACGCAAAGAGGTCTATTGTTGGTTGACCCCAACGTTGAAATATCCTGGTTGCTACTGCAGGATCCAGGGACCATTTGTGGTTGGAATTGACGACTGAGTCGATCCGCCAGTACATTGTGTATGCCTGCCAGATAAGTGGCTCGTAGGAACATTGAGTGATGTAGGGCCCAGCCCCAAATCTGTGCAGCTTCTTGACAAAGGAGATACGAGCCCGTACCTCCCTGTTTGTTGATGTACCACATGGCAACTGTGTTGTCTGTTTGGATGAGAACAGTCTTGTGTGAAAGGCAGTCCTGGAATGCATGCAGTGCATAACGTATCGCTCGAAGCTCCAGAAAATTGATTTGATATGTTGCTTTGAGTTTTTTCCAAGTCCCTTGAGTGTGGAGATTGTCTACATGAGCTCCCCATCCTAAGGTGGATGCATCTGTAGTTAAAGTAATCTCTGGGACTGGTTGTTGGAAAGGTAGGCCTTTGCACAGGCTGTCTTTGTTGGTCCACCAAAGTAGAGATGATCTTAGTTGGTGGGTCACTTGAATTGGATAGTGAAGTGATTGAATGGCTTGAATCCATTATGACCTTAAAGTCCATTGGGTAACTCGCATGGCTAGCCTTGCCATAGGAGTAACATGAACTGTGGAGGCCATGTGACCTAGCAGTATCAGAAACTGATGAGCTGTGATTTGTGTCCTTAAGGAAATGGACTTTGCTAGTAGAATGAGGGCCTCTGCTCGTTCTATAGGTAGAACAGCCTTTGCTAGATCTGTGCTCAACTCTGCTCCTAAGAATTTAAGTAGATGAGTTGGAGTGAGATGGGATTTTTGATAATTGATGAGAAACCCCATGGAGTGAAGTAGAGCAATTGTTCGGCTGAGAGAAGTTGTTGCTCCTTTTTGAGATGGACTCTTTATGAGCCAGTCGTCTAGATATGGAAAAACATGGACACCTTCCTTGTGCAAGTGTCCTGCTATTACTGCTAGACATTTGGTGAAGACTCTTGGAGCAGACGCCAGTCCAAATAGTAGAACTCTGTATTGGAAATGTTGATGGCCTACCATGAAGCGCAGGTACTTGCGATGAGGAGGGTATATTGGAATGTGAGCATAAGCATCTTGAAGATCCAGAGAACGCCAATCCCTTGCTTGAAGAAGTGGAAGCATGGTGCCTAGAGAAACCATTCTGAATTTTTCTCTCTTTAGAAATTTGTTGAGATTTCTGAAATCTAGGATAGGACGAAGGCCTCCGGTTTTCTTTGGAATGAGGAAATATCTGGAGTAGAATCCTCTGCCCTTCTGTGTCTGGGGCACTGGTTGAATGGCCTTGGATCTCAGAAGGGTGGATAATTCTGTTTGTAATTGATGAAGTTGAGAGTTTTGTTGATGACAGGATGTTGGTGGAAACTCTGGAGGCATGGAGGTGAAATTTAGTTTGTAACCTCTGGCGACTATGGAAAGAACCCATTGATCTGTGGTTATGGATTGCCAATTTTTGTGAAAAAGGGATATTCTGCCTCCCACTGGAAGATTTGGCTTGGGATTGCAAGGTTGAATTTGTCCTCTGGTGTAGTCCTCAAAAGCCTGTTGCAGGACCTGTCTGTGCAGGAGGTTGTGGACGGGCCGGTCTAGGTTGTCTGGCTTGGGATCGTTGTGTTGGCCTGGTAGATCTACCCCTATTTGCTTGTTGGTAATACCTGCGTGGCCTGTAATAAGATCGCCTCACATCTCTACGTGGAGGACGACGAGAAGTTTGGTTAGCAGGTTCTTGAGGGGTTTGAGACAGTTGTTTAAGGGTCTCCGTGTGATCTTTTAGTTGTACAGCCTCTTGAATTTTATCTCCAAAGAGATTGTCCCCAAGGCAGGGAAGGTCAACAAGCTTATCTTGGACCTCAAGCCTGAGGTCAGATGCTTTGAGCCAGGCCCACCAGCGAGCAGTGATTCCTGCTGCTGCTGTTCTTGAAGCAGTTTCAAAGTTATCATACCCTGCTCTTACTTCGTGTTTTCCTGCTTCAAGACCTTTTGATATAACTGCTTGAGCAGGCTCTTGAAATTGTGTGGGTAAGGAAGTGATGAATTGTTCCATCTCTTTCCAGAGATTTCTCTGGTGTTGAGTTATATAGAGCTGATATGCAGATATTTTTGTGCTCAGCATGGCACTCTGGTAGATCTTCTTACCCATTGTGTCCAGGAACCTGTGCTCCCTGCCTGGTGGGATGGAAGAATGTGGGCGCACACGCTTGGATTTTTTCTGTGCTGATTCCACAACGACAGACTGATGTGGCAATTGCTGTTTTTGGTACCCTGGAGCTGGTTGAACGATGTAGATGGTTTCCACTCTTGTTCACTGCAGGGATAGAAGCTGGGTGTTCCCAGATTCTCTTCTGAAGATCCAGTAAGACTTCATGTACAGGTACTGCTAATACCTGTTTGGGTGGATCCACAAACTGTAATACTTCAAGCGTTTGTG
This sequence comes from Rhinatrema bivittatum, assembly GCF_901001135.1. Taxonomy (NCBI): domain Eukaryota; kingdom Metazoa; phylum Chordata; class Amphibia; order Gymnophiona; family Rhinatrematidae; genus Rhinatrema; species Rhinatrema bivittatum. Next base: position 174,674,842 of record NC_042620.1, on the reverse strand, counting down.
CTCTTGTGTCCTCCTCAGCAGTCAACTTAAATGGAATGGAATCAGACATAGTTTGTATGAATGATGAGAAGGAAAGATCTTCTGGGGGTGACTTCTTCCTTCGGTCAGGTGAAGAAGGGTTAGACATGAACTCCTCTGAAGAAAATTGAGAGGGTTCATCATCCCAGGAGTCTTCTGAATCTTCCCTATAAGTTGTCTGGGTTGTTGGTGCTGGTGTGACATGAAGTCCTGAAGGTCCAGGCTGAGGGGATCATCGATGAAAATTTCTGCAGATGTTTTTTGGGGTGATAGGTGGTAAGTTGTCGACGACATTCTGATACCTCTGTAGGAGGCGACGGTAAAATGCCTCATCCTGGAGTTCCTGAGGTTGATCAGGTTGTGGCAGGGATGCTGTCAATGGAATCATCGATGGAATTTGAGATAACATCGATGTAGATTGTGTTTGGAGCCTCGGTGTGGTGGTTATGAAACCCGTCGAGGATCTTGGAAGGAGAGATATTGTAGTCATCGGTGTTATCACCGGCATCGATGTTGTAGGAAAAAACATCGGCATAGATACTGACGGTGGAGGTATCGGCATCGACAGGCCTGTCGGAATTTGTTGCTCCTGTAGAGCTTGTAGAACAGCTTGTCTAATAAGTGTAGACAATTCTGGCTGTGGTGTGAGTGAAGACACCGATGGTGTATGCGGTGGCGGTGCCGCGATGTCCATCGATGACGTTGTAGGTATCAGTGACTGAGAAGGCCCAACCACCGACTTATCTTGATGTTTAGGCCGCTTTGGCATCGACTCGTCCTGGGACACCGATGCGGACGATGATCGATGTCAATGGCGATGTTTGGCTTTTGAACGTTCTGCCGACTTTGTGGAGATCACAGACGATGGCGAGGACGGACGATCACCGGATCCATCCGGACGCAGTTTCTTCAGTAAAACTCTCTTTGTTGCTCCAGCCGGAGACGACCTCGGTGCTTTTGAGGAAGAAGGGATTAGCTGAAGAGAAAAGAGGTGTTCCATCTTCTCTTGCCTGGCTTTTCGTCCCTTGACTGTCATCTCTGCACATTTGGTGCATGTACTGACATCGTGTTGTTCCGAGGCACAGTACACATTCCAAATGCGGATCGGTGATGGACATATTTCGGTTGCAGACCGGGCATTTTTTGAAACCTGTCGCAATTTTCGATCAACGGCCGTCAATGAAACGAACGTGTGTGTGAGAAAAATTTTCAGCTGAAAATTATTTAAAAGACAGTACTCACCAGCCGGCGAGGCAGAGACTTCCCCGTGACAGAGAATATTTTGAAAAAATGACTTTTCAGTCAAAAAGAGATTCCCAACGGTAGGGCAATCGGTCCGCGGTGCGAACGGCAGCGCGGAAAAGTGAAGACTGAAGAGAGACACCTGTGGCAGAGAATATCATAGCATGCTCAGTGGCCTCTCAGGGCCAGTCAAAAGTTTCTAGAAACTGACAAAGCTTTCCCGCCTGGGCTCCGTTCAGTGACGTCACCCATATGTGAGGACTAGCATCCTACTTGTCCTGGGATAATATTAGTGTTTTACAACAAGAATAGATTTCTAGGCATCTACAGATTTATCAAACAACATTTGTAGTGCAACATGATTCTACCCTTTCATTTGCTGATTTACAATACAGATGTCATTTTAGTTCATTTCAGCTTGTCTAGCAGAAACACTTTTTTCTATCCCAATTATAAAGATTAGTCAAGCAGGTCAGATGCAAGGCCAAAGTAAGCAGAGACCATGTTCCTAATAGCATTAGCGTTTACTCTATCCACTTTAGCCTCTTGGGAAATACTCTAGGTAACAACCAAACATTTAGATCTGTGATTAATGATATAGTCAAGAGGTTTTTACAAGTACTTACACATTTTATGGAAATCAGTTTCTTCTTATAAAAAGGGCAAACTATTGAAATAGCATTCTCTATTAGAGAAATTACTTACTTGATAATTTAGTTTTCCTTAGTGTAGATAGATGGACTCAGAACAAGTAGGTTATGCTCCCCTGCCAGCAGATTGAGACAGAGCAAGCTGACGTCACAGTATATATATTCCTGCAGTGAGCCCAGCCTGCCAACATGCTCTTCAAAAGCAACTGTGGACAAACTAAAAAAAACTTGATTAAAACAGTAAAACATAACTGAACTCAACCAACAATAAAGACTAAAGCTTAAGTAAGAACACAGGTACCCCAAGCTAGGGACTTCATGAACACTTACCAATAATCCCATGGAACTCATAGCCTTGCAGGAGAAATGTTGACAAGCATTTGGCAACAGGGGGCAGGAAGTAGAGCCCAACTGTCTACATTAAGGAAAACAAAATTATCAGGTAAATAATTTCTCCATTTCCTAGCTGTAGACAGATGGACTCAGAACAAGAGGGATGTACCAAAACTACTCTTGGATAGGGCAGGAGTTGCCTGCAGCCCAGCCAACAGCACATGTGCAAAGGCTGCATCCTTCTGGGCCTGCACATCCAGATGATAAAACCTGGAAAAGAACTATAAGATGGACCATGTCGCAGCTCTGCAGATGTCAACAGGAGACAATCCAACCTCTGCCCATGACACTGCCTGAGCCCTAGTGGAATGAACCCTAACCTGAATAGGGAATGGTTGATTAGCATTTACATACATGACTGTGACCATCTCCTCAATCCAGTGAACTTTCGCAGCCTGCGAAGCTGGTTCACCCATCTTCCCTCCACCGTTAGGGACAAACAGAAGGCTTAGAAACCTCCAAATACCGCACAAGTCTCTTGACATACAAGGAATGCAGGAGGCGATACTCCTCAGAGTCTGTGACCTTATCCAAGGATAGCAAAGAAATGGACTGACTTAAATGAAATTGAGACCATCTTAGGCAAGAAGGACAGAACAGTACACAACTGAAACGCCCCTAGAGTCACCTGAAGGAATGGCTCCCGGTAAGACAACAACTCAAAACACGACGTGCAGACCATATAGCCACCAGGAACACTGACTTCAGGGTCAATAACAGCGAGGAAGGCGGCACAGCAGTTGAAACAGAGCCCGCAAAAAAAAATTCCAGCACCAGGTTAAGACTCCACAATAAGCTGGCAATCGCAAAGGAGGCCAAAGTTGCTTCACACTCTACAAGAAACTGGCCACAACAGGATAGAATGATAAGGAGACACCACTCATCATGCTTCTGAAATATGAAAGAACCGCAACCTGAACCATAAAGGAATTGAGGGCCAATCCTTTATTCAACCCATCCTGTAAAAAATCCAGAATAAGCAGGATCTTAACCAAATGAGGAAGAACACTGCGCTCCTCGAACCAGGCCTCAAACATTCTCCAGACCCACAGATGCCAGAGAAGAGGAGAACCTCCGATCGCGGAGTAAAGTAGCAAGCACCGCAGAAGAATAGTCATGCTTCAATAAGTGAGCCCTCTCAAGGGCCAAACCATAAGACAGAACCAAGCCAGATCCTCATGAAGAACCAGCCCCTGCTGCAACAGATCCATGTGCGGCGGAAGACAAAAGGGATCCTCCACCAGGAGTCTCTGCAAATCCGCATACCATGGATGCCTGGGCCAAAACGGAGCCACCAAGAGTACAAGCCCTCTGTGGACTTCGATCCTGCCCACCAAGGGCCACAGAGGAAAGGCATAAAGCAGCTTATCTTCCAGTCAGGACTGAACAGCAGCATCGATGCCCCAGGACCACAGCTCTTTCTCCTGTGACTGAAGAAGTGAGAAACCTTTGCAATGCCAGAAGTCGCCAGTAGGTCAAGGGACAGGAGGCCCCTGCAATCCACTATCAGCTGAAATGCCTCGGCAGAACACCCACTCTCCGGGGTCCAGACTCTCCCTGCTGAGAAAGTCTGCTCGTACAGTGTCTTTTCCTGCGATGTGGGAGGCTGAAGTCATCTCTTCCAATGACTTGGCTCGAATCAGCCAGTCATTCAAGTATGGGTGCACCAGGATTCCATCTTTTCGTAATGCCACCGCCACTACCACCATATCCTTGGAAAATGTTCTGGACACAGTGTTCAGACCAAGGGCAGTGCCCAAAACTGATAATAGCGATTCAGTACTACAAAGGCAGAAAACTGTGTTCCAATCGGATGTGAATATTAAGGGAAGCCTCGGTCAGGTCCAGGGAGGTCTGAAATTCTCCAGATTGCACAACCATTAACACAGAGCACAAGGTGTCCATATGAAAATGAGTTACCCACAGATGATGGTTGACACCCTTGAGATCCAGGATGGGGCGAAAGGAACTTTCCTTCTTGGGCACAACAAAAATAAATTGAATAAGTGGAATAACTCCCCCATTTTCCTGAGACACAGGTACTGGAACCACAGCCCTCAGCCTGAGGAGACAGAAGCATAGACTCCACTGCCTACTACTTCTGCAGGAAGTGGCAAGGAGACACCATGAACACATCCCGAGGAGTGCTGTGAAAACCCAGCACATATCCTTCCCATATCACTTCCAGGACCCATTGATCCGATGTGACCTTGACCCACAGTTGACAGAAGAGAGATTGGCACTCCCCTATCTCCTTGTCCCGAAGGTGGGTCGTCAAGCCTTCATTGGGAAGCATGGGATGGACCGAAACTCAAGATCGGTCCTCTTTTGGACTGTCGGGGGTGAAATAAGCGAGACCTACAAAAAATGTCGAGGCTTCTGAAAGTAAGACCTCCTGTAGTGATGAAGTGCTGGCAGACCCTGATACGACTCCTCATAGAAAAAGGGTGCTGCACCTGTTTCTTCTTATCCCCCAGCAATCAGGAAAGAAGAGACTCCCTTCCCCAATTACCGGCCAGCTTTTCTAATTCGCTCCCCAAAAAAGAGCGACTCTTTAAGGGACGTTTTCATAAGATTATCTTTGGGCACTGAATCAGCAGACCAATTCTGCAACCATAGCTGATATCTGGCTGCTGCCACCAAAGCCCTACCTCCAGCTGAGGTATGGACCAAATCACAACTCACATCTGCTAAAAATGCAGTAGCGGGTTCCATAACTGCTCTGGAATTGCCCCAGTATCATCTACCTTCTGAGAGAAGCAGACAAGAACGGACCACAAGAGTGCAACAGGAAACAATCTGTAAGGTCATTGTCACTGTAGCAAAGGCCTGCTTAAGGATATATGCAATCATGCACATCCTTCAAGGCCACTCCTCCCTCCATGAGAATAGTCGTTCACTTATCAATGGCACAAACCTGCGTATCCACCTTGGGAAATCGTAAACGCTCTCTCACAGCTGGATCCAGAGTGTAGAAACCCTCCAGTTCCCGTCCCCCTTCAAAACTTGCTTTCAGGGCATCCCATTCAAGATCAATCAGCATCCATAACAGGAGAAAAGCAAGAAGCTTTGCGCAAGGAAACCAAAATGGGATTCTTCTTCTGCTCCAACATAGGATCCACCCCAGGCACTCGCAGCATCTTCAAGTCTGGGAAATCAGGGTAGGCAACTCAACTTTATGAAAGAACAGTAACATAAGATGTGGTTCCAAACCAGGAAGAATTTCCCCATCTTCCAAGGAACGAGAATCTGCCTCATCGTCCGTACCATCCGGGTCCCAGTCATGGAAACCTGTAGCAAAATGATATGTGCCTAGGTGCTTAACCATAGGAGTGGAAGAGGGAGGGGCCACCGGCTGAGGATCCAACTTGACAGGAGTTGTTAAAGCAGAAGTGTGAGCCTGAACAAAGGCCTGTAAGCTATTCATGCCAAGCCCAGAAGGTACTGGAGGGGGCCCAAGAGAACTGCCATCTCTTGCAGAGAAGCCAGTCAAGGAAGCACCAAGATCTGGCATACCTCCAGTCAAAACAAACCAGATCATCAGAATGGGAGGATCCTCACATGTGGGCCAAGTCAGAGCATCATTGCACAAACTAAAAAATTGTGCACGTGCCGAACACTAAGTGCACTGCGCACACTGATGTCCTGTAGAGGGCAGTAAGGCAGGCATAAGAGCGTGTGAATAAAACTGCTGCCGCGGAGTGCTGACAAAAGTCTAAAAAACGGGGCCTAGCCCACCGGGGCCCACTCAACCCGCGAGGCTGCCCAGGTCCCAAAAACTGATGGGAGCGGGAAAGGACATCAGAAAGGTGTGCCAAGCACAGAGACTGGAGGAAGCCCTGAAAACCCCTCTGACTGTGTCGCAAAGAGTAAAACTTTTTTTTTTTTAATTTTATAACACTTACCTGAGCTCAGTGCTTACCAGCCAAGTACCAAGATGTGCTCTGGCTGGGGAGGGTCTTTAGCTGTTGCCGCCGCACTCAGCCTGCGCACCTGCTGCCTTTCAGCTGCACAAGCAGCAAAGTCCATGCCAGGAACAGACTACCATACCAAGGAACACCTCCGAGGGACCATGGAAATCACCTCAGGAATATCTCAATGGGGGAGGGACCTTTAGGTATCACCGCAAGAGCGGGGCTTTTCCTTTTCTTCAATTTAAAATTCTCTTTCCAAAACAAAGGCAATCCCTGTAGGGAGATGCATGTCCACCATCTGCTGGAGATGGAGAATAAAGGCAGGCTGCGGTTACTGCAGGAATATATATACTGTGATTCCGCTTGCTCTGTCTCCATCTGCTGGCAGGGGAGCATAACCCACTTGGTTCTGAGTCTGTCTACATGCTAGGAAAATTTAATTTAAAAACATTTCCACGTGAATACTCCATGCATTGTATGTTCTTGTTTATTTAAAATGCAGCTTGTCATCAACAGCTGACAGAATAAATCCATTTCATGTTATTTATTTATTTGAAACTTTTTATATACCGGTATTAGTAAGCATACATCATACCGGTTCACATTGTAACTAAAGGCAGAAATTACAATCAACAGGGAGGGGAAAACAAGGAGGATTATACAAAGAGCAGGGGGCATAGAAATTAGAGCATTAAAACTGTAACGGGCTATTTACAGGACTATATACAAATTTAAGCAGGTTACTTACAGGAAAAGTTTAAAAGAGGGTTCAATAAGGCAGGGGCAGGTAGGGGGCGGGAGGAGAAATTAGTTAGGGTAGAGGGGGGAGGAGGTGAAGATTAGTCAGGGTAGGCTTGTCTGAAGAGCCATGTTTTAAGTTTTTTTCTGAACTTGGAGTAACATGGCTCCAGCCTGAGTGTGGTGGGGAGGGCGTTATGACTAGATATTTAAGTTTAGATAACTGTTAGTCCCTTACCACATTCCCAGTGAGCTTCTCAGTTTTATCTCCCCTGCAATCATTCCCCTCCATCTGCTGCTTTCCACTGTAACTATTCGTATTTCCATAAATCTGATTATTCTACTCAAAAAACCTTCACTGGAATATTTATCTTATTTTACAAACCTGTCATATCCAAACTACAAGTGTGCTATACCTCCACTGCCTTGATTTTCTGTATCTCAACCCACTCCAATCTGGCTTTAGCTCTCTATACACCATGGAGATAGCCCTGGACAAAAAGCTTCCAACATTTTCATGGCCAAGACCAGGGGCGTTTACTCAGTCTTCAGTCTCTGATCTATCAACTACTTTCATAACGTTGATTACCACCTACTCAGACACTATCCTCACTTGGATTTCAGGATTCCATCCTATCTTGGTTCTTGTGTTATCTCTACCATCACACTTTTAGTGTAGTATATCCTCAGATGGATCCTCCCTGAACCACTATCAGTTGATGTGCCTCATGTGTCTCTCCTGGCAACTCTCCTCTTTTCACTTATTTCATTGCTGCTTTGATAGCACCCCAAGGCCTTTTATATATCTTTAGGCTGATGACTCCCAGGTCTACTTCTGTGCCTGAGAACTTTTATTCAGCATCAAGTCTTCAATCTGCTTATCTGATATCACCTGGATGCCCTACTGTCAACTCTGTAGAACTAGTTATCTTTCCTCCCAAGCCAACTTTCCCCCTTTCTATCTCCATAAACACCATTATTCTTCCAGACCCCTCAGTCTGCAAAGCTAAAATTGCTTAACTGTTTCAGGTGTTTTTCAAAGAGAAGGATGTAAGTCCTCACAAGAGCTGTCATCAGAAAAAGGTCTGGCCAGTAAAGCAAATGTTGCTTACCTGTAACCGGTGATCCTACAGGACCGCAGGATATTAGTCCTCACATATGGGTGACATCATCAGGATGGAGCCCAATCACGGAAAACTTCTGTCAAAGTTTCCAGAACTTTGACTGGCCCCTACTGGGCATGCCCAGCATGGCACTAACCCTGCAGCCAGCAGGGGTCCCCCTTCAGTCTTGTTTAAAAGCAACAGGCAGTGCCGAAAAATAAAATAAGAAAACGTTACGAACCCAACACCGCGGGGCGGCGGGCAGGTTTCGTGAGGACTAACATCCTGCTGCCCTGTGAGAACACCGGTTACAGATAAGCAACATTTGCTTTCTCACAGGACAAGCAGGATTGTAGTCCTCACATATGGGTGAGTACCGAGCTGAGGATGTCCGAGAAATGCACCAAATGTACCCAGGTGTGCAAGCACAAGGACAGATACAAATTTGACCAAGGGCATCCTGAACCCTAACGGGCAGGCGGAAGGGTGTTGGTACGTCACGTTGTAAAGAGGTTACGAAGGTCAGACTGGCCGAAGATGGAATCTTGTCTTCCGACCTTGTCCAAGCAATTGTGGGCTGCAAAGGTGTGGAGAGAACTCCAGGTGGCAGCCCTACAAATGTCAGGAAGCGACACCAATCGAAGGTGTGCTACTGAAGTCGCCATGGCCCTCAGAGTGTGCTTTAACACGGTCTTGAAATGGAATGCCTGCTTGCTGATAGCAGAAGGATATGCAGACCGCCAACCAGGAGGAGAGAGTCTGCTTATCCACAGGCTGCCCTAACTTGTTAGGATGGAAAGAGACAAACGGTTGAGTGCTTTTCCTGTGGGCAGCTGTACGGTCTAGGTAGAATGCTAGAGCCCATTTACAGTCAAGGGTATGCATAGCCTGCTCTCCTGGATTGGAATGGGGACTGGGGAAAAAGGTAGGTAGTATAATGGATTGATTAAAATGAAACGCCGATACTACCTTAGGTAAGAATTTAGGGTGAGCGCAGCGTACTGCCCGGTCCTGCAGAAGTTTAGTGTAAGGCAGATAGGTAACTAGAGCCTATAATTCACTAACTCTGTGAGCCGAAGTGATTGCCAGAAGGAAAATCACTTTCCATGTGAGATAGCGAAGATCACAGGATTGAAGAGGCTTGAATGGTGGTTTCATGAACCGACCCAAAACCAGATTGAGGTCCCAAGAAGGGGCCGGAGGATGCAGTGGAGGCTTGAGGTGAAGCAAGCCCTTCAGAAAACATGTTACAAGGGGTTGGACTGATATGGGTACATCAGACACCTTTATGGAAAGCGGCTACCGCACTGACATGCATTCTGATGGAAGTTTTTAGACCTGACTCTGATAAGAGCCAGAGACAGTCCAAAAACTTCATGATTGGACAGGTAAAGGGGGTCGAGAGACTGAGAAGAGCACCATGATGTAAACCTGTTTCATTTGTAAGAGTAAGATTTTCTTGTGGATGGCTTCCGTGAAGCAATCAGGACACGAGAAACTGGTTCAGAAAGGTTAAGTGGCTGAAGGATTAACCTTTCAACATCCATGCACTCAGGGACAAGGCTTGAAGATTGGGGCGGCGCAGGTACCCGTCGTTTTGAGTGATCAGAAGCAGGTCCTTTCCTAAGGGAATGTGCCTGCGAATGGAGAGATCCTGAAGTATTGGAAACCACACTTGGCGTGGCCAGTGAGTTGCTATCAGGATCAAGGTTCCCTTGTCCTGACATAACTTCAGGAGAGCCTTCGAGAGAAGAAGAAGTGGAGAGAATGCATAAAGTAGACCGGTTGCCCACGAGAGGGAGAATGCGTGTCTGGGTTGAGAGTGTTTGCTGCGAATGAGAGAGTAGAAGTTCTCTACTTTGCGGTTGTGAGGAGCTGCAAAGAGGTCTGAGGATAGCCCCATTGTAGGAAGATGGAGTTTGCAACTGAGGGGGGTTGAGAGACCACTCGTGCGGTTGAAAGGTGCGACTCAGCTTGTCTGCCAACACATTGTCCACTCCCGGCAAGTAGGTGGCCCTGAGGTACATCGAATGGGAGAGAGCTTCCGCCCATATCTGTGCAGCTTCCTGACACAGAAGGAAGGAGCCCGTGCCTCCCTGTTTGTTGATGTACCACATGGCCACCTGATTGTCCGTCTGGATCAGGATAACTTTATTTGAAAGGCAATCCTGAAATGCCTTGAGAGTGTATCTGAATGCTCGAAGCTCCAGGAAATTTATTTAGTGTTTGGCTTCCTCTGGAGACCAAGATCCTTGTGTCTGCAGATTGGCCACATGGGCTCCCCAGCCGATGTTGGAAGCATCGGTGGTGAGATTTACTTGAGGGTCTGGAGCCTGAAAGGGCAAGCCTTGGAGGAGATTGATCTGATTTTTCCACCAAGCAAGAGATTGACGGAGTGAGTTTGTGACGTGGACAATGGTCAACAGGGGCTGAATGCTATGAGTCCATTGAGACGTTAGAGTCCACTGCATGACTCACATGGCCAAACGGGCCATTGATGTGACCTGAACTGAGGACGCCATGTGCCCCAGGAGGATGAGAAAGTAGCATGCAGTCGCGGAGTGCTGAGACTGTAGCTGGTGTGCCAGCGACACGAGAGTGAGAACTTGCTGTCGAGGCAGAAATGCCTTTGCATGCAAGGTGTCCAAGTCTGCCCTAATGAACGACAAGGTTTGAGATGGGACTAAGTAGGATTTGTCGTAGTTGATGAGAAATCCTAATGAAATTAGAGTGTGTGAGGTTAGATTGAGGGACAACAGAGCAGCTTGCTGAGTGGGAGCCCTGATTAACCAATCGTCTAGATAGGGGTAGACATGAACACCTTGAGTCCTAAGGAAGGCTACAACTACTACGAGGCATTTTGTAAATACTCGTGGCACAGACGCTAGGCCAAATGGAAGTACTCGGTACTGATAGTGCTTGGGGCCTACTAGAAACCTCAGGTATCTGCGATGAGATGGAGTTATCACAATATGAGTGTATGCGTCCTGGAGGTCCAGAGAGCAGAGCCAGTCTCCTCTTTGTAGAAGAGGAAGCAGCGAGCCTAAGGTTACCATCTTTAATTTCTCTCACTGGAGGTACTTGTTGAGGGCCTGTAGGTCCAAAATAGGACGAATGCCTCCTGATATTTTGGGGATAAGAAAGTACCGGGAATAGAATCCTAGGCCGTGCTGAGAGTATGGTACGGGTTTTATTGCCTTGGACTGGAGAAGGAGGGAGACCACCTGATCCAGCAGGATGGAATGATCAGATGTTCTCCATGTCAGTAGAGGTGGGGGAGTCCGGTGGCACAGAGAGAAAGTTCAGATAGTAACCCTGAGCAATTATCGCCAGTACCCATTGGTCTGAGGTGATTGAGTGCCATATGTTGTTGAAGTGGCACAGTCTACCTCCCACTGGAATGTGAGGCAATGGAAGCTGGCTGCTGCTCTCTAGGTAGAAGTAAAAAAACCTGAAGCAGGACCTGGTTGAGGAGCTGCTTGCGGTTTTTGTTTCCGTATCGGACGAGACTGGGCTTTTTGAAAAGGTCTCGTGGAACAGGATCTGGTTGGTGACGGGTAGGACTTCTTCGGGCGGAAGAATGACTTCTTAGAGTCCTTTTGGAAGGGCTGTTTAGAAGAGTAGTCAGAAGGCATCAGAGACAGCTGTCTGAGGGTCTCATGATGGTCCTTAAGTTCCGCCACCGTCCGTTGAATCTGTTCGCCAAACAGATTATCTCCTACACAGGGTAGGTCGGATAACCTGTCATGTACCTCAGGGCGAAGGTCAGAAGACTTGAGCCAGGCCCATCTCCTTGCTGAAATAGCAGCTGCAGATACCCTAGTAGCAGTGTCAAAGATATCGTAAAATGATCTGGTCTCATGCTTGCCTGCCTCAAACCCCTTGTTTACTAGGGTTTGGAGCTGATCTTGAAATTGCTGAGGAAGGGAGACTGTGAAATCTTGAATCTGCTTAAAAATGACCCTATTATATTGGGTCATATAGAGCTGATAAGTGGCAAAATCAGGAGATGAACATTGATCCTTGGAAGACACGGCGACCAATGGCATCTAGAAACTTCTGTTCCTTTCCAGGGAGAAAAGAAGTGTGAAGCTTTGATCTCTTTGCTCTTTTCTGTGTAGATTCAACCACTACAGATTGGTGATCCAATTGAGTTTTCTGAAAACCCGGAGCTGACTGCACCAAATAGGTAGTGTCAGCTTTTCTGTGGACTGGAGCCAGGTTGTTCCCAGTTCTTTTTGAGGAGATCCAGAAGAACCTGGTGGATAGGGATGGAGGTAGTTTCCTTGGGAGCATCCAGGAATTGTAGCAACTCCATCATCTAATGTCTATCATCCTGCTCAGTCTGTAATTGGAAGGGAACCAATTCAGACATTTCCTTCACAAAATTTATAAAGGAAAGGTCCTCTGGAGGAGAATGCTTTCTACTTTCAGTGGTTGAAGGTGGTGAAGGCAAATCAGTGTTTGGGGAGGAATCGTCAGTCCAGGTATCATAGGGATCAGCACCTGCCCCTCTAGGAACTAGAGGGTGACGGGGTGGTGGGATACCCGAGGGTCCTGGTCTAGGCTCCGAAGAAATAATTGGAGGCACTGATGAAGGCATCGAGAGCATTGATGGATGGCTGTGGCATCGACGGGCGTATCTGCACCGATGGTTGGACCGGTGGCTATGGACGTATCGGCATCGATGGCTGAGGTAGAACTCCCGATGGATGGATGTGGCACGGTGTTTCTCCTCCCGATGACAGAGTAAACGGGGAGGGAACCGGAGCCATTGGCGACCCGGGGTCCATCGGTGGAAAAGCGGCAATGAGTGCTTCCATCCTGGAGAGCAGCGGTGCCTAACACTGCCGGAATCGGGTCAGTGGGCGGTTCCACAATCTGTTTCTATGCCAGAGGAACCTGGAGTCATTGCATCGCCTTGTCGATGGCCTCCTGAACCATCCAGTCCAGTTCTTCTCGGAGACCTGGAGCAAGCAGCCCCGGCTTCGGAACAGAAGGAGGCAGAGGCATAACTGGAGGGACCAAAGTTAAAGGCGGAGTCGCGGCTCCCGATACCCTGTCGGGTGAGGTTTGCCTCGGTGACCCGGTTGCCAAAAATGTCTGTGCCTTTTCTTCGACGGCGACTCGGACAATGGAGAGGTCGATGATTTTGCTCCCTCGATGGACCGAGACTTTAGATGTCGATGTTTGTCTCTACGATCTCCTTGGTCATGAGGGGGAGAGTAGAGGGTGTCAAAGGCCAAGATGTCGATGCCGGACGGTCACTGGCCGGTGGTTGATGCTGGCGCGAAGTTGACTGAGCTGGTTACGACGACGTCGATGCAACGGACGGAGTCGGGGTTTGAGCACGGAAGAGAAGTTTCATCTTCTTCATTCTGGCCTTGCGACCTTTTGGTGTCATTAGGGCACATTTGGTGCAGGTCAAGACATCATGCTCTCGTCCAAGACACATTACACAGACTTTATGGGGGTCTGTGATTGACATGGTGCAATTTCAGTCCAGGCACCGACGGAACCCAGACGCCATGGCAAAAATTGAGCTGCAGTACGGTTGACAGCCAGTAGGCCTCGAGGGCCAAACTCGACAGTAATAGACGGAGAACGGGTAAAAAACTTACCAGAGTACCACGCTTGAAAAAGTTAGAGACCCCCCTGTGGGGCAAATTAACTTTTAGTAATTCCGTGAGGAAAATTCCTGTCAGGAATCTCTGCAGAGCTCCTTAACCACGATGCTACTGCTGCATGGAAAAAAGAAGACTGAAGGGGGACCCCTGCTGGCTGCAGGGTTAATGCCATGCTGGGCATGCCCAGTAGGGGCCAGTCAAAGTTCTGAAAACTTTGACAAAAGTGTTCCGTGATTGGGCTCCATCCTGTGATGTCACCCATATGTGAGGACTACCATCCTGCTTGTCCTGTGAGAAAGACTACTACAGAGCTTCTAACACGCTATGAGCATGTGTGCACCATTTCACGTTATGATCAGACAGGGTTCCTTTAATTTTTCAAAAATAGTGACTGAGAATCCAAGGGGAGGAAGGTGAGTTGAGAGGATTTACATTCTGCTGTCCTCCGAGAACACCTGTTAAAGGGAAGCAACTTTCATTTTCTCCAAGGACAAGCAGGATGCAGTAGTTCTTACAGGTGGAGAATCCCCAGCTACAGGCTGCTCTTAATGAAAAAAGTGGGGGGAAAAAACTGCACCATTGGACAGAAGTATTTGGTGGCGACAAGTTTTGTTTTTTTATTAAAGGGGAAACTTGGTAATGAGCCCTAGGAGGAGTGGAACTGAACTTCAAATAGACTCCACAAGACAGATTGACCAAACCCACATGCCCCCCCACCCCAGGCCACTTAAACAGAGCATACAGGAACCCAAGAACAAATGGATTACAGTGGGCTCTGGTATAATAAGACCTGCGAGGGTACAAAATGCCTTCTTTTCTCTGTCTTAAATAACGAAGAAGCTCTTGCGATGGAGACTGAAGTGGTATCTGAAAGGAAAGAAGAAACCCAATGCACGAAGAAATTCAATTATACAACCAATAACCATAAGAAACAGTTCATTGTGCTGGTGACTCAGAAGCACTAATATGGGAATTTATTTATTTATTTTTGGAGGGAGACATAGTTAAAAGCCTTCCAGGATCATCAGCTGATAGAAATGCTATTCAGATAGTCAATCCAATCCAAGAAGAAAGTAAAGACTCTGAAGTTGATGATCATCCATCTGGGAACCAATGACCCTGCTAGAAACATCCAAAGTGGTACAGAGAGATTTTCAGACTCTGGTGAAGTAGAGTAGTCACATAGTGAAGACTATTGCCTTTTCAGAAGCATTACCTGTTCATGATAAGGGGAAAGAGGCTAAGCCATAAAGATAACTTCAATGCATGGCTCAAAACTTTGTGTAAGGAATAAAATTTTGGATATATTGGAGGCAGAGTCCATGTATGGAACAGTAAAAGATTTTATATCAAAGATAGCTTACATCTGTCTAATGGCAGGAAAAAGGATCCTAAGAGAAATTCTAATCCTATGCCTTAAAGCAGACAGGGGTGCAGAAGGAAATTGAATGTCACCCCCAAATCTCAATGAAATGGGTGAAGGGGATAACAAGAGTCAGCTGAATAAGGCACAAAAGTCCAAGAAGAGCAGAAACCTGTAGGACAGAAGCTAGAAAGCTATGAGCACAAAGCTCGTAGTCTGGGCAATAAAATCCCAGACCTGCAAGCCCTAATGGTGGCGGCAGACTTGGACATTGCTGCTGTTATGGAAACATGGTTCATGGTTCTCATAATTGGGATACGGCCATACCAGGCTATAACTTAAGGAAGGACAGAGAAGTCAGAAAAAGGGGAGTAGCAGCTCTTTATGTCAAAAGCAATATCCAAGCAACTGAACTGCAAAGAATGTGGGGTAGAGAAGCAGCACTATGGGCCATCCTAAAAAAAAAAAAAAATAGATGGCGCATCCATTTTTATTGGAGTTGTTTACAAGCCTCAGACTCAAATGGAAGAACTAGACAGAGATCTGGTTTAAGACATCCAAAAGGTGGGAAAGAAGGGAGAAGTGTTGATTGTTGGAGATTTTAATCTGCCAGACATAGACTGGAGAATCCCTTCTGCAGAATCTACCAGAAGTAGAGAGATAGTGGATGCCCTGCAAGGGGCTCTATTCAAACAAATGGTAATGGAACCCACGAGAGAGTGTTAGTTCTAACTAATGGGGATAATGTCTCTAATGTCCAGATGGGTGCCCACCTCAGCACCAGAGATCAAATGGTTTGTTTGATATCACAAACAGGATACAGAAGTCACACGAAGACCCAAGTTTTGAATTTCAAAAATTCAGACTTTGTTGAGATGGGGGAAGTACCTGGAGGTAGAACTAGAAGATTGGGAAAAAATGAGAGAGGTAGAACAGTGGGCCAAACTAAAAGGAGGAATTACAAAGGCAACAAATCTATATATTAGAAAAGTAAAACAAAAGCAAGAGAAATAAGAAACCTATCTGGTTCTCAAAGGAAGTGGCTGAAAAAATAAAAGCAAAAAGAACAGTGTTCAAGAAATACAAAGGATCCCAAAAAGAGGAACACGAGGAAAAATATCTGGTGAAACTGAGGGAGACAAAGAAAGTAATCAAGAAAGTAAAAAGTCAGGCAGAAGAAAGGATTGCCAAAGAAATAAGCGAAGTGACAAAACATTTTTCAGATACATCAGAGAAAGGTCTGAAGTGGTATAGTAAAACTGAAAAGTATTAATGTGTGGAGAGAGACAAAAATGGAAGAAATATTAAACATACTTACAGTTCGGTGTTCACTAAAGACGACCCTGGAGAAGTACCATTGCTAGTTAACAAGACAGTGGATTGGGGTAGGGTATACAAAACTCCGATTACAGAAGAGAATGTATGGGAAGAGCTAGGAACACAAAGTGGACAAAGCCATGGGGCCTGATGAGGTTCATCCCAGGATATCAAGGCAGCTCAGAGATGTGCTGGCAGGTCCACTGCATGACCTGTTCAACAGATCCCTGGAAACGGGAGAGGTGCAGAGTGACTGGAGAAGAGCAGTGGTGGTCCCACTTCACAAGAGTGGGAGCAGAGAGGAGGCTGGAAACTACAGACCAGTTAGCCTCACCTCGGTGGTGGGAAAATTAATGGAGACTCTGCTGAAGTAAAGAATAGTGAACTATCTACAGTCAGGAGGATTGCTGGACCCTTGGCAGCATGGATTCATCAGGTGAAGGTCCTGTCAGACAAATGTGATTTTTTTGATTGGGTGACTAAAGAATTGGATCAAGGAAGAGCATTCAATATTCAGTAAAGCTTTTGATACGGTTGTGCATAGGAGGCTTATGAATAAAATGAGAAGCTTGGGAGTGAACGCCAAGATGGTGGCGTGCATTACAAACTGGTTGACAGATAGAAGACAGCATGTGATGGTAAATGTAACCTACTGTGAAGAGAAAACTGTGTTAAGTGGAGTGCCATAAGGATTGGTGTTGGGACCAGTCCTGTTCAAACTCTTTGTGAGCGACATTGCAGAAGGGATAAAAGGTGAAGTTTGTCTATTTGCAGATGATACTAAGATCTGCAACAGAGTGGACACGCAGTAAGGAGTAGAGAGAAAGATGTGATTCAAGCAGCTTGAACAGTGGTAAAGGATATGGCAGCTGGGATTCAATGCCAAGAAGTGCAGAGTCATGCATCTGGGGTGTGGTAATCCAAAAAAGCTGTATGTGATGAGGGTGAAGGGCTGTTGGGCATGGAGCAAGAGACAGACCTTGGGGTGATAGTGTCTAGTGATCTGAAGACGGCAAAGCAATGTGACAAGGTGATAGTTAAAGCCAGAAAAATGCTGGGCTGCATAAAGAGGAATAACCAGTAAGAAAAAAAAAAAGGTGATAATACCCTTGTACAGGTGTTTGGTGAGGCCTCACCTGGAGTAGTGTGTTCAGTTCTGGAGACTCTCTCAAAAGGGACAGAAAGAGGATGAAGGCAGTCCAGAGAAGGGCAACAAAAATGGTGGTGGTAGTGTGTGTGTGTGTGTGTGGGGGGGGGGGGTCTCCATCAAATGACTTATTAGGAGAGGCTGAAAGACCTAAATATGTATACCCTGGAGGACAGGAGATGCAGGGGAGATATGATTATAGACCTTCACATACCTGAAAGGTTTTAATAATGCACAATCGACAAACCTTCTCCTTTGGAAAGAAGTCAGTAGAACTAGGGGTCATGAAGTGAAACTCCAGGGAGGATGACTCAGAACCAACAACAAGAAATATCTCTTCATGGAGAAGGTGGTGGATGCCTGGAATGCCCTTCCAGAGGAGTTGAAGATGAAAACAGTGAAATAATTCAAAGGGACATGGGATAAACACTGTAGATCCCTAAAGGCTTGAGGATGGACTTGCTGGTGTGGCAGTTACTACCCTTAATAAGTCTTCATACTGTTGATGCAACTCCATTATTGCTCTCAGCTTTGAGGGCAGGGGAAAAGAGGTAAAGGGGAATTAGTTTTAGACAGCAACCAACAAGGACATTGAATTTTACAGTCTGGGAAAACAAATAAGTATGGGCATTGTCAAGGCTGATGTGGCTGTTACTCCCCTTAACCAATAAAGCCTTATACTTGTGATGCAACTCCACCATAGCTCTCTGCTTCAATGGCAAGAGGTAATGGGGAAATTGGACTCAGACAGCAACCAAGGGCCCTAAAGGAAAATTAGGTTCTTACCTTTGCTAATTTTCGTTCCCGTAGTACCATGGATCAGTCCAGACAGCTGGGTTATGCCTCCCCTCCAGCAGATGGAGTCAGAGAGAAAACTGAAAGCACCCCCTAGATATACTGGTGTGCCACCTGCGATCCCTCAGTATATGTGATATCAAAGCAGAAATAAGGAATGAATCACCTTCAACTGTACCCCCAAGAGAATGTCAAAAATTGTTATCTATATCATCACCTAAATGACGAGATCAAGTAGAAACCTCCTCGAGAACAGATAAAACCAGAAATAACAAATAGGACACCACAGAGCGAACAATAAAACACGAGGAAAGGAGACACTTCACCTCGAAACTGTGGCATCTATTACAAATACAAACTGTAATGGAAGAAAAAACAGAAATGGAACACGAGCGGACTCCCAGAAGTACTGAGGGCGGGCGTCTGGACTGATCCATGGTACTACGGGAATGAAAATTAGCAAAGGTAAGAACCTAATTTTCCTTTCCCAGTACGTACCAGGATCAGTCCAGACAGCTGGGATGTACCCAAGCCGCCTTAACTGGGGTGGGACCCTGAGAGTCCCGCTCGAATTACATTGCTTCCAAAGGACTCTGCAGGAGGACCACGGACATCCAGGCGATAATGCCTGGCAAAAGTATGCCAGGATTTCCATGTGGCCGCCCTGCATATCTCTTGGCAAGAGACCAAGTAATTCTCCGCCCATGAAGTCGCTTGAGATCGCAGAGAATGAGCCTTAAGCCCAGCAGGAACAGGTTTACCACATCCGACATACGTGGCCACAATAGCACCCTTTAACCAGCGTGCAATCGTAGCTTTGGATGCCTGGAGACCCTTCTTGGGTCCATTCCACAACACGAAAAGGTGATCTGACTTCCTAAAGTCATTGGTAACCTCCAAATAGCGTAAAAGGATCCGACGGACATCCAGACGCCTCAAGTCCCTACCTTGAGAAGACTGCAGGTCCTCGTCCGAAAAGGAAGGTAATTCCACCGTTTGGTTGACATGAAACGCGGAGACCACCTTGGGCAGGAAGGAAGGAACAGTTCGTAGGGAAACCCCTGATGCCGAAATGCGCAAAAACGGTTCCCTGCAAGAGAGAGCCTGAAGCTCCGACACCCGACGAGCCGAGGAAATGGCCACAAGGAAGACAGCCTTGAGAGTCAGATCCTTCAAGGAAGCCGCCTTAATAGGTTCAAACGGAGCCGCACACAAGCCACGGAGTACCAAGTTCAAGTTCCAAGACGGACAGGGAAGCCTGACGGGAGGACGCAAGTTTTTAACCCCTCGCAAAAAACGCGCCACATCTGGATGACTCGCAAGGGAAGAGCCCTCGACCTTACCCCGCAAGCAGCCCAAAGCCGCCACCTGAACTCGAAGCGAATTATACGCTAACCCCTTCTTCAATCCATCCTGTAAGAACATAAGGATATCCGCCACGGACAAACGTCTGGCCGAAGTACCCACCGTGTCACACCAATCATGGAAAACTTTCCAAACCCTCGCGTAGGCGAGCGTAGTGGACGACCGACGAGCCCGAAGGAGAGTAGACACCACCGCGTCCGAATAACCTCTCTTCTTCAACTGCTTCCTTTCATAAGCCAAGCCGCCAGACAAAAACGATCCGCCAGATCGAAAAATACCGGACCCTGACGAAGAAGATTGGGAAGATGACAGAGACGTAGTGGGCCGTCGACTGCCAAGTTGACCAGATCCGCGAACCACGGACGCTGCGGCCATTCCGGAGCCACGAGGATCACCGGACCGTGATGGGACTCTTTGCGTCTTAGCACTTTCCCTACCAGGGGCCACGGAGGGAACACATAAAGAAGAATGTGACGAGGCCACGGAAGTGCTAGCGCGTCCACCCCTTCTGACGCGTGCTCTCTCCTCCGACTGAAGAAGCGTACCGCCTTTGCATTTTGACGGGTCGCCATGAGGTCCAAGCGCGGAGTCCCCCACCGCCGCGCGATGAGAGCCATCGCCTCCGACGAGATCTCCCATTCTCCTGGATCTAGGTGCTGCCGGCTGAGGTAATCCGCTTGAACGTTGTCGACGCCGGCAATGTGGGTGGCCGCGAGACGCTCTATGTGCCTTTCCGCCCAGGACATCAACAGCGCCGCCTCGGTCGCTACCGCCTGGCTTTTTGTGCCTCCTTGTCGATTTATGTACGCCACTGTGGTCGCATTGTCCGACAGAACTCTTACTGCACGTCCGCGTACCAGTGGAAGGAGACAACGCAAGGCCAGGCGAACTGCTCTGGTCTCCAATCGGTTGATGGACCAAGTCGCTTGGAGTGCTGACCAGGTGCCCTGGACTGCACGGGACTGGCAGACCGCTCCCCAGCCCGACAGGCTGGCATCCGTTGTCACCACCAACCAAGGCGGGGGTTCGAGGTCCACCCCCTGTAGAAGATTGTCTGGAGTCAGCCACCAAGAGAGACTGGAGCGAGCCGGCTCCAGCAAAGGCAATTCTATCCCGTACTCCTCCGAGCGGGGATCCCAGCGAGATAGAAGTGCTCTTTGTAACGGACGCATATGCGCAAAAGCCCATTGTACCATTTCCATAGTAGACACCATATGACCAATGACTTGTAAATAATCCCAGACCGTGGGAATCTCGAGCTCCAACAGGCGCCGTACCTGAGTCATGAGATTGAGCATGCGTTGCTGCGGAAGAAAAACCTTGCCCACCAAGGTGTCGAACCGAGCTCCCAGGAACTCCAGCTGTTGGGTCGGTTCGAGTCTGCTCTTCGTGAAGTTGACTACCCAACCCAACTCCTGCAGCTGGTGCACCACTAAGGAGACCGCCCGGGTGCAGGCCGCCTGCGACTTTGCTCGAATGAGCCAATCGTCGAGATAGGGATGCACGAGGACGCCTTGACGGCGGAGGGAAGCCGCTACCACCACGAGAACTTTGGTGAACACCCTCGGCGCGGTGGCCAACCCGAAGGGGAGGGCGCAAAACTGGTAGTGGTCCCCCATCACCATGAACCTCAAGTACCGTTGATGCCGTTCTCTTATTCCGATGTGAAGATAGGCCTCTGTCAGGTCCAAAGAAGCCAAGAATTCTCCCTTGTGGACGGCCGCAATAACAGACCGGAGGGTCTCCATCCGGAAGCGGGGCACACGCAACGCCTTGTTTACTCCTTTGAGATCCAGAATGGGTCGGAAGGTGCCCTCTTTCTTGGGCACCAGGAAGTATATGGAATACCGACCCGTCCGTAGCTGGTCCCGCGGCACCGGAACCACCGCCCCCAGAGCCTGCAGATGGGCGACCGTTTGGGCGATAGCTACCTGTTTTTCTACCGGGCCGCATGGCGATACCAGAAAGAGATCCCGGGGGGGACGTACAAAATCCAACTCGTAGCCGTACCGGACCACGTCGAGGACCCATTGATCCGAAGTGATCTTGACCCACTCCTCCCAGAACCGGGACAGCCGACCTCCGATAACGGGAACGGAGGAGTGGGCCCGCGCACCTTCATTGTGCGGGCTTGATGGCAGGAAAGCCTTGGGAAGAGCCTCCGCGTAGAGGCCTCCTGCCGCGAAAGGAAGACGACGACCAGGCCTGGGATCTTGTCGCCTGCTGCCGCTGGGGAAGGGAACCCCCTCTTCCCCCACGGAAACGCCGTTGCCCCCGAAAGCGAGCCCTAGCGTTACCAAACGACCGAGATTGCCGAAGCTTATCCTCAGGCAACTTGTAAACTTTGTTGTCACCCAGGTCCTTAATGAGCTGATCCAGCTCCTCGCCAAACAGCAACTTGCCCTTAAAGGGGAAGGAACCTAACCTCGCCTTGGAGTTGGCATCTGCCGACCAACGACGGAGCCACAGCAACCTCCTGGCTGAGACCGCCGAGGACATAATGCGAGCCGATGTGCGCAACAAGTCATACAGGGCATCCGCAGTATAAGCGACCGCCGCCTCAACACAATTTGCCTGCTCAGCCTCTCCCGGAGGGAGCTCCTGCATGGTCAGCAGCTGCTGAACCCAGCGGAGGTTGGCCCTCTGCACAAGGCTGCTGCAAGCCGCCGCTCGGACCCCCAGAGCCGCCACGTCAAAAATACGCTTTAATAAGACCTCAAGCTTGCGGTCTTGGAGGTCCTTCAGCGCTATACCCCCCGTCACGGGGATAGTCGTATGCTTCACCACAGCCGTGACAGCCGAATCTACCGCGGGCGTCTTCAAGAGCTCCAATGACTCCTTGGGTAAGGGATATAGCCTTTCCATGGCCCGATTCACCCGCAGGGACGCCTCTGGGAGGTCCCATTCCTTGGAAACGATCTGCAAGACCTTGTGGTGAAAGGGAAAGGTCTGCGGGGGAGCTCTAATCCCTGCCATTGCAATATCCCCTGTAGACGTGTCCTGCCTCCTGCGGCGGAGTCGTTAACTCTAGCTCCTGTAACACGTGGAGAATAAGGGAGCTCAATTCCTCCTTTCCAAACAAACGTAGCACCTGGGGGTCATCCCCTTCTACGGCCCCCTGAGTATCCGCCGTCAGCAAGTCCGGAGCCCCCGGGGACTCCGGCGCGGCTCCTGAGTCTTCCGGCTCCTCAGCTCCCCCCCCCGCGGACGGGGACCCTGGCCCCCGGAGGACCTTGCGCCCGGCGGGGTCCCCTGGGGCAAGGCAGTGGTCCTGGGGACCTTCGGGGGAGCGGGCGCCTCTGCCTCCCAGCCAGATTCTGCCTGCAAAAAGGCTTTGTGCATTAGGAGCACAAAATCAGAAGAAAAGGGGACCGCCCTTTTCAAACCTTTCTTCGGGGCATCAATAGAGGGGGGGGCTCGAGGAGTCCCCAAATCGGGCTGGGAGCGCGCGCTCTGTGCACCAGGAGAGGGAGGAGGGGAGATTTCCTCCTCCTCCGACGCTGACGACTCAGCCTGCCTCGTGGCCAAGATGGCCGCCGCACTCCTCCCCGAGGGAGGAGGGGCCGGAGAACAACTGCCTGCAGCGCTGCGATGCCGGGACGGAGAGGGGAGAGGAGACCTGCTGCGGGCAGCGCTCGGCCCCCGAG
The DNA here is from genome assembly GCF_901001135.1 of Rhinatrema bivittatum. Lineage (NCBI taxonomy): Eukaryota > Metazoa > Chordata > Amphibia > Gymnophiona > Rhinatrematidae > Rhinatrema > Rhinatrema bivittatum. The sequence goes on along the minus strand of NC_042620.1, from coordinate 174,651,523 downwards.
AGGATCCCTCGCCCCCGGGAAAACATCGGGGACAGAGACCCTCTCGGGAGAGTCGCGCCCCCGCCCCCCCACAGGACACGCAGAGCGACGACCGCGGCATCAGCGAAGAGAACGGAGCTGCAACACAAAAACGGCGCCAAAAGCAAGGTGAGGAAAGAGCCTCACAGATACAGCGCGCCGGGTGAACTAGCCACCCCCTCCGGGTCCAAGAACACGCTGGCAGGCCGGGGTTAAGGGAAAAAATAGCTCACTGCCTGTCCCCAACAGGACTTAAGTGGCTCAGCTAGCCCAATTCAAAAAACTTTTTTTTTTTTTTTTTTTGCAAACCCCCTTCAGGGCTGAATCCCCTGGAATTGGGGGGAGGGTGACCGGCCCACCGGTAATCTCTCCCCCAGGTTCAAGGACACTGTAAGCCGGGAAATTAAGGAGGACACTGCCCTCCTGCCTGCCCGCAATGAGCTCCAACAGCGCTGCGCCAGACACTAAAAACACAGACAGACAGACGATAGGAGGGAAGAAACCAATTGATCTTGTCCCTTTTTTTTTTTTTTTTTTTTACACTTTAAATGTTTCCCAGTACCGATAAACTGACCAGACCAGGACCGCAGGTTATGCCTCTCAATCTGCTGGAGTCAGAGAATATACTGAGGGATCGCAGGTGGCACACCAGTATATCTAGGGGGTGCTTTCAGTTTTCTCTCTGACTCCATCTGCTGGAGGGGAGGCATAACCCAGCTGTCTGGACTGATCCTGGTACGTACTGGGAACTGACTGTTTGGGAAAGTATGGAGGTGACTAGTATGGCACGGCAGATGCTACCATTATGGGGGGAGACCTGTATGGCACAGCTGATGCTACCATAAGCTTGCTGGGCAGACTGGATGGACCGTTTCTATGTTATGTAAACCTGCCATGCTTGGAGTCTTTATCCAAACAATAATGATGTGAATGTGTAAATCAGGGGTAGCCAACTCTGGTCCTCAAGAGCCACAAACAGGCCAAGTTTTCAGGATATCCACAATGAATATGCATTAGGCAGATTTGCATGCACTGCCTCCATTGTATGCAAATCTCATGCATATAAATTGTGGATATCCTGAAAACCTGGCTTGTTTGCGGCTCACAAGGACTGGAGTTAGCCACCTCTGGTGAACCCAGAGCTGCAAATTGCAGCCTTACAAATTTCTTCCATGGAGACTCATCTCAGTAGGACAGACGATGCCACTATAGCTCTGAGCCTTGACATGCCCAGTCAGACTTACCTGGGCATACCAGAAAAATGTAAGCTGCTATGCAGTTAGAACAGATGCACTTGACAATGGCAATTCCAGGTTTATTGGGGTCAAAACAAAAGCCAGGTGGTCTTTAAGGGCTTCAGTCTGCTGCAGACAGAAAGCCAATGCTCTTTTGTAATCCAAAGTTTGCAAAGCTTGTTCACCTTTGTGGACATGTGGCCTGTGAAAAACATTTGGAAGGATGATGGGCTATTTAAAATGGAAGTCCGATGCTACTTTAGGCAGGAACTTAGGATGATTCGATGCCACGCAACCCATCAAAAAAAAAAAAAACCTACACACAACCCAGACACAAAACTTAGCATAAGATGCATAAGTCATTAGGGCCTGAAGCACACTGACTCCATGCGTCAACTATTTTGGTTCACAAAAAGTCTAATGATTCAAAGAGAGCTTTCATCAACTTGGTGAGAACCACAGTGAGGCCCCAAGCAAGCTTCACATGACTAAACTTAAGGAATTTTAAGATATGCACTAGTAGTAGTGATCACGCATAAGAAAAAAAGAAAAAAATACTTTGTGCTTGGACCTATGATTAAATATAAGGCTGAGTAATATCGGTATAATTATACTAGGGATGTGAATCGTTTTAGGACGATTAAAATTATCGTCCGATAATTTTAATATCGTCTTAAACCGTTATGGAACACAATACAATACAGATTCTAACGATTTATCGTTATAAATCGTTAGAATCGTGAGCCGGCACACTAAAACCCCCTAAAACCCACCCCCGACCCTTTAAATTAAATCCCCCACCCTCCCGAACCCCCCCCCCCATAACTTAAATAACCTGCGGGTCCAGCGGCAGTCCGGAACGGCAGCGGTCCGGAACGGGCTCCTGCTCCTCAATCTTGTCGTCTTCAGCCGGCGCCATTTTCCAAAATGGCGCCGAAAAATGGCGGCGGCCATAGACGAAAAAGATTGGACGGCAGGAGGTCCTTCCGGACCCCCGCTGGACTTTTGGCAAGTCTCGTAGGGGTCAGGAGGCCCCCCACAAGCTGGCCAAAAGTTCCTGGAGGTCCAGCGGGGGTCAGGGAGCGATTTCCCGCCGCGAATCGTTTTCGTACGGAAAATGGCGCCGGCAGGAGATCGACTGCAGGAGGTCGTTCAGCGAGGGGCGTCGCTGAACGACCTCCTGCAGTCGATCTCCTGCCGGCGCCATTTTCCGTACGAAAACGATTCGCGGCGGGAAATCGCTCCCTGACCCCCGCTGGACCTCCAGGAACTTTTGGCCAGCTTGTGGGGGGCCTCCTGACCCCCACGAGACTTGCCAAAAGTCCAGCGGGGGTCCGGAAGGACCTCCTGCCGTCCAATCTTTTTCGTCTATGGCCGCCGCCATTTTTCGGCGCCATTTTGGAAAATGGCGCCGGCTGAAGACAAGATTCAGGAGCAGGAGCCCGTTCCGGACCGCTGCCGTTCTGGACCGCCGCTGGACCCGCAGGTTATTTAAGTTATTTGGGGTGGGGGATTTAATTTAAAGGGTCGGGGGTGGGTTTTAGGGGGTTTTAATGTGCCGGTTTTTCGATTTTTAACGATTTTTCACGATATTTTACCCCCCCCAAACGGCAACAATACGATTCCCTCCCCCTCCCAGCCGAAATCGATCGTTAAGACGATCGAGGACACGATTCACATCCCTAAATTATACCACACTATGATGCCTATTATGATGGTCTAATGACATTACGTCCAACAATAGCAGGGTGAATAGGAAAGAGTGTCCCTTTATGATTGATGATAAACTAAGGGCTGTACAGAGTTGGGTTTTCTTTCTAGATGGTGATGGATAAGCACCAATCACACTGACATGAATCTTAATAGTCTTCAAAATAGATTCAGATGTAAAAAGGTATTCACAGTTTGTGTGTGAAGCAGGAAAAAAGGGTCTAAAGCTTTTCCCTCACACCAGAAGACAAAAACATCTCTATTTAAAACCATAGGATTTTTTTGTAAAATCCTTTCTACAAGCCAAAAGAATTCAAGAGACATCTTAAGATCAAAAGAATTCAATGCTACCCTCCAGACTGTTAGTTAGGGACCTGATGCTAGGATGCCATTTTTTTTCTTCACTTTTTATTTATTGCATTTAAACAAAAATTCCAAGAATGATACCTTAAGCAAAATGATCAACATGGCAAACAAAAAGAAAAAAACACACACATTCACACAAGGAGGGCAAAGCATCAAATCAGAAAGGAAAAAATAGAAACTATCACCGCATAGGAAAAAAAGCAAAAAAAAGTTACACCTCAACTGCCTAAACATCATTCTTATTACAGGAAGAAATGCAGGTTGACTGATAATTAACTAACTCTCAAATGTCACCCCTTCCCTGGACTGAGTTAATGGAGTGGGGCCTGAAGAAAATTACTAAAGAAAAGAGATCAGTTGAACAGGCTAAAAAAAGAAAAAACCTACCACCATAAAATTTGACATTTACATAGAAACTCAAGAAAAAATAGCACTCCCAAATGTATTAACTATAGGTCATAAAAATTGTTGCCTCTTCTGAGTGACTTTCACCACATCAGGAAACTTTTTAATCTAATTTTTCCAAATAAATCCTCCCTGTGATTTAAAAAACAAAAACGTAGAATTCAGTCTCTATCCAACTCCAACACAAAAGTCAAAATTAAGGTAGCAGGTATAAGAGCTTTATTACAGAGCTTGGGAAGGACTCAACACCAAACTTTCAGAAGAAATTGGATAAAGCTCAAATTCCAGATGTTTCTGTTCTTTTAGGTCTAGGCAGATAAGTCCTTAATACAGAGGAAATAGCTTCCAGAAGAATTTTTAAGTATCTCTTGAAAATATCTTTTAAACATTTCATTATGAGAAATTTGTGCTAATTTAGGAAAGTTAATCCAGAGCAAGTTCTTATGTTTAAAAGCATTTTCAGAATGTTTCCAGTTTATACATATTCTCCTTAAAGAAAGATCTCATCTTGTTGAATTTTCTTCAAAACTGGTTTCAAGAATTTCTAGCTCTTCTTACAATCTATAAGGGCTGTTTCCTGGGCTGAAACTGTAGAATTGAGGGAAATTATCTGAGACATCTGGGTATACTGACCTGAAAGTTTTTCCCAGTCCTTCAATAGCAAGTCATAAGTTTCCAAAGAAAATTCTTGAGATTTAAACAGAGAACTCCTGTTCCAACAGTTCTTCAGCTATACCTCCAAAATGTTCCCTAATTCTAAATAAGAATTTCCTAACTTCATTGGTTCCCTGATAGATAACCACCAGCAAAGGGGAAAACCAAATCTGCCTCAGGCATTAGGGTGCTATAAGGATTATGGGTCCATGGTCTCTTCAAAAAATTTTTAACAAGGAATTTTTGTCACTAGAGGAATTAATAGATAAGGATAGAAGAGGCATCTGAGGCTAATTTACCTTGAGTTTCTTCTGCAGTTGAAATTCAAGACTTTTCTGTTCAAAGGAAATGCAAACAGATTTGTCATGGCCCACTCAGAATATAGCAAATGTTGCTTACCTGTAACAGGTGTTCTCACAGGACAGCAGGATGTTAGTCCTCACATATGGGTGACATCATCAGGATGGAGCCCAATCACGGAAAACTTCTGTCAAAGTTTCCAGAACTTTGACTGGCCCCTACTGGGCATGCTCAGCATGGCACTAACCCAGCAGCCAGCAAGGGTCCCCCTTCAGTCTTATTTGAAAGCTACAGGTAGTGCCAAAAAATAAAACAAAACGTTATGAACACCGCAGGGCGGCGGGCGGGTTTCGTGAGGACTAACATCCTGCTGTCCTGTGAGAAAACCTGATGCAGGTAAGCAACATTTGCTTTCTCACAGGAAAAGCAGGATGGTAGTCCTCACATATGGGTGAGTACCGAGCTGAGGATGTCCGAATATGCACCAAATGTACCCAATGGCATGCAACAGGCACAACAACTGGGGTGGAATTTGGTAGAGGGCATCCTGAACCCCACCGGGCAGGCGGAAGGGTGTAGGTACGTCACATTGGAAATAAGTTACGCAGGACAGACTGGCCGAAGATGGAATCTTGTCTTCCGGCTTTGTCCAAGCAATAGTGGGCTGCAAAAGTGTGGAGAGAACTCCAGGTGGCAGCCCTGCAAATGTCAGGAAGCGGCACTGATCGTAGGTGTGCTACTGAAGTCGCCATGGCCCTCACAGAGTGTGCTTTGACACTGTCTTGAAAAGGAATGCCTGCTTGCTGATAGCAAAGAGATATGCAGTCCGCCAACCAGGAGGAGAGAGTCTGCTTACCCACAGTCTGCCCTAACTTGTTAGGATGGAAAGAGACAAACGGTTGAGTGCTTTTCCTGTGGGCAGCTGTACGGTCTAGGTAGAACGCTAGAGTCCATTTACAGTCAAGGGTATGCAGAGCCAGTTCCCCTGGATTGGAATGGGGCCTGGGAAAGAAGGTAGGTAGTATGATGGATTGATTAATGTGAAACTCCGAAACTACCTTAGGTAAAAATTTAGGGTGAGTGCGGAGTACCGCCCGGTCCTGCAGGAGTTTAGTGTAAGGCAGATAGGTAACTAGGGCCTGTAACTCACTAACCCTGCGAGCTGAAGTGATAGCCAAAAGGAAAATTACTTTCCATGTGAGATATTTTAGGTCACAGGAGTGAAGAGGCTTGAATGGTGGTTTCATGAGCCGACCAAGAACCAGATTAAGGTCCCAAGAAGGGGCCGGAGGACGTAAAGGTGGCTTGATATGGAGCAAGCCCTTTAAAAAGCGTGTTACACGGGGTTGTACTGATATAGGAACATCCCCGACACCTTTATGGAAGGCGGCTACCGCACTGACATGCATTCTGATTGAAGAGGTCTTTAAACTTGACTGACAAATGCCAGAGATAGTCCAAAAACCTTGGGATTGGACAGGAAAAGGGATCAAGGGACTGCGAAGTGCACCATGATTTGTACTTTTTCCATTTATAGGAATAAGATTTTCTTGTGGAAGGCTTCTGTGACGCAATCAGGACACAGGAAACTGGTTCAGAAAGGTTAAGTGGTTGAAGGATTAACCTTTCAACATCCATGCTGTCAGGGACAAGGCTTGAAGATTGGGGGGTGGCGTAGGCACCCGTCGTTTTGAGTGATTAGAAATGGGTCCTTTCCCAAGGGAATGTGCCCGCGAATGGAGAGATCCTGAAGTACTGGAAACCACACTTGGCGCAGCCAGTGGGGTGCCATCAGGATCATAGTTCCCTTGTCCTGATGTAACTTCACGAGAGTCTTAGAGAGAAATGGAAGTGGAGGGAATGCGTATAGGAGACCGGTTGCCCATGATAGGGAGAACGCGTCTCTTGGCTGATAGTGTTGGCTGCGAGTGAGAGAGCAGAAGTTGTCTACTTTGCGATTCTGAGGTGACGCAACGAGATCTATTTGAGGATAACCCCATTGGTGGAAGATTGAGTTCGCTACTGAGGGGTTGAGAGACCAATCGTTCGGCTGAAAGGTGCGACTCAGCTTGTCCGCAAACACATTGTCCACTCCCGACAAGTAGGTGGCCCTGAGGAACATAGAGTGGAAGAGGGCCTCCGCCCATATCTGCACAGCTTCCTGACACAGAAGGAAGGAGCCTGTACCTCCCTGCTTGTTGATGTACCACATGGCCACCTAGTTATCAGTCTGAATCAGGATGACGTGATTTGACAGGCGTTCCTGAAAAGCCCTGAGAGCATATTGCATTGCTCGAAGTTCTAGGAAGTTTATTTGATGTTTGGCTTCCCCTGGAGACCAAGATCCTTGTGTCTGCAGATTGGCCATGAGGGCTCCCCAGCCAAGGTTGAAGCATCAGTGGTGAGAGTTATTTATTTGAGGGTCTGCAGCCTGAAAGGGCAACCCTGGAGTTTGATCTGATTTTTCCACCAGGCGAGTGACAGACGGAGTGAGTCTGTTACGTGGACAGTGGTTGACAGGGGCTGAATGGATTGAGTCCATTGTGACCTTAGAGTCCACTGCATGACTCATGGCCAAGCGGGCCATTGGGGTGACCTGAACTGAGGACGCCATGTGCCCTAGGAGGATGAGAAAGCGGTGTGCAAGAGACACGAGAGAGAGAGAGAGAGAGAGAGAGAGAGAGCGCTTGCTGTCAAGGCAGGAAAGCCTTTGAATGCAAGGTGTCCAAGTCTGCCCCAATGAACGATAAGGTTTGAGATGGGACTAAGTAGGATTTGTCGTAGTTGGCGAGAAATCCGAGTGAAATTAGAGTGTGTAAAGTAAGACGTAGGGACGACAGAGCAGCTTGCTGAGTGGGAGCCCTGATTAACCAATCGTCTAGATAGGGGTAGACGTGAACACCTTGAGTTCTAAGGAAGACTGCACCACGAGTCTTCACAAAATGCATCGTTGTAGTTGCAGACGCAAGGCCGAATGGAAGCACTCTGTACTGACAGTGCTTGGGGCCTACTAAGAACCTCAGGTATTTGCGATGAGATGGAATTATTGTGATATGATTGTATGTGTCCTGGAGGTCTAGAGAGCAGAGCCAGTCTCCTCTTTGTAGAAGAGGAAGAAGAGAGCCCAAGGTTACCATTTTGAACTTTTCTCACTGGAGGTACTTGTTGAGGGCACGTAGATCCAGAATTGGACAAACACCTCCCGATTCTTTGGGGATTAGAAAGTACCGGGAATAGAACCCTAGGCCTTTTTGTGAGTATGGCACTGGTTCTATTGCTCTGGACTGGAGGAGGAGGGAGACGACCTGCTCCAGGAGCAGTGAGTGGTCTGATGTTCTCCACATCGGTAGAGGTGGGGAGTCCGGTGGAATGGAGAGAAAGTTCAGATGATAACCTTGAGCAATTATCGCTAGGACCTATTGGTCTGAGGTGATAGAGTGCCACCTGTTGTTGATGGCACAATCGACCTCCCACCGGTATGTGGGGCAATGGAAACTGGCTGCTGCTCTCTACGTAAGAGCCAAAAAGTGGAAGCAGGGACCAGCTGAGGGGCTGTTTGCGGTTTTTGTTTCCGTGTCTGACAAGACTGGGCTTTTTGAAACGGTCTTGTAGAACAGGTTCTGGTTGGTGATGGGTAGGACTTCTTCAGGCGGAAGAATGACTTCTTAGAGCCTTTTCTAAAAGGCTGTTTTGAACAGTATTCTGAAGGCATGAGAGGGAGCTGTCTTAGGGTCTCATGATGGTCCTTTAGTTCCGCCACAGTCCATTGAATCTGCTCACCAAACAGATTATCTCCTACACAAGGCAGGTTGTACAATCTGTCCTGTACTTCAGGGCGAAGGTCGGAAGACTTGAACCAGGCCCATCGCCTTGCCGAGATAACAGTTGCAGATACCCTGGTAGCAGGATCAAAGATGTCATAAGATGATTTTATTTCATGCTTGCCTGCCTCAAAACCCTTGTTGACTAGGGTTTGGAGTTGCTCTTGAAATTGCTGAGGCAGGGAGTCTGTTAAGTCTTGTATCTGCTTAAATAAGACCCTATTATATTGGGTCATATAGAGCTGATAAGAGGCAATTCTAGAGATTAGCATTGATCCCTGGAAGACACGATGACCAATGGCATCTAGAAATTTCTGTTCCTTGCCTGGGGGAAAGAAGTGTGAGGTTTTGCTCTCCTTGCTCTTTTCTGGGCAGATTTGACAACCACAGATTGGTGATCCAATTGATGTTTGCAAAAACCTGGAGCTGACTGAACGAGATAGGTGGTGTCAGCTTTCCTGTGGACTGGAGCCACAGAGCCAGGATGTTCCCAGTTCTTTTTGAGGAGATCTAGAAGAACCTGGTGGATAGGGATGGAGGTTATTTCCTTGGGAGCATCCAGGAATTGTAACAGCTCCATCATTTGATGCCTGTCATCTTATTCAGTCTGTAATTGGAAAGATACCAATTCAGACATCTCCTTCACAAAATTTATGAAGGAAAGTTCCTCTGGAGGAGAATGCTTTCTACTTTCAGTAGGTGAAGGTGGTGAAGGCAAATCATCGGTGTCTGGTGAAGAATCATCAGTCCAGGTGTCGTAGGGATCAGCACCTGCTCCTCTAGGGACTAGAGGAGGACGGGGCGGTGGATCCCTGAAGGTCCTGGTCGAGGCTCCGAAGGAATAACTCGAGACACCTATGAAGGCATCGATGGATGCGTCGGCACCGACCGATGTATCGGCAGAACTCCCGAAGGAGGGATGCGGATGACAACGCAAGTGGGGAGGGCACCGGAGCCATCGGTGACCCAGGGTCCATCGGTGGAAAAGCGGCCATAAGTGCTTCCATCCGAGAGCAGCAGTGCCAATGCTGCTGGAATCAGGTCAGTGGTCAATTCCACAATCTGTACCGGTGTCTGAGGAACCTGGAGTCGATGCATCGCCTTGTCGATGGCCTCCTGAACCATCTGGTCCAGTTTTTCCTCGGAGACTTGGAGCAAGCAGCCCCGGCTCTGGAACAGAAGGAGGAGGCAGAGGCATTGCGCCTGAAGAAAGGATTGCAACACCTGGGGGGGGGGGGGGGGAAACACAAACAAACAAAAAAAAAAACTACCCAAAAAAAGGTAGAAGCCTCCAAATCCAGGCGGTTGTTGAGGCATACACCCTAAGCTACCATTCCCTGCTAAGAAATCAGTTAGAGGAGTTCCAAAATCAGGTTCCCCATCTGAGCCATTTGTACCCAGGCCTATATCCAGCTGGGAAGAACCAGGCTTAGTGAAATCAGATGCTTAAGGATAGTCTCAATCCTATCATGAGTATCCTTCGAGGCTGCTACTCCTTCCATGGGAATAGTGGTCCACTTGGAGACTGCACACACAATTGAAAAATGTAAATGCTCTCTTGCCAAAAAGGCAATTCTCCCTGAGCCTCCAAACAGCGTTGGCACAAGTTAGTGGGCACTCCTGAGATGCCCAAATATGTCAGGCAGTGCAAAGAGAAGTGCAATGGCCAACAGTGCGCTTAAGCAGCAGCCAGAGGCATGCGTCTAGCTGATTTAAAAAACAAAACACTTACCTGAGTTCAGCCTTACCTGGCTGATTACAGAGACTGCGGGGGTGCGGAAAGCATATGCAGTCACCACTGCGCTCAGCTTCCTGCACCCACTGCCTTTCAGCCACTTAAGCAGCTAAGTCCATGCCAGCTGAAAAACCAGCTACTCATTCATCTGAGACACCATGGAAATCACCTCAGGAATACTCAACTGGGGGAGGGACTTTGTGGTATATCCCTGCAGGAGAGCAGGGCAATATAATATCCTTAATTCTCCTTTTACAAAATGAAGCAATCCCCAGTAGGGAAATGCACATCCACCATCTACTGGAGCAGAGAATACTGGCAGGATGAGGTTATAGTGTATATATACCCCTGCAGTGACATCCGTTTGCTCTGTCTCCATCTGCTGGTAGAGGTGCATAATCCACTTGTTCTGGATTCATCTAAGAAATGTAAATTTTTACCTGAGCCAATTGAGGGTGAAGTGGCTTACTCAAGATCACAAGGACCATCAGTGGGAGAAGCAAAATTTGAACCCTAGCTTCCCTGTTTCTCAGTTCACTGCTCTAATCACTTCACTCAAAATTGTAGTAGTAAGTTGCAGATAATGTTTAAATATTTAGGACCACCTCTAGAAAATATAATTTGCAGAATAGTGCAAATGTTTTACAAAATTCTAGTTTTAAATTATATATCCCCATAATAAAAAAAAAAAAAATCTGACTTTTGATGTTGAGGTAGCAGGCACAGAACACACACAAGCAAATATTGAATATATAAATAAAATTAAATGTGTCTGTATATACTCACTCAAAATAAGCATGAATGCTATCATCCACTCTATGTACCTAAATTGCTAAATGCTGCCAAAGGAAAGTGGTAACCAGATCATTTTTTATGGCTTACATTGACTGGGATTACTTAGCTTTTCCGACAGTATTACCAGTTTATGTTCTTTAAAAAGAAATATTTCACACCTCAATGGTGTACCAAAGTTCTTTGAAAATAAGCAATGCAAGTACAAATACCACTACCTGGCCTATATAAAATTCTTTTTGTTATAAATCCATGTCTGGCTAGAGTAAAATTGGGGAACAGAGCAGACCCTCCATAGCTTCTTGAGGCCATAGGAAATTAGGCAGGCAGGCCTTCCCATTGCCCCTAATTTTGTATACTAAGAGGCTTTAATCACTTAAAAATATTGCATTTTTGGACATAATGAATAGGTACATAAAACTAGTTGTAAGTTATCACTATATGCGCACATTACTGACAATGATTTTAACTCAAGAACAGACACGTGCATTTACATTCTATGCCTGCCACTCACAGCAATATTGTAGCTGATATTCAAGAAGTATGAGGTTTTGTTTAAATATTTTGATATATATTCTGCTTTTCAGCATTTCAAAGTGGATTAAATTCAGGTACTGTTTTTTTTGGTTGTAAATGAGAATAAAATGTTATGCTTGCTTAAGCATTTTTAAGTACAAACTTCACTTTTAAAATACATATGGCTTATTGAAAAGTCTTATCTTACAGACATGAAATCAGTTATGAATGGTGTCTTACCATATTTCTTCCTGATTTCATCATGTCTAGATTTCATCTCTGCTCTCCTGGAAGGGGAAAATGTTTTGGTAAGTAGTATTCATCCTTATCCATTTCCCCTTTCACCCATTCCCTCATATTGGATAAAATCTTTAAGAGAAAGCACAATCTATTTTTTCACAATTTAAGTAGCTTACCATTGGCTTACATGGAATCTCTCTTTCTAAAACCCTTTTTGCAATTGATTTACTTGTAGCTGGTAGGCAAAAGTGCTTTTTTATTCCGAGGGCTGAAAGAATCCTCTCCCCTTGGAGAGGCATGTACTCCTCCGCCGACATGCTCAGTGGGGACCAAATTGCTAGCAACATCAGGGACAGAGACGCAAATGAGGTAATCAATTTCTGCCCCTCGAGGTAACTGGTTTCGGAAGGATAAATCCTGACCTTTCCCTTCCTTTTAGGCGCCATAGATGATAGAAAGGAATCCAAAGCAATTGGGGGAAAAAGGCACATCTTTCGGAGTCTGCACTCATGCGGCCATCTTGCCTCCCTAAATCCTCTAGTACAACTATTTTAAGCGGATTACAACATAACATTAACATGCAACACTAAACATTTAAATCCTTTACACAGTACACCTAAAAATCAGTAGATTGATGTTCAGCCTCTCTTCCTGGACAGACCAGGGATCCTGGGTGCAAAGCCTTCTTTGGTAAATTCTCCAGCCTAGGTTAAAATCTGTAGTTAAGGAATTTGATAAGAAGGATACTTTAGTTCTTCTGTGAGACAGATGCAATTTTGGAGTTCCCAAGTGACTTGGATCAACTGGGATTTTCAGGTATATTTGCCTGTTTCATATGAAGATATACTATGAGATTAACACAAACTGTGAAAGCCAGAAGGTCTAACATTCTCAACTTTGACCAAGTATATCTTCACTTACAATTAAGCCTTCTGCTGTGGTCAATTTTTTGTTCAACAGCAATTCTTCAATCTGACTACATTTAACAGTACAATGACAATGCCAGGTTTAGCCTCATAGGGGGAATAGACAAACTCCATGGCTCTCTGGAAGTTGCTGCTGAAGATTCTCAAATGGCTCCTGGAGACTGGCACAGCACTGACTGTACCTAAGAGGCAGAGTTCACAACCAGTACAGACACTGAATAGTATGGAACCTCCTTTACCTTCCTGGATCTCATTACTATTGCTTAACACTTCTATATGGCTTACTCAACATATGCAGTACTGTACAAACACATAAAAGATAGCTCATGCTCAGTACAGCTTAAGTCTAATCTCAGGACCAAAAAAAAAAAAAGCATCCTCCTAAAAGAAAAATGGTCTGAAGATGCTTTTTCAACCAGATGGCCTGCTGGCACTACCATGCTGAAGACCACCACTAAGTGCTCATTAAACAGAATGGGGCGGATTTTAAGAGCCCTGCTCGCCTAAATCCGGGCTGATTTAGGCGAGCAGGGCCCTGCGCGCCGGTGCGCCTATGTTCAATAGGCCTACCGGCGCGCACAGACCCCGGGACTCGCGTAAGTCCCGGGGTTTGGCGAGGGGGCGGGTCGGCAGCATTTTGGGGGCGGGCCCGGGGGCGTGGTTACGGCCCGGGGCGGTCCGGGAGCATGGCCGCGCCCTCCGGACCCGCCCCCAGGTCCCGTCCCCGCGCGCTAGCGGCCTGCTGGCGCGCGGGGATTTACGCCTCCCTCTGGGAGGCGTAAATCCCCCGACAAAGGTAAGGAGGGGGTTTAGACAGGGTCGGGCGGGCGGGTTAGGTAGAGGAAGGGAGGGGAAGGTGAGGGGAGGGCGTTAGAGGATTCCCTCCGAGGCCGCTCCGATTTCGGAGCGGCCTCGGAGGGAACGGGGGTAGGCTGCGCGGCTCAGCGCGCGCCGGCTATACAGAATCAATAGCCTTGCGCGCGCCGATCCAGGATTTGCGTGGCTACGTGCGTATCTACTAAAATCCCGCGTACTTTTGCTTGCGCCTGATGCGCCAGCAAAAGTACGCCTATTCGCGCGGTCTGAAAATCTACCCCAATGAGAGTAAATAGAACTTCAAAATTGCCAAACCCCTCCCCCCTTTCCTCCCAAGTAGTATAATCAAGGTAGGTTAATTGTAAAACTGTATAAAGAAAAAACCTTTAAAGCTCTGCAGAGATGCAAGAGAATTGGGAAATTGCATTTTGTGTCAGACAAAATAGAACTGTCAGTACTAATGAATATATGCAATGAAAGGCTTTTGCCTTTTCCAGAAAGCCCTGGAACAATGTATCCATTGGCATAGAGTGTGGTCATGTCAATGTGTGTGAGCCGGAACCACTCATACTCAGAAAACAGCATTTTTCCTTTTACTTCCACACAAATTTATGCTCATAAACCAGAATTTATAGGTGCCCATATAAAAATGTACTACATTTTGTGAAAAATGTTCATTAGTATAGAGCAATATTTATTTCATAGTTATGATAAATGTATAGCCAAGATCATTTTGCATGCATTAATGAAGTTTGACTTATTTCTACATAACCTGACTCGAACCAAACCTAGCCAGATGCCCAATATTTGGTACAGCTCCTATATGCCGCCCCTTAAGCTTCTCTCCGTAGCTATCACTTTGTTTTCCTCATCTGTGTTTAATATCGCCTGCGTTTCTCTTAGCCTCCACAGAACATACAGATTGTAAATTGCTTATACCTGTAATTATAACACTGTCACTGTTTGCTTAAATAACCAGTTTTTTCCAATGCCTGTACCCCCTCCCCCCCCCCCCCACTACTGCTCTTATGCACCTCCCATGTTCCCTCAGAATTTGTACAGCTTTGTAAATTTATTTTTGTACATATAAAAACATACGAACATGCCATACTGGGTCAGACCAAAGGTCCATCAAGCCCAGCATCCTGTTTCCAACAGTGGCCAATCCAGACCATAAGAACCTGGCAAGTACCCAAAATCTAAGTCTATTTCATGTTACCGTTGCTAGTAATAGCAGTGGCTATTTTCTAAGTCAACTTAATTAATAGCAGGTAATGGACTTCTCCTCCAAGAACTTATCCAATCCTTTTTTAAACCCAGCTATACTAACTGCACTAACCACATCCTCTAGCAACAAATTCCAGAGTTTAATTGTGCGTTGAGTAAAAAAGAACTTTCTCCGATTAGTTTTAAATGTGCCACATGCTAACTTCATGGAGTGCCCCCTAGTCTTTCTATTAGGGGGCACTCCATGTTCCCATAATAAGGTTATCCACCGCCTGTATCTCTCAATGGCATTGTTCCTATCTGTTCTTTCGCTAATTCTTTATTTCCCTGCTGCCGCCTCCATCTCTTCTCGCCTGCTCCTCCTTCCCCTTTTCCTTGGTTCATTGTACTTTTCCAATCTTTCTCAGTTATTTGTAAACCAGCGTGATGTTCCCACGAATGTCGGTATATAAAAGTTTATAAAAAAATAAATATAGAGTTAAGTGATAAGTTATACAAATTTACAGTGAAACAATGCTTGTTTTGATAATTTTGTATGCATTACTATTGCACCAGCATGTTCTCAAAGAATGAATAAGGCCACAATTTCAACAGGGAAAAAATTGGACTGTCACACTAATGCAATAAAGGCATGGTAGATTTCTGTGTTCTACCTCCTTCTGAACATTCATATCATGGAAAAAAAAACAACCCACAACAATCCAAGTAGGAAATAATGAAAAAACAGTACAGATGGAAATTAACCAGGTCGTTTTCTCTGCAATATTTAATAAGGTAAGGAAATGGTCCAGAGAAATCAAAGGCAGCAGTTATATAATTCAAATGGTCTCACTTTAACAACATGACATGAAGCATGGTATAATATTTAAGACTAGGGAAAATGGCAACTAAGATCTACTAAATTAGAAAGTTAGTCATGTATTGCTTACCTTTCCTCCTGTCGAACTCTCCTCTGCTCATTCTGTCTAGCAGCTTTTTCATCTTCCTTATCTGGCCTGCAAGAAAAGAACTTAGTCATTAAATAGCAAATATGACTTGTGATTTAAGTTTAATCTGCAGAGTTAATAATTAATCACAACTATTGGAGATCTAGCTAAAAATAAAGCCTTCAGCAGTGCATACAAGAAATACATGAAAAGCTACTTACTTTCTGCTCTTCTTCTTTCTGCAACAGCAGCACCAGCAGCAGACACACAAACCAATGATAAGAACTCCTCCTACCACGGACATTGCAATAATCAAGGCCTCAAAGTTCACTGGAAAACAATGTATGTATAATAAAAATAATTTCTACACTTATTTTATTTGCTGTGTCTCTGGCTAATTTAGTTTTGGGATTTAAAAAAAAAAAAGTTAATTGAAGGTGAAGAGGATCATGAACTCCTTCCAAGTCCATCATGACAGATCTTCTCATCTAACAACCCTACTCTTTACCCTCCTCTGCCTCCCACCTCCAGATGACTTCTCCCCTGGGCCCCCCCCCCATGGATTTCTCCTCCACCCTTACAAGCACCACCATCTTCCTCTCCCTTGGTGTAGATGGGATGGCCTTAGGGATAGTCTTTAGTCTGGCAGTGGCAGCAGAATGTTATAATTGCAGGGACTCAGCAGGCTGATATACACTCAAGCCTCTCCCCCAGAAAATCAAGGAATTGGTGAGGCCGGAAAGTGCTCAGCCAGCTCAAATTCAAAAATTATTATATACTACAACACGGTCAGGGACCAGGTTGGCAGCATATCTGGTTTCCAGCAATTCTGCAGTAACCAACCAATTCTATAGCGCAAGGCAGGGGCTCGAACCAAAATATTCAAATAAATGCATTCCACATTCACAATTTTTTTTTTTTTTTTTTTTTACAAAAGGACAGAAATAAGAAATTAAGAAATTTAAATTTGAAGATCATCTTTCTGACAATGACAGTGTTACAGCCCAAAAGATATAAATGTATAAAAACATCTCCTAAACCAACCTATAGCTTGGCACTCACTATTTTCCATTAACCCAGAGTGTAGACTGCCAAGACAAAAACCAAAGGTATGATCAAACTGGCCTTTGGGGATAGGAGGATTAGAAAATGTTTACAGCCTTATAGTAGAATTAGAGAAAATGGAGAAAAAAGTTAGGCAAATGGCAATACACAACAAATGTTACCTAAAAATTCAGAGGAAGACAACAGAATAAATTTAATGCAATGAAGACTATTGGGCTTACCCCAGCAAACCCCCCAACGTGCTGCATTCAGTTTACAAAGTGAGCTGGGTGGTAAGATATTTCTAACTGGATACACCAGACACTCATTGGTACTACTGCACCAAAGGCACTAGAACAAAAAGAGGGAAACAAAACAAGTCACTTATGTTTGTTAAAGATTTGATACTTTAGCTGCTCTGTAACCGCAACCCAATCAGAAGATGTTAGACAACAGTGATACATGACAGGCAGTCTTAAATTTACAAAAAAAAAACACCCACACAATTTTGACATTTCAATTTTTCATCTGATAAAATGGATACAAATTCTAACTGATAACATACTCCCAACAAACATAGGTCAAAGACTTTTTGCCCCTTAAATTATCCTGGATTGACCAGTTACAAGTTAACTAGAGAAAATTGCTTCAGCTAGTCATTGTTTTTCTGATATTTCAAGTTTTTTGCCTCATGTAATTCTGTAAAGTAGTAACAAGTGAAGCTGTGTTCATATTTTCAATCTCACAATGTTATCCTACTGATACAACTTTCCTTTATGTAATAAAATGACCAACTATATATACAAATGTTATTACTCAAGTTGTTTAAATTACAAGAGGGCTATTCTGAAAGTGCTGAAACTGTTCAGCCCCAGCTCAGCAGACAAGCCTACATCTTCCTAGTTACTCCACTTTCACCACACCAACATTCCTGGTGCCTCACTATGGCTGCAACAGAGCCATCTGCCAAAACATACATACTCTAGGGCACCTTGTTAAAAAGTTTCCTGGCCTCAATTATACCACCAATAAAGAGATACAAAACTTATTGTAATGTATTTGTATTTCTAGCAAAATGGTCATTTCACTACTTTGACCTATTAAGATATACACTTCTTTAAAATGAAAAGATTTTCATGCATTAAGAATTTTAATATAAAATGACTCCTATGGAAAATACTTTTTTTTTTAATATTTCCTAACATGGTACTTTTAAATCGATTCCATTGCTACTGATTCAGTTAGATCTGGGTTTCTGAAGGAACTGCAGAGTTCTCAATTCAAAATTTCATGCCTGCAGTAACATTATAATTTAACCTGCTTGCGTGTTATCAGAGATCTGTGTTATATTTCCAAACCTGATTTCTGATACTTGAACCAGTTGGGACTGGAAATGCTGCGAAAGTGGTCACTTACAAGCATTGTTGGTCAACCTTTATTTCTACCTACTAACGTGGAGTAACACTGCAACTATATTACTTTATTGAAAACTAGCCGTTAAGCCCGTAACAACGGGCTACATTAAAAAAAAATTTTCAGTCCATTTCCTTCCCCCTCCCACCTCCCCCCCTCAGTCACTCCCTCCTCTCTACCCCAGTCACTCCCCTCTCAGCTCATTCACAACCCCTTCGGCACAAACGGAAGATCTCCGGGGGAGGTCCCTCCCTCACACGCGCCGCCGCTACTGCTCCTCCCAGCACAATTTTTGTTACAGGCAAACTCTGACAGACGTGCTCGCCCGCGCATGCGCGGTAGACTTGCTCTCTACTGCACATTTGCAGCACGTCTGTCAAGTTTCATTTATCTAGTAGATGGAAGATACCACATACCGCTGTATGCAGCAGCAAAGGCACAATGCACCAAAACTGACATAATAAAAAGGAGTATAGCTCTCAAAAGCAAATCACAAATGTGTTTAGTCCACCTAAAAAGGTACCATTTACAGCTTGTTTGTTGACCTTTATTTCTATGTATTTTATAATCCAAACTTTGCTTGTGGCTACCAAGGAAAATAGTTTTTGTCTATAAAAATCAAGAGTAACATGTGTAACCAAAGTTTGGAAATATGCTACCAGTGTCGTCTGAGTAACAAAGATCTAAGTTAAAAAAAAAAAAAAAAAGATAAAGTTTGTGGATTAGCAATACTACTAAAATATCTATAAAAACTAACAGTCATACTTTATTTGAATAAATAAAGATGGTGAGAAGCAATGAAATGGCTATTATATAGCAAAGCTCACAAAAAGAAAAAAAAAAGGTAAAAACATGCAGATACTGGGAGTGGGGCTGTCTAATCAAATCCGTGCAAGTATTGCATAATCTTCAATTTAAGCAGCATTTTGGGATTCCTCATTCAGCACACTGGTGTGATAGAACAGCACACTCTGGTACCCAACTATTACTCAAAGCCTGGGAAATTTGCCTGCATGAACATCTCATTCAAGTTGCATGCACGGACAAATCCATTCTAACTTCAGAAAAAAGAGCATATTTCAAATACTTCAGTTAGACGCCACTCTCAGAGCTTTAGTTAGTTTCCATAAGTAAACTAAATACCAGAGACATGGACATTTAAAAAAAAAAATAAAAGTTCACATTTTATTTAAAAAATAAACCAGCCATCTAAAAAATGTTTTAAATGCAGGCGAACAAAAGCTTTCATTGGTTAATCTGTGACCTGAAACACTATAAAAAAAACAAAAACAAAACAAAAGCAGAAAACCATCTGCAGAATTTCAAAGCAGACAGAGAAACTGCCTTCTGGGTGGAAAACTTGAATACCCGCATTCCAAAACAAATAAGTACACTGTATTCATTTTTAAAAATGTTAGTGCAATTCATCTTCAATGCAAGGCAATTAAAACATCATCACATCCTTTAAACAAAAAGGGTCTGCTGTTCAAAATGGCAATATGCTATGTTCACAAATATATCAGTTATCACCATTTTAAATACAATCCTAAAGCTACAGATTCTACAGAGAGGTATTAAAGCTTCAATATTTGTCAATTATCCAAGTAAAAACTGTTTGATCAAGCTGTATTAATTAACTATGACTATTTTCACTCTAATAGTATTTTTAAAGCTTCATTTGTTTTACTGTGCAAAATCCCTAAATCAAAGGTAGAGAGCTAAATATTACTAAGCATTTGAACAAATTATAGCAAGAAAATTATAGCATTGTTTCACTGTCCATAAATTAGCTATTTAGGTCATTTGAAACTACAACACTTGTGTTTCACCAAATTTTCCCTCCAATATAGTGGATCATCCTTTCCCAAGGCATCTTAGTCACAACCAGGATGTCAGATCAGCCAAGCTCTGGCCACATATAAAGGCTCCGCCATGTCAAAATACTAGTGTTGGGCCTCTCACTGGTCTTTAGCTAAGTGTCCTAGCTATCCACTTTGAGGAGTTGAGATACTGATAGCCAGAGATAAGTGTATTGGAAAAAAGCTTTTCTGGCTTATTTTGCCATTTAAATAAAGTGTGTTTTGCATACGGGGGGGGGGGGGGAGGGTAAAACAAAAATGTGTTTCTCACTTTACCCATGATAGTACATGATTAGATAAAGATGTGTTTGTCGTCAAAACTGACCTCGTACTGGCAGGTTACTGACCAAAAATTAAATGCATCTAGTTTATCGGTATATATAAGGTTCTCACAATTTTGGATTTTTATTATGCATTATGAAGTGAGATCACAATAGCTTTCCTGTTGAGTTTGCAGCTTCCCAGAAGGAGACAACTGCTGCTGCAGGAGGCTCAAGTCTGAAAAGAATCACTAGAGATTTGCTACCCACCCAGAGGCAGATAGGGTGGAGAGTAAACTAAGAGAAACAGGTTAGCAGGTACTGAATCTGTTATTTACACTTTCGAATAATAGAAGGACTAGGGGGCATTCCATGAAGTTAATAAGTAGCACATTTAAGACTAATCCAAGAAAATTCTCTCACTCAACACACAATAAGCTCTGGAATTTGTTGCCAGAGGATGTGGTTAGTGCAGTTAGTGTAGCTGGGTTCAAAAAGGTTTGGATAAGTTCTTGGAGAAGTCCATTAACTGCTATTAATCGAGTTTACTTAGGGAATACCACTGCTATTAATTGCATCAGTAGCATGGGATCTTCTTAGTGTTTGGGTAATTTCCAGGTTCTTGTGGCCTGGTTTGGCCTCTGTTGGAAACAGGATGCTGGGCTGAATGGACCCTTGTTCTAACCCAGCATGGCAATTTCTTATGTTTTTATGAAGAGGAAGGAAAAAAAAAGAGAAAAAAAAATACAGGCAAGAAAAAGCAGCAATGAAGCAAAAAACCTCAAATAAAATAACTTAGCAAAAAATGTTCCTGGGCACCAAGTTTTAAAAATATGTTTGACTTATGATTATTTACAGTGGAAGCCGCCTGAAGTTAACTTAAGCATGTTTTACAGCAGAATGAGACTGCTGCAAGAAATAACATAAGAATTCAATTAGCTCCCAGCCCATTTACTATGAAGGAGAGAGCCACTGTGTACTTCTCGAAACATGGTTGAACAAGTCAAATTTACAGTTTTCTTCTTTCAGTCTCGTTTTGTTGCACGCAGATTAGGTTATGGGATTACGGACATAAATCAATCATAAAAAACAGAGAAATACCTGAATCAAGCAGGTAGTTTAGGCTCACACTCCTCTGTGCACCTGGTTTTTAAGCCTACAAGTATTGCTTAGTAAATAGAGCCCTAAGTTTGTACCTGAGGCAATGGAGGATGACGTGACTTGCCTAAGGTTACAAGAAGTGTCAGTGGGATTTGAACCTTGGTTTCTCTGGTTCTCCACTAAGCTACTCCTCCATTCCAGTGTTCTGATTGTGCTCATCTTTTCTTCCACCAAATGAGAAACCATTTAAGCATCCTAGCTGTGTTAACTCAAATCAAGTAATAAACTAATGAATCCTTGAAATTCAATCATATAGGCAGCTCAGTCCTATCTGATGCCTTTCTGCGTCCACCAAGGTCTCCTATTCAAAATGTGTTTTGGCCCTCAGAATTCAGAGACCTCCGAGATCCCAGTGATATGCAAGAGAGGAAATCATGGGTACCTCAGACTGCAGAAAATAAAAACAAGAGCAATGAGAAACATTTAATCCTGCTCTCTGTTTCCTGGTCTTTTAACCAGCGATGGAAAAAGGTAAACAGTGGAGTCTCTCAGGGATCTGTACTTGGACCAGTGCTTTTCAATACATTTATTACAGATCTGGAAAGGGGTAGGACGAGTAAGGTAATCAAATCTGCGGATGAAACAAAAATCAGCAGAGTAGTTAAATCTCAAGCGGATTGTGATGAATTGCAGGAGGACCTTGAGACTGGAAGATTGGGCTTCCAAATGGCAGCTGAAACTTAACATGGACAAATGCAAAGTGATGCATATAGAGAAAAATAACTAGCTGTAGTTACACAATGTTAGGTTCTATCTTACGAGTTACCACCCAGGAAAGATCTAGGCGTCATAGTGGACAATACATTGAAATCGGCTTAGTGTGCTGTGGCAATCAATAAAGCAAACAATATTAGGAATTAAGAAGGGAATGGAAAATAAAAACGGAAGATGTCATAATGCCTCTAATGCTCCATGGTGAGACAGCACCTTGAATACTGTGCATTTCTGGTCACCGCATCTCAAAAAGGATATAGCTACATTGGAGAATATGCAGAGAAGGGCAACCAAAATGATAAGGGGCATGGAACAACTGCCCTATGAAGAAAGGATAAAGAAGTTAGGGCTGTTCAGTTTGGAGAAGAGACGACTGAGGGGGGGATATGATAGAAGTCTACAAAATCATGAATGGACTTGAATAAGTTAATGTAAATCAGTCATTTACTCTCTCAGAAGGACCAGGGGGCCCACCATGAAGTTAGCAAGTAGCCCATTTAAAACAAATTGAAGAAAGTTTGTTCATTCAGTGCATAGTTAAGCTCTGGAATATATTGCCAGAGGATGTGGTTATAGCAGTTAGTGTAACTGGATTTAAAAAAGGTTTGTAAGTTCCTAGAGGATAAAGCCATAAACTGCTATGATGATAATTAATAAGGAATAGTAATTTGTGATCTAATGTTTGGGTACTTGCGACTTGGATTGGCCACTGTTGGAAACAGGATACTGGGCTTGATGGACCCTTGGTCTGACCCAGTATGGCATCTCTTATGTTTTTAATACATGTTTGTATAATACATGGATATTTGATAATGAAGGCTCAATTGTCCATTCTCTTTCAGGGAAATATGGATATTAATTCCTGACAAATAAATAGCGAAACATGCTCTGATGCATTATACACAGTTTTTAAAAATTGTTCCCCATTTTATCAGTTTCTTTCAGGCTATAACAAATCAGCAGTATTTTCTAATAAAAAGTTATTTGCTGTTTCTTTTTGTCCTGGCAGTTTCCACCTATTCCTTTGGGACTCCAGCCTACTTGGAATCAGGGCTAGTATCCTGGCACCATCACCTATGTGCAATGATCATGACTCCCTTCCTCTCCACATTCTCAGCTAAGTTGCGGCAGCATGAAGACCTACCAGGCCAGCTGATATTGCTGTTGAAGGATGAAAGAGCCCTTCTTTTTCTTTCTTGCTCTTCAAACAAAATCAGCAAAATCTGTTGAACTAAGACATCTGCTTTGCTATTCTTTTACTTACTGTAACATTGCTCAGGCACTGTTCGCAGCTGGTATTGGTATACTTAGAGCAACCTATGGAAATAAAAGAAGAATGTCACACTGATTCTTCTCTAAGAATTCTCTATTTCTGATGTGTCCTATGCACTTTAATATACTATAGATGTCCAGAATGAATGCCATTGTATGGTTTACTTTTCCATTTTGCCAATTTATTTTCCAATTTCAAAATGCTTTGAATACAGTCTCAGAGCACAGTTTATTAAATATCTGTGCTATAAAAACATACTTTGATTCCATCTCTGTTCCTGTACTAGCAATTCCAATCTGACTAATCTTGAGATAGGCTCTTTTTTTTTTAAGCCTGGGCAGGATTTATAATAGGGGTAGGCAACTTCATTCCTGGAGTGCCACAAACCAATGAATATGCATGAGATATTTGCATGCAATGGAGATAGTGTATGAAAACATACCTCAGATTTTCATTGGATATCCTGAAAACTAGACCTGGTTGTGACACTCCTGAACCAACGTTGTTTACCCTTGCTTTATACTATAGTACTATGACTTAATGACATCAGTTCAACAAACTGCACACTGACTAATTAAAACACTACAAGACCTTGTGCTGACATCCATTTTCTCTGGACAGACTAGAAAGAACAGTTATATTGCAAAGTGTCGTGATCTGGATATTTTGAGTCTGTATCACCACCTCAAATGCAGCGTGGAATGCAACTGGTTATAAAAGCTGGCTCTGTGTTGTAACGAACATATTACAAATGACATTACAAATTTTACAAACAGAAAATCTCCTTTTTACAGTGACATTAAAAATATCCCAAAACAGGCTTTATCTAAGCATAACACTTTTTGGGTGTGCAAGTCAGTCACACGTCCTATGTACCAAGGAATGTTTGGTGGTAAGGCAATGCATACCCTGTCATGTCAGACATCATAGCTGTAGTTTTATTTAGAAATGATCTAGCCCTTAACTTAATGTTTGGCTCAGTCTCCAGTGTGTCAAAATAATTATATCAATGAAATATAGTAACAATTATGTATCAGGAATAAAATATAATATTCCTTAATATACAGCTAGCCCATCCCCTGCTTTTACTGGGGCCTAGGCTAACTAACAAACTAATAAAGTTGTTTCTTTGAAACAGGCAGGCGTTCAATTGAAGACAACAGCTGACTAGTCACTCAGATGAATCGTGACTTTGTTCAGTTCGAAACATACATAAATCTTCCAGAGCTTTCTGAAAAGGCAAAAGCTTTTCACTGCCTTGCATGGTAGTCCCTGAATTCAGTGGACCCCTCAGGGACTCCCCTCAGTTCCATATAAAGGTTTTGACTGGGGGAGAAGAGTGTATGTGACTGGTTAACTGCTGGTTTCAAAGAACTTATCTTGCAGGTGATCAGCTTGGCTTTATTTTACAGACAGTTCACCAATCCAAACACGTAGAACTCCCTAGCTAAGAATTGTCAATAAACATCCACTGAAGAAATATTTGTTGGGAAAATCCTTTCCATTTTTTTTAAAAGCAGGAAGACCCCCTGAAATTCTAAAAATGGGTCCTAGAAGAGATGGAGTTGGTTTCTCCCCTCTCAAAGAGCCCAAAACTACCATCTCCCTGAGAATCTGCATCTGGACAGTAATGGAATGACATTTCTACATCATAAACCTTGCAAATCTCCTCAATGGAGTTAGATATTAGAAGGGCAACTGCCATCAGGGGCTGACTGGTCTATCAGGGCTTCAGCCATGCTCCAATGGGCTGGTCAATCCAATCACACAAACACCCGTGTTGCTCGCAGCAGCCCCATGTCTGCATAGCCACTGCAATTAACACCTGGCCGGCAGCAGGCTGGTTCTGGCAGAACAGGAGCCTCCACCAAGGCTCTTTGCTCATTTCTGGGGGGTTTTTGGGGTTTGTTTGTTTTTTTTGCTTTTTCCCACAGCTGCGATTCCTGTGGCCTATACTTCTCTTTCTTTTTTTCTCCCTGCAGCTGTGGCTCTATGGGACTGCAATTTTCCATGGTCCTTTCCCCAGTGTCACTAATCTCTGTGGGACCACTTTTCCCCACTCCCCTGGCGATGGAAACACTCCCGTGGTCTCTCTTCACACGACCCCAATCTCTCTCTCTGCAGTGGGAGGCAGCCAGCACAAATCCTGCTGTTGCCTCACTCACCAATTTCTGCCAATAGCACACAAGTTGGGGTCATGACACAGAATAACCCCCTGCATCAAGCCTATCTCTTCCCACAGCAGGGCCATCAGGCTGGTACCCCTGCCTGTATACCTCTTGACCACCAACATAAGAAAAAAAAAAAAAAAGACAGAGGCTCACAAGTCAAGGCACAGCAGGAAATCCCACGCATGCCCACAGAACTCAGATTAGAACCATGCCCGCTTACCTTCCGTAAAAAACTTAAGACATGGCTCTTCATCCAGGCCTTCACTTAACCTACAGATCCAGCAATTCCTCACTAATTCAGACACTGACTCCTACCAAAACTCTCTGACAAGTGTAGCCTATACACTTATGCCTCTTCTCATCATATTATTGTATTATCTAACTTGTTCAGTTATGCCTTCTATCGCTCCGGCTATCCTAGCCCTCCAGGTTAATACCCCTTGTTATATGTAACTTTCATTTCTTGTTATATGGTTGACTTTGTTATTCCCCTCATGTTATTTGTAAACCGATCTGATATGAATTTCTTTCATGAAGGTCGGTATATAAAAATGTTAAATAAATAAAAATAAAATAAATATAGCAAAAGCTCTACCAGCTGGGAGAGAAGGGTCCATTTGGCACACAATGTTGTTCTGTTTGCCCTCTATCATTCAATGACCAAGTTTTACCATTTGAGAAATTATCCATACACTCTACTGCATGCAAATCTCTCTCATGCATATTCATTGCAGATATCCTGAAAACCTGACTTGCTGGGGGTCCCCAGGACAGGTTTGGGAACCACCTATTTAGATACTGCTTTCAACTTGTTTTAATTTCAGAATGGTTAACCCCTGAGGAAGGCGGCAGTGTTCACCAAATCATAAGCTCGTGTCGGGTGATAGTGTGAAAGACTGATTGATAGTGGGACCCCAGGACACCTTTGATTGGAAAAAAAAAAAAGTTGTTTTTTTTAATTTAGACTAAGATTTTTTCTTTTTGAGATTAATAAAGATTTTGTAGATGAATACACTGAGATAGGCACACTGAACCAGCAAATGATCGAGCAAGAGAGAGTGCTTACCACTGAATACCACTTGAGGCTTATTGCATGGCTAGAGGTGGTGTTCATAAATTTAAAAAGCAATGAAGAGTGAATCCAATGTTATGTTCACAGAATATGAATAGCTTATATTCTCACTTTAGAGGTGTATAAATACACAAAATATAAATTGTCTATTGCATAGCAGAATATTAAAAAAAAAAAATACAAATACAGCCAAAATGAATGAAAAATGGAGTAACAAATGCACATCCCCACTGAAAAGTACTGCAATCAACAATTGCAGCGTCTTTGAAATGCAAAACTTTTACGGGCACAGCAGCTGTAATATTAATAGTCTGACCTTCCAAATCAAAATTTGGCACAGAGATTTTTAAATGATATTAATCTTTGAAAAATCCTCTACAGCTAAGGATCTCAATATTAAACAGTCTTAGGCTTCGATATAAGTTCATTCACTACAAACAACTCACATGGTCAACTGACTTCAATCTTAATGAAAAATATTGTCTTTTTGCTTTAACAAGGGCAGCCTTGTAAAATTTTAACACTAATCTATAAATATCTAACTTCTCCAAGTATCTGGTGCCACCACCTCAATTTTCCACATGACATTCTCACGGCACTCAGACGTAAACCAGGGAAGGTTAGCTCGAATCATTTTTAACAGGGCAACTTAATTTAAATTGATAGATGAGGAACAAAACTATCCACTAACTATGACTTTGCCTGGTCCTGAGTTATGATCCTCTGTCTATTCCTCCCACATTGTTTTAAAGGCGGCAGGCTCAACAGGGCACCGGCTCAACATTCTCAAATGGCCTATTTATAGCTATGGTTGACTACGATCTCTCTAAATTAAAATGATTAAAAACATGATCAGACCATATTACCCTGCTTTAACTAAGATCCTGAATCAAATTAAATTCCACCCAACAAAGGAACAAAAAAAAAGGTCCAACACATGCCCAGTCTTATGCATGGGGAAAGCAATCAACTGCATTGATCTCATTAAAGTTTAAATTAACAAAACAAAAAAACAAAAAAAAAAAACCACCACACATTAACTAAACCATATGGGGCCTATTGTAATGAATGCTAAAATCTTCAGCTATCATATTAGTTATTTAATATTGAAGGCTAGGAATATTTCTGCCAAAAAGCTAAGAACAATTACTTCAGGTCTTGGAGGGCAACATATTGGTTAAATCTTTGGCCCACAATACTAAATCCTCAGTTTGGCCCTAATGAAATAGACAAGTAAAAGGATTTATAAATGAGAACCAAGTTTATTTTGTGACCTGGCTTGATGATCATACAAATACCCTGGTAGGCACATCTCATTCATAATTAGGCCATTAGTATCTGACAACAGAGATTTAAGTGTACACAAAACATCAAGACCTTGCTCAATAATCAATTCAGACATAGAAAAACTTATTCTTAGTTGTCCAAGCATTTATACAGTCCACCTTAAAAGTACATATTAATGCCTTTCCACTCTCTCCAGTGAGAACCTCTTTTTTTAGAGGCTATGATAGCTGTTCCCAGCCTAAACTGATCCAAGTACCTACCCACATTAGGGGACATACCCTAGACCTTGCCTTCTTTAACCCATTCTTTACATCTCCTATTCCTGAAAAAAAAACAAAACGTTAACAACCCTTTACCTTGGTAACCATTCATCAGATCAATATACAATTCCCTCCGGTATCCCACAAGGTTCTTCCCTATCTCCTATCCTTTTCAATATTTATCTTCTTCCTCTGTCATATCCTCTCTTCAATTCAAAATATATGCTGATGATATTCAGTTCCTGGTTCTGTACAATACCTCCTGCTCTTCCACTCTGTGGTGTCACTATACTTGGCTTTCACATAACAGTTTAAAACGAAATCCTTCAAAAACTGAAATTGTTCATCTTACCTCTATTTCTAGTTCTAAGATTGGTCCCCCATCCAATCTTTTCACAAATGGAGTGTCTGTCCCTACTCTAAAATATGCAACCAACTTCGGAATAGTAATTAACTCCGATCTGACAATGATTCAACATATTTCAGCTGTACTAAAAAGATCCTTTTACAAACTTCAATTGTTAAAACGTCTTTGTCCTCTACTCTTCCCTCAAGATTTTTGTACTGTTCTTCAATCTCTCGTGTTCTCTGGTCTCGACTATTGTAATGCGCTTTACTTGGGCTTACCCAATACCACCATTCACCCATTACAATTGGTACAGAATGCCGCCGCACGCATCCTATCAGGTACTTCTTCCAGAAACCATAACACTCCAATTCTACAAATCTTTCCACTGGCTTCCAATAAAATTCAGAATTCAATACAAAATCTTAATCATAATTCACTCACTCACATAATTCTTCAACTTGGTTATGTTCCATTTTACGTATCTACAAACCCACAAGACACTTAAGATCCTTGACAAAAAATCTTTTGGATATTCCATCAATTCATCGATGGAGACTAGACATCACCAGAAAAAGAGCATTCTCTGTCGCTGGTCCTTCCCTAACTTTCTTTGCCAAATATCCAACTCTTTACAATTCAAGAAATTTTTAAAAACTTATTTCAAACTGCATTTAAAATCCCAACAGAACATCCATAATTACATTTATATCATAAACTCACACCTACATCATTAACTCAAACTCCCCTCCCCCCCCCAGAATTGCAGCACCTTTAGCAGTATTCATGGCACCTGATTAAATTCTTTAAGTTTTATGATTTTATTTTATTTCTAATTTTAGTTCTTGTAATTTTATAAGCTTTTCTCTTGCATTATGAATGTCTACTATTATTGTAAACCATTTTGATTAAATTATATTTGTAAAAGCGGTATATAAACACTTATACTCTGGGTGACAATCATCCACCTAGGAACATGCTGAGGATAAATCAAGAAAGATGTATCATACACATAAGGGAAGCAATTTTTACAAATGGACCCAGTTTTCTTTACTCTGTTACATGACTGGATTTACATTTTGAGTGCCCACAGGCAGCAGGTGGGTGCTCTACCCCTCATCCCCCCTGCAAGATGTTGTATGGAGTCAACTCTGATCCCACCCCCAAAGTCATAACACATGAAGGGTTGGGGGGGGGGGGGGGGGGAGATAAAAAGAAAAACCCAGATTACCCTTGTCTAGATCCTCCCCTTCCAACTGCTTGATACCTAAAATAGTGGTGACCCAATCAGGCAGCATCAGCAACAACTTTAAAAAAATAAACTCAGCATGGGGCTTCCATTCATCCACTGAACACTCAAGGTCCTGTGGTAGCCACATCCCCTCCTTCCACCTGGACTTCCTATTACAATGGAAACCCATGCGAGGGGTGGGACTGCCTAGGACCTTGAGCATGCGACAGGCATCTGGAGACCCCATGCTGAATTCTTTCCCCCCCCCCACCAAAGTTGCTACTTCTGCCAATCTAGATATCACTGCTTTAGATAAGTGGCTGGAAGACAGGCCTGGATAGAAGTATAGCAGCAGCAATGCTTCAGCGTTTATCAAATTTGACATCAAAGCAGTTGCCTAGGCCTAAATCTGACATAGGCAACTGCTGTCACCACTTCGCCAGATTTATTTATTTATTTAAAGGCTTTTATATACCGGCATTCGTCGGAAACATCAAGCCGGTTTACATTTTAACAAAAGGAGTGGAAAGTACAATATAACAGGGGATAAGGGAAACAGGATAAAAATAACCAAGGAAAAGGCTATGAAAATACAGATCTAAAAAACTGAGATTAAAACAAGATTCAACTATAAATTAAATGACAAGATTACATAAAACATAAAATAGATCAACATTACATAAATCAACATTACAATCAACATTACATATAGCAACATTAGATGACAAGAATAAATTACAAAATCAACATTACAAATTCAGCATAACAAAATTAACATTACATATATCAACATTAAATGACAAGATTACATAAAATCAACATACTAGAGATTCCATTGTCTCGTAAGGGTAGAACTGGAAGGATTCAGGAAGAGTGAGAACAGCGAGGGACCTGCAATGTAAAGTGAGTGGAACCTAAGAGAGAATCAAGAGGGGAAGAAGAAGCTGGGAGGGCAGGACAGTGAGGGTGAGGATGAAAAGTACACTAATCTGGGTAGGCCTGGTGAAACAGCCAAGTTTTTAATTTCTTTTTAAATTTATTTGGACAAGATTCTATGCGAAGCATCATGGGCATGGAATTCCGGCATGTGGGGCCTGCAATAGACAGTGCTCGCTCCCTAGTCAAAGAGAGGTGAGCTATTTTTAAAGAAGGAACATGCAGGATACCCTTGTGAATTGATCTCATAGGTCGGTTCTGTTGGATGGCACTGAAAGGTATGTCCAACCAGAGGGAATTGTGGGAGTATATGGATTTGTGAATAGTTGTGAGTGTTTTATAAGTAATTCTGGATGGGATGGGTAGCCAGTGTAGGTCTTTCAGAATAGGGGTGATGTGATCTGTTTTACGGGTGTTAGTAATGACTCTGGCAGTTGCATTTTGCAACATTTGGAGAGGTTTTATCATAGCATATGGGAGTCCAAGGAAGAGAGAATTACAATAGTCAATTTTGGATAAGAGGGAGGATTGAATCACTGTACGAAGGTCTTGAGTGTGTAACAGGGGCTTAAGTTTTTTTTAGAACATTAAGTTTGTAAAATCCATCTTTGAAAATGAAACTCATATTTTTTCATGTTTAGTTGATTATCTAGGAGGACTCCAAGATCTTTTACACAAGGTTGGTTAGTGGTTGAAATGCAAGGTGAGACAAAGTGAGGGGGGTTTAGGGGTGTCAGAAGGGGGGGGGAGGGTTTGGGATGGGGATGAGGTGAAATGAGAAGAAGTTCGGTTTTATTGGTGTTCAGGGCAAGGTGGAGGTTTGTGAGGAGAGAGTTTATGGGAGCAAGGCAGGATTCCCAGTGCTGCAGCGCATCGGAGACGGAATTTTGGATGGGGATTATGATTTGGATATCGTCTGCGTAAAGAAAGAACTTGAGTTTAAGCTCAGTTAAGAGGTGGCATAAGGGGGTGAGGTAAATATTAAAGAGTGTGGAAGAGAGGGAAGAGCCTTGGGGGACACGTTGTAGGGGGTATGGAGAGGAGATAGCATTACCAATTTTGACTGAGAAATTTCTATTGGATGAGTAAGACTTGAGCCATGCTATTGCCAGGCCTGAGATACCAATGCCTTCTAGACGGGCAAGTAGATGATTGTGGTATAAAGTATCAAACGCTGCAGAAATGTCCAGGAGGGCAAGGAGGTAGCTACTACTCTTGTCCATACCTATGAGAAGGTGTACATTAAAGGTGAGCAGGAGAGATTCAGTGTTAAGATGTTTTCGGAAACCGAATTGTGAGGCATGTAGGATGTTGTGGTTTTCTAAGTAGTCCATGAGCTGCGAATTAACTACTCTTTCCATTATTTTTATTTATTTATTCTTAGATTTTTATATACCGGTGTTCCTGTATGAAATACAAATCACATCGGTTTACACTGAAACTGAACATAAATTTTTTTGCCAATAGGCATTACATAGAACAAGGTTGTGGAACTTGGAAGAGGGTAAACTAGATCAAAAAAAACATTGTAATGTAAACAAATTGTCTAACAAATCTCAGAGAGCAGTATAAATAAAAACAAAAGCATAAAAGCAAAACAGTAGATGTCACATGAGACCTGCAGCAAGAGAATGGATACAGAGTCAAGTAGGTCCTGGAGAATGATATGATGAGGAACTCTTGCTGGTTGTAGGGGTTGTGCTTATGGTCTTATTATCTTGGCGATGAAAGGAAGGTTTGATATAGGATGAAAATTTGAAGGGTCTTTTGGATCTAGGGAGGGCTTCTTGAGGAGGGGTTTGACCCCTGCTTGTTTAAGTGAATCAGGGACAGAGCCTGTGGATAGCGAGCAATTGATGACGTC
Organism: Rhinatrema bivittatum; assembly: GCF_901001135.1. NCBI lineage: Eukaryota > Metazoa > Chordata > Amphibia > Gymnophiona > Rhinatrematidae > Rhinatrema > Rhinatrema bivittatum. The sequence continues at coordinate 174,618,945 of NC_042620.1, read as the reverse complement.
AGCTATCGCTCTGGAAATGGTGTTAGGGATAGCGAGAAGCGCTTTGGTAGGCATAGTGTCGCTTGGGTGTAATGCAGGTTTAAGTTTTCTGAGTATGGATTCTATTTCCTTAGAGGAAGTGAGGTCAAACACTCTGGGAGGGCGGAGGTGGGAGGAGCAGGACTTGAGAGGGAAGAGAAGGTAGAATCGGGGAATCTAGAGAGGAGATTCTTTATTTTATTGTGGAAGAAGAGTGCGAGTTCATTGCACTTGGCATCAGCGTCTGAGTCCGGAATGCTGGGCAAGGTGGGCTTGACGAGACTTGACACATAGGCGAAGAGAGCTTTAGGATTATATCTATAGTCGTGGATCTTAGTGGCATAGAAGTCTCGTTTATGCTTCAAGGTAGAGAGCCTGTAATAGTGCAGGGCAGTTTTAAAACTGGCAGCATGCTGCGGGGTGGGGTCCTTGTGCCAGGTTCTCTTTATGTCTAAGTTTATTTTTTAGTGTTTTTAATTCAGTGGTATACCATGGGTTGGAGTGTTTGACACATTTAGAATTAGGGCAGAGTTTATTAGCTATCTCTTCTGTAAGGTTGCTCCAAGAAGTTAAAGCAGAAGCAGGAGCAGAGCAGTCTAGGTTGGGCAGGGCGTTAAGAGAGGGCAGAAGCGAGGTCCTCACTGGGGCAGGATTTTCTGGCTATTATAGTAGTGTATTGAGGATTTGTCTTCACGGGGGAGGCATTGATGATGAGATGACTTTCTATTAGATAATGGTCGGACCACCCCACCACCTGAGTTAAAATGTGAATTCAGTACAGCCCAATCACATATTTTACACAATATTTTTTTTAAACTCCTGATGCATTTGCATAGCATCAGCTTACTGCATCAGGAGCTAAAATTATTTTTAAACTAAGCATTAAAGCTGTGCACTGAAATCCAATGTATGGTGTTTTAACACACAGATTACTACTTCAGCCTGTGAGCTGGCTGCACACATCACATCAGCTTCTGCTTTCTCCCATACTTGTATTTAGAGGGAATGTGATCAATTGTGATGGTTCATGTGTAGTGCTTTTGGTGCTTCTTCTGGCAATACGAGTCCTACCTGTTCTGTGACCGTTGGTGCGCCACACATTTTTGTTAATGTAATTGTGCCTTGGGGCTTGAAAAGGTTGGGAAACACTGATGTGGAGTCAGAAGGGGAAAGGAGGGAGGAGTAGCCAGTGTAACTAACTGAATATTGACTGTGACCCTACAAATTAGACATCCTGCTGCTGCTCTCAGAGCCTGTGGAAGAGAACACAAGTACATGAAATAATCACGGAGGACCCTGTTGCAACGGAAGGGAAAAAAATGAACTACATAGAAAGGCAAGTACAGAATGAAAAATTAAAAAAAAATAAAAAAAGACAAGAAATAATCTGCCACCAAGACTGGGAGGAGCCAAAAATTATCCACTGCGATACAGGAAGTAAATGAGTACTAGCCAATACAACTTTAACCTCTGTACACCACCATGATTTGATTCCTAAACAGGGGAGATGTTTCATAAATGTTCTAAGTTAAATTATGAAGTTTGAATTCAATAGCCAGTTAATTCCCCCTAGGAGCCCCTACAGTGAGAAATTACTGAAATCAGGATATAAAAAAAAAATCCAAAAATACTTAGTCATGAAGAGGGAGCACAAAACTGACAGGGCCATAGAGGAAGGCACATCAGAATGGAGGAAGCATCAGGGAAGGGGGAGACAAGTCAGAAGGGAAGGCATGAGGGAAAGAGTCATGGGTGGAGGCAAGCAGGACAGGATGGAAGGCATATGGAGGCAAAAGGGCGAGCCCTCAGGAAGAGGTCACATGAGGAAGGCAAGAGAGCAAGAACCAGTGAAGAAAGGGACTGCAGAGAGAAAAGAGCAGAAGGCAAAGCACTCAGGAAGGAGCCATGGTGGAGGTGAATAAGCAGCACTCATGAAGGGGCCATAAAGGAACACAAGGACAAAGTGCAGTTTATATCAAATTGTTCCTTACTTAACCAGTTTTATGCATTACAAATGATTCTGGATATCAAAGTTTCAAACGAGAACTGAAAACATGGCTCTTTAGAAAAGCCTATATAATCCAACATAAAGGTCAATAAACTGACAATGTCACTACCAAATCTTTAAAAATATCAGTAAATTGAGTAAAAAAACTGAATATAATGTAGTCTTTTACATTTTTATGAGCATGGCACATAGGATAATGAAATGAAATAACATCTTTTTTATTTATTTATCTATCAATTTTCCAAATTTATAATGCAAAATAAAGTTTACATCCATAGTTGCAAACTATAATCTTACACTTAACAGTTATAAGGAATACGAAGAATCTGAATTGAATAAATATGGAGCATAACATATTAATCGATCATTATACATAATCAGGAGAAACAGTACAGCCATAATATTTAATTACCAGACTGGTCATGAGTTACTAGTTCTTTCTTTAGGCTCTCCAAAAAATTCTTCATTAACTCAGGTTCAAAATAGACAAACCTCTTCCCTTTATATAACATTAAACACTTGCATGGGTATCTGATATTTACCTGTGCACCTAACTTTCTGGCTTCCTGACTTAATTCTACGAAGGCTTTCCTCCGGATCTGCGTGTCTTTAACAATATCTGGATATATTTGTAACTTTTGGCCGAGATACATTTTATTGCGATTTTTCATAAAAGTTCTTAAAACCAAGTCTCTATCAGATGGAAAATTAAATGAGACTAGCAATATACCTCGTTGTTCAATTTGTTCTTCTGATGGCGTTTCCAAGTAAGCTGTTAAATCTTGATCTAAGTTAACATTAGCAGCTTCTTGCTTAAGTTCACTGCCAATTCAGTGCTTACCAGCAAAAAGGAGGCGAAATAACATCTTAATTAATGCATACTTAATTATGTTGCGTTTACCTAGAATTAGTATTTAGAATTGTAAGAAACTAGATAATGCATGAAACTACATTATGTATGAATAGGAACTGGACTATGTTTTAGCTAGCTGTTTGTATTAACCCAGAATACAAATGCTGACCTAAAATGAATGTTGACCCAGAAACCTAATGATGACTTTGTAAATAGTTGTGATCTTATCTTGGAACACCTGTATATAGAACTCCTAAATAAATAAATAAATATTTATTATATTAAAAAGCAGAGTGTTCAACATAGCCTAGCAGATACCAATCATGAAAATTTGGTGGCTCAGGCAGAGGGGTGCCTGGTATTTTCCACCCCACTCCAAACAACTCAAACTGTATACAAGAGTACACCTTTTATTTTCTCTGCCTAATAATGAATATCAGAGTTTTAGATAGGATAATCTTTAGATTGCTGAAAATTCTACATTTGATTCATATTCTATCATCCCTTCTGTCACAGTACCCTTGCTAATTGTGACATGGTAGATACTACTAGGTAATCTATTAAAACTGAATGTTTTCACAGATTACATAGTAACATAGTAGATAGAGTGGCAAGCGCATTTTAGAGCATTAGAGTACAGCACACTCAAATTTGCGTCATAACCAGGAGGGCTTTGTTACAGGCTATGTATGGAGGGAGCACAGTATGCCTAAGGAGGAAGAGGGCACTACTACTGCAGTAACCCTTGCTGGCAATACCATGGCAGTGAGCTAGATAGGGATGGTTATAAAAAATAGGAAAAATGGAAAACAAGAAAACACACCCCCTAACTATACAGAAATTCATCAAAACTGACTAAATGAAATGATGTATAAATTTTTAAAAGTAGTTAATGAGAATAAGTTGGAGTTTCAGTAATTACCTTTATAACTTATTTTCAAGAGCTGTAGTTAAGCTATAATTTTGTAAATTCTAATATTTTATAAGTGGTCATAATTAATTATAGGGTATTTTTTTTATATTTAGTACTATAATAATTGCTATAAATTCGATATTTAAAGCAATTCTGTGATTTATGACTATTTAAATTTCAGTTATGATAATTTCTAGTACAACACTCAGATAGGGATCCCCTCAAAAAAAAAAAAAAAGGAAGAAAAACTATAAAAAGATTCTTACTTTTAAAAGTGGTGTCCTATTTAGTCCTCAAAATAGATGTACTCAAACCATGACATACTAAAGATGCTATTTTCCAAAGTGTTTCTCCCATTCTATAGAAGTCTCTTAAAAATAGCTGTATAAAAGACTTGCCTTAAAGTTAAAATCCTGAATTTAATCTTAGATATCTGCCAAAAAAGTATTATTTCTAGATTACGTAAACCAGACTAAAGAACCTGGGTTTACATGCTTTTCAACTCATATTAGAAACCTTATCCAAAATGCACCCATGACTGGTTTCGCCACTGGGTTCCCATTTAATATGCCAGTGGAACTCAAAACTCCATTCATCTGCAGGGTCGTATTGGGGCTGCGCTAGAAATGAGTAATCCAAGTGGAAAGTATCTTGCTTAACTAGAATTAGTTGGACCAGGATCGACAGACACCCAACAGGGTAGACGCAGCACAGATTTGGACATCTGCAAGTAGGAAGGGCAATCGACAAGGCTTCAAAGTTAGCTCTTCTTTCCTAAGACACTCATGCTAAGGAGGGCGCGTGGGCTCTCACCCACCTCCTGGAAGCGCTCGTGCTGGGTCAATCTCAGCTCACCTGCGTCAGGTGCGGCCAGGGCAAGCCCCAGAGCCGACAGCCCACACAGAGCGGCGGGGAGCCAGCGTCCCCCAAGCCCGACTCCCAGCATCTTCTCCTCCGAAGTTCACAACACAGCTTTACCGAGAGAACGCTCCCCCTGCCAAGGGAGAAAAAAAATACCCTTTTCCCTGGGCTCTCAACAGTTACCGAGGTAGCGGCTTCTCCAGGCGCTGTACGCACGCACACACAAACAAATCTCTCACGCTTTCAAAAACACGGTTAACGTTCTGCCACTTCTGGCCGTCCCCCTCGCCTGCAGCAACACAGAATCAGGACGCTGTGAGCGTTCGCGTTTCTTTCACCATTTTTTTCATTCGAGAAACAAAAAAAACAAACGACACAAAAGTTTTCAGACAAACTCTGACGCTAGATCAGGCACCGCCTTTCGTTCTTCTCAGCGCGCGCGCCCTCGGCGTAGAACCGCCCCCGACGTCCACGCGCGCGCCGCTCTCTGCCAAACCAGACACCCATCCGGCGCGCGCGCACTCTAAAGATGGGTGGCTCGTTGGCCGGCTGGAGGCAGTTTATTTTCTGGTACAGGCTGTGTTTCTTGGTTTTTTACATAACTGGTGACTATAAACCAAGTACTACAGCTCTTCTCTCCATATATAAGTTTATTCCATTTAATTATTCACTCTAAGCATCTTTTTTTTGAACTCCTATTGCAGCACACAATAGAGAAAACTAGTGCCCACCACGATTTTCAGAATAATCTTGAAGAAATCTCACAAGTTTTATATGTCATGAATTTCTGCAGACAGCAGATTTGTTGAAGAACGGCATTGCCAGCCGCTGTTGTCAGTTTAAAATATGTAAAGCAGAAGTATGAAGAGGGTAGGGAGGCAGCAGTATTACAAACAACCCATCTTTCGAAAGCAGAGGGGAAAAGAGAAGTAATAAGAAAACAAGGCGTAGATAAAGGACATTTTGGTAATTGATTAGATTATTGCTAAGGGGAGGGGGGGGGGGGTTAGGAACGGTTCGGTGTTGTCTACTTAAGAAAACTTGCATGCCACATACCTAGGGTGGTAGAAAAACAATGAGAAGATTACAAAAACTGACATGGAAAAGGAGCTATATCCTTGATTATGTAGCTGGCAGTTGGGACCAAAACAACTGGGTAGACTGGATGGACCAATTAGTTTTATCTGCAGTCATTTACCATATTATTATGAAAAATGAGCTCAAACCAGCAGTTCCTCCTTTGCAGGCTGATACTGTAAAGTGTGCTCAGCTGCATTAACCCACTACTCCTTATACAAAAAGAGGTTTAGCGTGTCAAAAACACGCATCCACCCCCCCCCCCCAAACTAATAGCGCTCAGCACATGCAAATGCATGTTGATGAGGCTATTAGTCAGTCACCCGGGATACCAAAAAAAAAGTGCAGCTGTTCCACAGGTGCACCTTGGGCAGGTGCTCATTTCTGAGTGGCCCAAAAAGGTGTTCAGAAAAGCAGAAAATACTGCTTTTCTGTACATCCTCTGACTTAATATCGTAGCAATATTAAGTCAGAGGAAACAAAAAGGTAAAAAAAATTAAAAAGTGCCAGACAGCCATCTTTCCTGAACCAAGGAGGCGCTAAGGGTGCGTAATCGTCCCTATCGCCTCCTTTTATGGTGATCCCTCATTTGCATTATGTAACATGCGCCCTGGAGGGGGGCTGTGTGTGCGTTCTGAGAGCGGGCGCCGAAACAGACGAACCTTTTTTAGGACTTCCGTACTGTATTGGCCTGTTGGAATTTTAGCAGTTTACATGGTGCACGATGATTCAGCTGGGAAGGGACTTGGAGGGAGGGAGGGCAGAATAAATTACGGAGGAAGAACTTGGACAATGGGGCAGGGTTTGAAGGCCAGAGGTGTGGCTTTAATTTAGTTTGCTTTTACATTTGCTTTTCATTTTGCTGCTTTTAATTATTATGTATGTGCTATTATGTTCATCGCCTAGGCCTGTTTTGAGTTAGGAGATTCATAAATGTAATAAATGTAAATGTAAAATGTAAGGTACTGTTGCTTGGAGGTGGATTCTTGGGCTGAGATAGGGTTGACACAACTTGCAGGCAAGGGCCTATGGGTCCCCACCATCAGCAGGTGGAGTGGGCTGAAGCTAGAGGCTACTGGAACTTCACCTATACCAGCCCACGTTCCCCTCGGACTGAGCCTTTGGGAGCCAGGACCGGCAGGTCTTAGGCCGGCCTCAAGATTGGATGTCGAAGGCAGGTAGTTCAGCCCAGAGACAGCAGCCAGCAGGTAACGTAGTTCTATCCTGGACTGGTCCCAGTACAGGAACCCAAGCATCAAGGAACGAGGACTGACTGAAGGTGCTTGAGCAAAGAAAGGCCAGAGCCTTAAGAGTCCACGTCCAGAGGATAGGGACAGAAGTGTCACTGTCGAACTTAGATGAGAGCTGGCAGCAATTGGAGAGCCCTACACAGCCTGGAAGGCTGGTTGTGGACCACACTGAGAGCGGGATGTGCACAGAGAGAAGAGAGTCCGGGCAGTACTTGAAAGAAGTCCAGCCGGAGACGATTCCGGTCACCTGAAGACTGATACTGGGGACACCGGACGCTTCCGCGAAGGATGACTGGAGGAGAAGTCCGGGGGACGACAAGGCTGCCAGGGGTCCTTCAGTAACAAGAGAAGGAGAGATAGAAGAAGATACGCAAGAGGGGAAGCCTCAAGTGCAGGTCACCTGGACATCTGGAGACCTAGAAATCTGGATCTCGGAACGAGAAGACAACTGGACATCAGGGTCTCAGGACATCTGGAATGGTGGACACAGGAAGAGTGGACTACAGGACGAGTAGAGATCAGAAGGTCATAGAGAAGAGGGCGACGGACATCAGGACGAAGGACGTCTGGACACTTGGACATCTGAATCACATGAACCAGAGGACATCTGGACATCTGGGTGACGGGAACATCTGAGACATCTAGGTATGGATGAGGAACCCTGAGGCTACAGGAAGGGAAGCCAAGGGCCGGAACATACAATGAAGACGATCCGATGAGGAATGGAACCTGGAGCATCTGACAGACATCAGGAAGAAGACATGGAACATGAAGTCTTCCAGACAGGAGGAGCAAGATGGACCACGGTGGAAGCAGTGGAACTCCATGGAGGGTGAAACTCCGAAGATGGATACTGGAGCAGACGTAACTCTGAAGATGGGAAGTGGAAAGGTTGTAACTCCATTCGAAGGCATTGAGGAACTGAAGCAGTGTCTATTTATAGGGCAGGACTAGGAAGAGCCCTGAAGACGTCATCTGGGAGGGGACAGGAGTGCTTCCTGTCTCTGGCCCTTTAAAAGAAGAAGAAAGCCATGCGGCCAACCGCTAGAGGGAGCCCTGAAGGTAAGTGGGCGGAGCTAGGCCCTGCAACAGCATCCTGCCACGCTGGTGAAGAAGAGGTAGGCCAGAGGCTGCTTCCGCTGCCGAAGAGGAGCTGCACCGGGGAGTCCCAAGCCCCGAAAAAGAAGAGAGCAGCTGTGGCAGCTTCCTGCCGCAAAGAAGGCCTTCTGTGGCGGCACTCGAGCCACGCAGGAGGGAGGAATCCCCATGAGGGGATTCCCCGAAGGCGAAGCAGCGGCGGCAAGGCCATGAAGTTGAAGGGAGGAGCGGCTTGGCGGCAGTCCGAGCTGCGGTGAGGAGGCAGAGCTGGAGAAGAGGTGAGGGCCTGTCTATGGGATGGGGTCCACGGACAGGATCGTAACATGGGCTTCCCCGCTCCTCGGGGCAGTGCCTACGTTCTACAAGAGACTGTACTCCGTGCTTCCCTGTTCCTCTGGGTAGTGTCTACGTTCTACATAGTGACTGAACTCCGGGCTTTCCCCAGCTCCTTGGGGCAGTTCTTGATTCTCTACCAGAGATACCATTGTCCGCAGCCTCATTCCTCAGGGCGGCTTACGTCACTGCTTCGGAGAGTCAACTCGGGCTTCCTGCTCCTAGGGTCTGCCTACGTCATCACCCCCGAGCCTCGCTCACAAGGTAGGATCATGAATCTGGTAGTGGTGGATTCATTCACCAAGATGGCCCATTTATAATAGCTTCCTATCGGTTTTCCCTGGCCTTTCTTTTAAACTTGTTACATCTAATTTGCTAGTGTTTATGCTCTTTCTTGTTTTCCTCATTTAGTCTTACTTTCCATTTTCTAAGGGCTGCTTTTTAAGATTAAGGAGGGTAACTTTGAAACAGCCCACATAAGCTAAAGTCTGCCGGCACTTTTTCCTTTACAGACTTTAACCAGTATTTCCAAAGTAGATATGCCCACATACATCTGCTTTGAAAATGAAGGTGCGTGCAGAACCCCCGTGCAGAACCCCGTGCAGCATAGGCACACAAAGTTACACCTGCTTGAGAACAGGTCTAACTTTGTACATGTGGATTTACACGCATACTTCTGGAAATAAAAAGTATGCATATAAATCCCAATCCCACCTCAACTCCACCCTCCCTGGAACACCAATTTAGAATGTGTGTAAAACTGCAATCAAAATTGTGGGTCTGCATGTATTTTTATGTACATACCTGCCAGTGCTATATTCAAAAAGCTACTTATACACACAAAACCAGTTTTTATGTGAAAATTATTCCCTAATTTTTTTTACAGCACCTTTTAGTAAAACTGGCAGACATTTGGACTTCTATCTACCTTTTTTAACTTGTGGGATATGTTTGAACTGGGCTTCCAAGATGGTATTTTTGAACAATCTCCATGCCTCCTGTAGGCTCTTCATTCTTGCTGTTAGTATTAGGACAGCGCTGGTCTAAGGTCTGGCAGCTAAGATTTAATAATAAAAAATGCAGAGTAATGCATTTAGGATGCAAAAAACCCAAGGAAAAGGTACAGTATTAGAGGTGAAATTCTTCTAAGTACAAAGGAAGAGCAGGATCTGGAGGTAGTTGTATCTGATGATCGTATGGTGGCCAAATAGATGGTAAAAGTGACAGTAAAAGCCAGAAAATGCTTGGCTGCATTGGGAGAGGAATGGTCACCAGAAAAAGGAAGGTAATATTGTCCCTGTATAGATCCCTGATGGGACATTACTTGGAATACTGTGTACAATTCTAGAGACCACACTTTCAAAAGGATATAAACATGATGGAGTCCATTCAGAGGGTAGCTACTAAAATGGTAAGTGGTCTTCATTGTAAAGCATATGGGATAGACTTAGATCTAAACATGTATATACCCTAGAGAAAAAGCGAGATAGGGGAGATATGATAGAGACATTCAAAGGTTTCCATGTACAGGAGGTGAGTCTTTTTCATTGGAAAGGAGGCTCTAGAACAAGGGGTCATGAGATGAGGTTGAAAGGGGGTAGATTCAGGAGTAATCTTAGGAAATATTTATTTACGGAGAAGGTGGTGGATGTGTAGAACAGCCTGTTGGAGTCATTTTTTGGGTACAGATTAGGTCGTATGGATTCAGAGTTCTCACCCAGACACAGACTAGTTTGAAGGCCACAGGCCAACCTCTGAGTGAACTCCTATTTACTGTTTTGCACTGTGAAATGTTTATGAACAGGCAAGAGTCTGTTTATTTTAGTTATTCCAGTTGGTCTATGATGAGAAAGCAAACAATTAACTTATACTAAAGCCTGAGAGAGAATGAAGGCCTGAGAGAGAACATCACTGCTTTTCCCAAGCATTTTAGAGTATAAGAAATAATAACAGCTAGGGAGAGGGAGAGCGCACTTTGGACGTGATAGCACAGGCTGATCCTTTGAACACATGTAAGCTTTTTATATATATGTAGCAATTGTTATTATCTACTATTACTTCTTCTGTATGTTCTGATTTTATTTGTTCTATCCTCCTATTGCTCAACTAAACTTACTATCCTAAGTACCTGGAACTGTGATGTACTGAATCTAAGTTTGTGTAGGGAATAAGCTCCTGGTTTCAAGCCCCCAGGTATAAACCCAGTAATTGTGTGTGTTTATATTGGGTAAGCCCCCAAAGTAGTCCTGTGTGCACGCAGGCGATAAGCCCCTCAGGTAGCCCCCAGTGTAGACCTCAGGGGGATTAGCCCACAAGGTCAGAGCCTCTAGGCAGAATGCCAGTGTGCACGGTCTGAACCCGAAACACAGACTCCCAGTGGAAGTAATGGAAACCAAAACAGTATCTGATTTCAAGAAAGCATGGGATAAATACAGGCAATCTCTATGGAAGTGATGAGAATTGTGATGCTAAATTAATTGGACAGATGGGTAAACTTCTATATTTCTATGAGCATTAACTTAGCATTAGAAGTGAGGCCTACTCAGTCAGGTTAAGGGTTGTCAGCTATAACATTTGGGTTGTCATGTGTTGGCTCCACAACCAGCCTCAGTCACCCCAGGTCACTGCCGACACTGCAAACTGCAGGATGCCATCGATATGGCAGGCTGCGAGATGCCAAACAGGCTGGACAACACCATGGCTCTGTCTCCTTGCCACCCCTTAGACATGTGCACCCTGAGTCTTAAAGATCCCACAGCAGGAAAATGATCACAGCCCTCCCTGATGATGTCACCAGAACCTTGCAATCCACTAATGCCTCAGCAACAGGTCCCCTGTCGAGCCTTGCCAGCAATGCATGTTGCTCCTTCTCCTTGACTTGCTCCAGCCTGTCCTGTCTTGCCTCATCCAGTCTGCTGCTCCTGCCTTGCCTTCTCCAGCCTGTTCTTGTCTTGCCTTCTTTAGCCTTACTTCATCCAGCTCGCCCCTGCCTTGCTTCAGTCTTCGCCCTGCACTTCCTTGCTCCAGACTCTCCTGTCCTCCTCCTTGCCTGATCTCTGTGCTTGACCTTTGCCTGGATACTGATGTTGCCTGATCTCCGCCTGCTCCGAGCATTTCCTTGATCCTGACGCTGCCCGACCTCAGCTGGTGCTGACCTCGGCATCCCTGACTGCTCTCCACAGGACCCTCGCCTAAGTCTTGCCAGCCTCTGAACCCAAGGGCTCAACCTGCAGGGGAAAGAGGCTGGTGAATGTGAAGCCTAATTCCTGTCCCAGTCTGAGCGAGTCTGCCTACTGTTGGTGGGGCCCAGCTGGTTCGCTATCCGGGCAGCGCTAATCCCCCCACAGATGAAGGGCTCACACCTTTTGACTGTCAGCCTCTTCCCACCTTTGTGCCAGCATGCAGAAACAATTTTAGATGACATCATGAACACAGTTACTTTATTTATTTATTTATTTAGAACTTTTTTTTATACCGACCTTCATGTTGAAAGCAAACATATCAAATCGGTGTACATATAACAACAGAAGAGCCCAAGGCATTACATAGAACAATGTTGCAAGGGCATAACATAGAACAAAAACAGGGGTTACATAGAACTGGGAAAAACCGGGCGAACTGAACGGATCGTTGAACGGCTAATTACAATGGCAAATGGGGCAAATTAACAATTGAATAAAGGATACAAGCCTTTGAGGACCTTTGTCTTATTAGGACACAGGAGGAGAAACCTGCCTCCAACATGAGTGCAGATTGATGAAATAAATAAAATAAATAAAGTCGAAAGGACAGTTATAAGGTGGAAGGTTCGTGAAGTTATGGAAAAGCCTGTTTGAATAGCCAGGTTTTCAGTTTTTTTTTGAAGGAGAGCAGGCATTGTTCTTGCCGTAGATCGTGGGGAAGGGCGTTCCATTGTGATAGCCCAGCGGTAGATAAGGTGCGCTTCCTTAGTGCTGTCTTGACTGGGGGGGGCATGGAGGGTACCTTTGTAAGCAGATCTGATCGGTCTGGAGGATTCATGAAGCCGAAGAGGAGAGGTCAGCTCCAGTGGAGAAAGATTGCGTGTAGCTTTGAAAATTATCATGAGGACTTTGTAGAGAATTCTAAATTTGATGGGGAACCAATGTAAGTCGCGCAGGATGGGGGTGATGTGCTCAGATGTTTCCCACAGAAGAAAAAATAAATTATGGCCGGCAGCTTCAAGGACATTTGGCATGGTACATGGAGATTTAACAACCACTGGCAAAAAAGATACTTCCTTCAGCACCCTAACAAGATACATAACTAGCTCAAGAACAGTGTATTCTCAAGCAAGGGATGGTGCTCTCAGGGTCCCTACTGCTAATTGGATAGATAAGAAAATTGCTGGCCTGGCACACACACAGTCGAGGCCTGTGCAACAAAGAGGTACAAAAATGTGTGTGTGTGAGAGTTTGAATAATACAGAGAAGCACAATTACAGCATCAATAGCAATAGCTATTGATGGAGGAGTAACCTAGTGCAGGGGTTCCCAACCTTTCAGGGAATATAGACCCCTTTTAAGTTTCAAAAAGTGTCATGGACCCCCACACAATTCTCTTTAAGTTTTGCATGCCATAACAAAAGAAATAATGAGATGCACTCCAGAACCATTCATAATGTATAAACCATTGATCTAAACTGAATACATAGGGAGGGCACTTTCCAAAGCTATTTAAAAAGTGCCCTCATAATTGAAGGTTGAGGCCATTTTACCTTCCAGTCCATGTTAAAAAAAAAATTCCAGGTTGGCAACTTGACATGACTCTGAAAGAAAATCATTACTGGTACCTGCAGACCTGCAATCTAATTTCCAAAGGGATATGCCCACGGAGTTTCCTTTTGAAAACTTGAGCTGGCGGGAGAAAGCCAGCACTTTGTTCCTATGTACTTTTCATCTGCTTTGAAGCAGGTGCAAAATACATGCACAAGGATTTCAAAATTAAATCCCTGCATGTACTTTCCATCCCTTAGCCTAGCCCTGCTTCTTCCTCCTCCAACTCCACCCTCCCCCGCCAGTAAAAGTATGTATGCTATTCACAGCACAGATACTTCTATCCTTAGTATAGAATAGGGAATAGCAATTTTCAAAGGGCCTTTTTGCATGGATAAACAGGTGTTTACCCACATAAAAAGTTTTGAAACCTACCATCCCTGAAAACTGACTCCCTTTTTAGTTTGTTTTTCTTTTATACTTTGTTTTATTTTACGATTCTTACAAACACATACAGATAATGATAGTCATTAAATAATTTACATTTTAGAAAAAGCAAAGGAAAGAAGGCTAATGAGATCTTTGTTTATCTGTGTGTCCCCCTAAATAACTTTTATGTTTAATGTCACATCTACAACTGGCTTCTTTCTCATCCTCCCTTCTCCTTGATCCCTGGTAGTCATCTTTCCCTTCTTCCTTCCTGGAATGTGGTGATCCTCTGTCCCTCCCTCTCTCTCTCTCTCTCTTTCCAGCATGATTTCTTGGGTTCCTCTCCTTCTCTTCCCTGTTAGGCTGCCATCCATTCTCACTCCCCTTGACCAGGTCAATCATGGATTCCTTTCTCCTTTTTTATCCTCCATATCTTCCTTCATTCCTGTCTTATTCCTTCTCCCCTCGGTCTTTCCCCTCATCTTGTCAACCCCAGTCACATTTCCTCCTTTCTTCTTTTGAACCATTCTACTCACTTTTCTGGTGCAGCTCCCCCTCATCTCTGTCAGGCAAGTAGGAAAGCATGTGGCACTAGTGGGAAATGTTTCTCACCATTTCCTCTCTCCTCAGTGTGCAGCCAGGAGTACAAAAGTTCTGACAGCTGCAACTGCCTCCTCTCTTCCCCACATCCTCACAAACGGGCCGATATGCAGTATCCATTGGAGCGCACTGTTAACCCGCCATTGGACGCGCGTTTTCGACGCGCTAACGTTACCCCTTATTCAGTAAGGGGCCGAAAACGTGCGTCCAACCACCGAACCTAATAGCGCCCACAACATGCAAATGCATGTTGATGGCCCTATTAGGTATTCCCGCGCAATTCAGAAAACAAAATGTGCAGCCAAGCCGCACATTTTGCTTTCAGAAATTAGCGCCTACCCAAAGGTAGGCGCTAATTTCTTCGGGCACTAGGAAAGTGCACAGAAAAGCAGTAAAAACTGCTTTTCTGTGCACCCTCCATCTTAATATCATGGCGATATTAAATCGGAGGTCCCGAAAGTTTCCATATGCACTTCCTGGTAGTTATGTTAGTGACTGTAACATAGCATTATTTTTAGTTTCTTCCCTTCTAATTCCCTCATTTTATCATAGTCTCCTTTTTTAAAGTTATATACTATTGCAGTACTGCCATTCATTTTTCTCTCTTCAGAGATTATGTCAAATTTGACTGAGTTTTGATCACTATTTCCAACCAGCTCCACCACTGTTTCCCCTTGCACCAGGTTGTTGATACAGAACTAACTGCTCCATGAAGCATTTATATTTCATTTTTTAATTTATTGAAATTTAATATATCACCTGTAAAATAAAATTAACCAAATGGTTTACAATGATAAAAACAGTCACAATAATGCAAATATAAACAAGGAAACTTAACCTTCTTGGCATGTCTGGATGAGACATTCAACCAAGGGATAGTGGGGCAATTGAAATCTCCCATTATTATTGTAATTAGCAGTTTTAGTAGCCTGTTTAATCTTTGTAGCATTTCACAGTCCCCACCACCAATTTGATCAGCTCTTTTATGTCAGTATAGTTTAAACCATGATATTGCAGTGTCCCATTAGTTATCCCCTTTTCACTAGGTCTCAGATGCCTGCTACATCTACATCCTCATTTAATGTCATACATCTTAACTTCCCATTCTTATTTTTTAGGCTTCTGGCATTCACATATGGACACACCTGCAGTTGCTTCAGATAATTTGGAATCATTCCCATTGGTCTGCTGTGGCACAGTAGCAAGCAGTCAAGAGCTTTTATTTATAGTGCACAAGAAACTTAACAGTTACCTTCAGTATTCACATGCAGGATTCACCTTCAGGACAGAGATGTTTCAGGATCTGCCTTCTCCTGGAGACCAGGCCCTGTGTGTTCCCAAACTCTTATTCCTACTCTGGGAGCCCTGCCCACAGAGCTATCTGTTCCTCGAACTTTAAGATGACCAGGCTAGATGCCTTTCTATCCAGAAAAAGTAATTTCTTTCATTCAGTAGTATCCTTTGAAGATACTTCAGTTTGAGCCAGGTGCTTCTGAGTGACTAATCTATTTTAAAGATTATTCTATCCCCTGAATTTTTGGAGATAGCAGCTGAGTTCCATTTTGACTAAAAAGGAGCCCACCACACTGAAATAGATTTCTCAATCCTTCCAAAAGGGCAAATAAATCTAAAGCCCTTCTCCTTGTACTAATGTCTCATCCATGCATTGAGACTCTGGAACTCAGCCTGCTTCTGGGGTCCTGCAAATAGAACTGGAAGCATTTATGAGAATATTACTCTGGAGATTCTGGATTTCAGTCTCATACCTAGAAACCAAAATATGGCTTCCAGAACCTCCTGGTTGCAGCTTCCTATATTAATTAGAGATGTGAATCGTGTCCTCGATCGTCTTAACGATCGATTTCGGCTGGGAGGGGGAGGGAATCGTATTGTTGCCGTTTGGGTGTGTAAAGTATCGTGAAAATAGTTAAAATCGTGAGCCGGCACACTAAAACCCCCTAAAACCCACCCCCGACCCTTTAAATTAAATCCCCCACCCTCCTGAACCCCCCCCCCCCCCAAATGCTTTAAATTACCCTGGGGTCCAGCGGCGATCCGTAGCTAAATCGGGGGAAGGGGGAGGGCAGGAAAACCGGCACACTAAAACCCCCTAAAACCCACCCCCGACCCTTTAAATTAAATCCACCACCCCCAAATGCCTTAAATTACCCTGGGGTAGAGCAGCGGTCCGAAACGGCCTCCTGCTATTGAATTGTGTCGTCTTCAGCCGGCGCCATTTTGCAAAATGGCCGCCGCAAAATGGCGGCGGCCATAGACCAACACGATTTGACTGCTGGAGGTCGTTCCGGACCCCCGCTGGACTTTTGGCAAGTCTTGTGGGGGTCAGGAGGCCCCCCCAAGCTGGCCAAAAGTTCCTGGGGGTCCAGCGGGGGTCCGTGAGCGATTTCCTGCCGCGAATCGTTTTCTGTACGGATAATGGCGCCGGCCATACGCGAGGTCAGGAACCCTCGCTGAACGACCTCCTGCAGTCGATCTCCTGCCGGCGCCATTTTCCTTACGGAAAATGGCGCCGGCCATACGCGTATGGCCGGCGCCATTATCCGTACGGAAAACGATTCGCGGCAGGAAATCGCTCACGGACCCCCGCTGATTTCAAAAGTTACCCCCGCTGGACCCCTGGCCACCTGGCGCGCACAAATGTACACCTGATTTTATAACATGCGTGCGCTGCCGCACGCATGTTATAAAATCCGGGCTCGGCGCGCGCAAGGGGGTGCACACTTGTGAACTCCGAGCCCTAGGGGAGGCCTGATGGCTTTCCCCGATCCCTCCAAGGCCGCTCCGAAATCAGAGCGGCCTTGGAGGGAACTTTGTTTTTGGTCCCCCCCACCTTGCCCTACCTAAATCCCCCCCTACTTTATTTCGTCGAGTTATGCCTGCCTCTGCCACGCCCACGGCCACGCCCACGGCCACGGCCATGCCCACGCCCCAGACCTCCCCTTTTTCGAAGCCCCGGGACATACACACATCCCAGGGCTTGTGCGTGCCGCCGAGCCTATGCAAAATAGGTTTTCGGGGGTTACGCTCGTATCTTACGCGCATAACCCTTTGAAAATCTACCCCAAAGTCTTTAATCACACACAATAGTCATACCTGGGAGCTTTTGATTTTCACTCATCCTCATATGGTCACAGATTAGTCCAAATGGGTGGGGGAACCAATGGCAGCAGTATATGCACACATTTTCTCACAAAACACAGTAATATACTCACATGTTCATTCTCATATTCTCTTTCAAATACATACATGTTCATTCTCACACATACACTCTCACTCTTCTCATTCACCCACATATACACACACTCACACAACATGCAAACTCACTTCTCTGCCTCTTCTACACAATCATGCACACCTACACAATGCTCACTCATATTCATGTGCCCACAGACACTCACTTTTCTGCATCTCACATCCATGCTCACTCATTCTCCTCACCACGAAAAGTGGAATATAATAGCACATGTTGTTTATGTTGCTTCAGGCGGGGGGCGGGGGGGGATGACCCATGCCACTGGATGTCTGGCCAATGTCCTGTGGCTGAGACTTGCTGCTGCCTAGATTAACATCTGCCCTCTCTTCGTAGGTACACTTGTTTGTGCAATATTATAAAGATCGGGGATTCCCAGGGACCAGCAGAAGTCTCACCTGTGGAGTGGTTGCGCTGCCCGGGTTTTTTTCCTGTAACAGTGAGGCTCCCGCTCGATCATACTGGAGACTTCCGATCTGAAGTTAATATCAGGATGATGAGGTAACTTGAAGCTAATAGCAGGATGATGAGGTAACTGTTTGTGTTTCTAAATACTGTTATGGTGAAATAATTGATTGTAATATATAATTGTAGGATATTTCTTGGTGATGTATCTTTCTTAATCATTGTTATGCTTGTTATATAATATGGGATGTGCACTGATTTTTGTTTCGGGTTGTTATCTGTTAGATTTTGTTTTTGTTGTGTTGGAGGTGGATCCTTGGGCTGAGGTGGGGTTGACACAACCCGTAGGCAAGGACCTACGGATCCCCACCATCAGCAGGTGGAGTGGGCTGAAGCTAGAGGCCGCTGGAGCTTCACCTTTACCAGCCCTCGTTCCCCTCGTGTTGAGCCTTTGGGTGCCAGGGCCGGCAGGACTTAGGTGGGCCTCGATGTTACCTGCAGATGAAAGGTGATTCAGCCCAGAGACAGCAGCCGGTAGATGGCGTAGTCCTATCCTGGACTGGATTCGGTACTGGAACTCAGGCACCAAAGGAACAATGAGTAACTGGAGGTGCTCAAGCAAAGGAAGGCCTAAGCCTTGTAAGTCCACATCCAGAGGATAGGCGAGGAGGTGTCACTGACAGGCTAGGATCAGAGCCGGCGGCGAGTGGAAGTTGTGGCAAGCAACGTAGAACTCTGGACACAGGAAAGTCTAGCGTAGTCGTTCAAAGCAAGGATCAGGGCACGGAGAAGGCAGGTGTAGTCAATCAAGGCAGTGATCAGGGCACGGAGAAGGAGCGTGGAGACTCAGAGGAACTTGGAGCGTGGAGACTCAGACAAGGGACTTGGAAGGACTCAGACGAGGACTTGGAAGTTGGAAAGAGTCAAACGAGGACTTGGAAGTTGGAAAGAGTCAGACAAGGACTTGGAATTTGGAAGGAGTCAGATGAGGACTTGGAACTTGGCAGGAGTCAGACGAAGACTTGGAACTTGGAAGGAGTCAGACAAGGACTTGGAACTTGGAAGGAGTCCGGGCAGTGCTTGAAGACAATCCTGCCAGAAGAGGACTCCAGCCACCAGGAAGGCGGATACCGGATAGAATGGATTTACTCCTAGGATTGGTCAGCTGAAGACGAGATCCGGGGCGAGCGAACTGTTCAGGATCGGGATCTGACAATGGACATCAGAACATAAGTCATGAGGGAAGTAGCCCCAAGACCCTCCGAGGCCAGAACAGGAAACAAAGTTCAGGATTAGAACTTAGAACTCGGAACTTGGAACTCGGAATTCTAAAACAAGGGTCCTCCGGAGGTGTGGGCTGCTACAAGGGAGAACATCAGGACTTGGAACATCAGGACGGAGCGATGGAAGCATCTGGGATGACAGGACTCTCTGGAAATCTGGACATCAGGACTTCAGGACATCTGTCACCTCCAGGGCTGGAACAACAGAGGCATCTGAAACATCAGGACTTCTAGACATCTGTTCAGGGAATGTTATTATTTGTGATAATTGTGGGTGGATCCTTGGGCCGGTGGCAGATGACCACGTCCACGGGGGAAAATCCCGAGAGGGGCCACCGGTCAGGCTCAGAGTTGGGAGACAGACACACACTAGATCTTTTATTAAACTGTATAGTGAACCACCAGAGGTGGCAGTAGTGAGCTGGAAGAGCCCGGCTGGGCTGTAGTCCCTCAGGCACTGGAACAGCAATCCCAGGATGGCTGAGCTATAGAGAAACTGAATATAGTGAGTAGGCAGAGTATGCAGAGTTCAGGAACAGAACCTTGATGGTAACACTCACACAATAGTCTCTTGAAGCAGCCCAGGAGCTGGAATGAAGAAGGCCCTCGAGGAGCGAGTACCTGGTTCCAGACTGCGACCTGAAAAGTAAGAGAGAGAGCGAGGCCCCCCGAGGAGTGGGTACCCCTGGTAAAGTCCAAGAAGGCAGAGTAGCAAGGTATGCAGAGAGCGAATCCCATCCGCAGCGATACCTGGAGGAAGTTAGGAAAACCTTTGTTAACTCGAATAGCTAGCAAAAACAAAGACCTTAAATATCTGGGCTTGATGATGTCATCTCAGGGGGATGCCCCTGAGGTTCGGCCACAGCTGGTACTTGAGTTGGGGCCACGCCGCACGCGCCCTTAGGCTTCAGGAGAACATGGCGGAAGGCAGCGTCTAGCCAGTCCGGGGACGCTGGAGGAGAATGGCAAGATGACACCGCGGCAGCCAAACTTCCATCAACCAAAGAGGGAGTCGCAAACGAGGTAAGGTGGGTGGAGTGGAGACGTCAGGCAGTGACGGTCACAACAGTGAACAAGCACGAAGACATGGGGACCAGGAACAAGAGGAACGTGGAATATCCGGAATCCAGAGGAACACTTGAAGAAGCTCCAGGAAGACAACGGGACTTCCAGGATGTCGGGACATCAGTGTTGCGGCCGTCGGTCTCAGATGGCTTCGCCCGACATGCCTCACCTCTATTTCAGCCTTCTCCACCAGCCTTGGGAGAATGGCGTCTGTAGCATCTCCTTGCTGCACCCTCTGGATTCCCTGGAGTGGCTATGGCGCGGCGTCCCGCCATGTTGAGCTGAAGTTTCCTAGGGCGTGCGCGCACGCCTCACATCTTGTAGCAGTGTTGGCGCGAACCTCGGGGGCGTCCCCCTCGAGTGACATCACTGCTTCCGCATTCAAAAGGTTGCCCATTTGCTGACTCTCACCGAGTTAGCAACAGATTGGATTCATTCCAGTCTGAAGCTGCTCTGCTGCTTCTACTCTGCTGGAAGCTACCTTCACCCGCCAGGGTTCTACTAACTTGGGTACCCGCACCTCAAGGGCCTTGTGTCTATCCTGGTGCCTGCTACCAATTCTTCAACCTGCTGGAACACTACCTATCAGCTACAGAGAGTGAGTACAACTTCTCCCTGTCTGTCCATCTACAGCTTCTCACTGCCCTACTTTCTACTTGCTATACCTTAGTAGCCTCTTTAGTTAAGAAGTATATAAACATGTTAACATTTCACTTGGTCTTCACTTCTTTTTTAACTCCACTAGGCTGAGTTGTAAGTTTGGATGCACAACATTAAGTTAAGTTTCGGAAAAGTTGCACACAACAAAATTTTTGCGCACATAGCATGTCAGAAATTAGAGGGAACATTGCTCCCAGCTGAGCGCGTTCCTTAAGTGCCAATCAGGGGATCCACTCAAACTTAAACCATGGGCCAGGATAGACTCTCCTGCAAGTCATCAGCTTCCCCTTCACATTAGGGCATGGCAGAAGGGACGTAGTGAATTCAAGGACCTCTCTCCCTTTATGCAGCTGTTATTTCAAATATGGGAAAAGTGGAAAACTAGACTGGTAGGAGATAAAGGGGTATATCATTTAACATCCTTTCTGTATGACAAATCATTTCCACCGGGTACTGAACCAAGTGTAGTTACCAGATGGGGAACTCAAGGCCTCTATAAATGGGAACAATTGTGGGATGGACAGAAACTTTTACCCTTTTCAGATTTACAGCGCCTCTACCACTTACCAGACACAGACTATAATGCGTATAATCAGGTTTTACATTATTTTGCCACAGCTCGTATAGGGCTGGAATTATGCAAGGGCAAGTCTCTGTTTGAAAACCTATGTTCCCAAACTCCCAGTTACGAAACCCATTACAAGGATCCTTACGCTTATTAAGGGGCGTACCAGAGTAAAGCATCCTTCCAGCGAGAATGGGAACGAGATTTGGGGGGCCCTGAAGGATGATGAATGGGATCAGATCTTTACTGCTATTAGTAAAAGCTCAGTGTCCACCACCATAAAAATAAATGGGTACAAGGTACTATACCGTTGGTATCCACACAAGTAAAAATCTTCAAAATATATGGCAGGACAGACAGTTCCTGCTGGAAAGGGTGCGGACAAATTGGGACTTTCCTGCACATGTGGTGGGAGTGTCCGAAGGTGTCAGAGTTGTGGGAGGATGTCCGAGACTTTATTCACCAGGCGGCAGGAGTAACTATACCTGCAGATCCAAAGTATGTTTATTACGAGCTCTAAACCTGTGTTAAGATGGATACAACAGGTCTTCTCTGCTGCCACATGCCAAATTGCTCTCTGGTCGCGCAAGGCTGACGCGCCATCCTTGACCCACTTTCTGTCCTGGTTGGAAATAGTATTTTACATGGGGAGGTTAACAGCTATCAGATGTGACCGCTTTCATAGTTTTGAAAAAGTGTGGCAGCCTTACCTAACCTGGAAAGAGAGGGGCCAGTCAAACACCGTGGGCTAGAGATACGTAGCATGCCTTACCACGCTGCTCACCACCTCCCTCTGATCGTGGTTCCTCGGGACTTTATCTTTGAGGAAGCGGGGTCTCTGCACGTTGAGAAAGGGTTATCATTTGTTGTTGCGTTCTGGTAACACACAGCTCTTAATCTTATTCTTCTGTCCACCTTTAGTGGCGGGGTTTGCAGTTTAACGGGGGGGGGGTGGGGGAGGAGGGGAAGAAATAGGGGAAAAAAATATTTGAACCCGGGTTGTAGACTAAATGGAAAAATTGACACAGCATCCCTTTTTTATCATACGCTACTTTATTGCATTCAGTTTTAGCAATCCACCTCCTCATTGTTGTAATGTACCGTACATTCTTTTACAGTTTGTTCTCACTCTTACTTATCGGTTATCCATGATGTACGACAGGTTTACATGAAGGACATGTATTATGTTAATACTATTTGCTGATTATATCATGTTGTGTTATCAATAAAGGACAAAGGGAAGGGCATCGTGGATGGAAGTGGCCTGGGAGCGGGACACGTGAGAAAGTGAATAGGGAGCATCTTTCATGGGAAAAAAAACACACATCTTAAATGATTACCTCACTGAAGCAAACCCAGATATCTGTGCAATCACTGAAACTTGGTTGAAACCCTCAGATTTAGTGCTATTAAACCAATTACCTACCCAGCTTTATGATTTTTTCTCCATCCCTAGATCCAAAAGAAGAGGAGGAGGTCTGCTCCTGGCAGCCAAGAAAGGACTAGGAATAACATTACAACATTCAAATACTACATTAAACATAGAGCTCTCTGTCTTTAAATCTGATCATTTACAAATTGGCCTAATCTATGCTCCACCAGGAACTTTAGACTCGGACCCTTCACCTGTCATTGAAATCACTGCCAAATTTTTCAACCCAGACATACCTGCCATTTTATTGGGAGACTTCAACTTACATGTTGATGCTTCACCACAATCCCCAAACTGCATTACCCTACTATCGGCTCTCAGCTATATGGGATTCACACAAATTATAAAAAGCCCTACACACAAAGCAGGTCACACTCTGGACCTTATTTTCATCAATCAGTGCATCTCACTCCCAACTACAATCTCATGTTCACCTGTGCCTTGGACGGATCATCAAATCATCAACATGACCCTCAAGCTATCAGAACACTCTCCTTTTTCGTTTCCAAAAACCACTATTCAATACAGGAAACCTTGTTCTACAGACCTTCTCATCAACCAGCTCTCTAATGAATTATCTCAACTCGATCTTTCCAATGCAACTACCGCCACCATCTCATGGTGCAACATCACCAAAAAGATTGCTGACCTAACCTGCCCTTCCATTACAAAAGTAGTACAACCCTCGCCAGACAACAGGAAACCCTGGTTCACCCCAGAACTGAAGCTGCTTAAACAAGAGCTAAGAAATAAAGAACACACATGGAGGAAAAACCCATCTCCCACAACATTAGCTATTTATAAAACCTCCCTCAATGCCTACAGGATCACCATACTTAGAACAAAGAGAGATTTCTTCTCGAAAAAAATACATCATTTCATTTTTTATTCGAAAGCACTATTCTCCTACGTTTCAGCCCTCACTAAACCATCCCCTCCCTACTATCCCTGATGATCAAGCGCTCAACAAAGCCTCTGAACTAGCTGATTATTTCAAGGAAAAAATTGATAAATTGATAGGCCCCTTCGCATCATCTAGTTCATCTCCCCCACTTCCGCTCTCTACCCCACCTCAATTAAATTCGACTCTGGAATCTTTCGAGACCACATCAGCTCTTGAGATAGAAAACATTCTCAAGAAAATGAAACCATCCTCTCATCCATTAGACACAATTCCAACTAACCTCCTCATCGCAATAAGGAACACCATATCAAAGCCAATTGCAGACATCATTAATTGTTCTCTTTCCCAAGGTCTAGTTCCTGACCAACTTAATCTAGCTATTCTCAAACCTTTACTAAAAAAACCGAATCTACTGACCACAGATCCAGCCAACTTCTGCCCAATAGCCAATCTGCCAATGATCGCCAAACTTATGGAAAAGATAGTCAATAAACAGCTATCCGAGTACCTTGAAGAAAACTATATTCTTGCACCATCCCAATACGGCTTTCGTAAATCATTACGTACGGAATCCCTACTTATCTCTCTTACCGACACTATTCTAGCTAACATGGACAAAAAACAACCACATCTCTTGATACTTTTAGATCTCTCTGCGGCCTTTGACACTGTCAACCACTCATCTCTATTAACAGGTCTGGCAGACATAGGCATTAAGGGTACAGTTCTCAGCTGGTTCAAGTCCTTCCTGGCAAATAGACAATTTAAGGTAAAGATAAACAACATAGAATCTCATCCGGTCCCATCCAACCAGGGGGTCCCTCAAGGTTCCTCACTCTCCCCAACCCTTTTCAACATTTACCTCTTACCTCTCTGTCGACTACTTTCTAAACTAAATCTAACCCACTACCTCTACGCGGATGACATCCAAATACTCATCCCAATCACAGAATCTCTACACAAAACCCTGATTCATTGGAACAATTGCTTGCAACAGATCAATCATCTTCTTGCTAGCCTTAACCTCATTCTTAACAACAACAAAACCGAGATCCTAATCATCAATCAGGACATCAACAACAAGTTGCTAAACCCAGCTAACCCACTCACTGCAACCATTCCTTTATTAAATCACTCACCACATGTACGAGACCTAGGCGTCATTCTAGACGATCAGCTTAACCTTAAAAAATTTATAAGCACCATTACTAAAGACTGTTTCTACAAGCTACAAGTCCTGAGAAAGCTGAAACCTCTTCTTCATTTCAATGATTTCCGGTTGGTTCTTCAAGCCATTATACTATCAAAAATCGACTATTGCAATTCGCTCCTCTTCGGCCTCCCAATCTCATCCATCAAACCCCTCCAAATGTTACAAAACTCTGCAGCTAGAATCCTTACAAATACGAATAAAAGAGATCATATCACCCCCATTCTCAAACTCCTCCATTGGCTTCCAATTAAGCAAAGGATTCTTTACAAAGTGCACACAATAATTCATAAATCAATTCACAATATCTCCCCACTTCACCTAAGCACCCAACTACGTCCTCACTCTTCAGCTAGACCCATCAGAGGAGCATATAAAGGCACACTCCATGTACCCTCAACAAAATCCTCGCTTCAGAAACGTGCCATAGCTACTGCTGGCCCCAGTCAATGGAACTCGCTCCCGCCAGATATCTGTCTAGAGATCTGCCACTCCACATTCAAAAAGAAACTTAAAACCTGGCTCTTTAAACAAGCTTTTACAGGACCATAAGCACTTTTTTCCCCTACAGCCAGTAAGAGTTCCTCACCATCGCATTCCCCAGGTTCTATACTTCTTCTCGACTCTTTATCCAATCTCTTGCTGCAGGACTCATGTGACATTTACTGTTTTGCTTTTATGTTTTTGTTTTTGTTTTCTGCTCAATGAGACTTGTTAGCCAATATGTTTACATCACAATGTTAATTTTGATCTAGTTTACCCTGTTCCAAGTTCCATAACCTTGTTCTATGTAATGCCTCTAGGCAAAAATGTATGTTCTGTTTCAATGTAAACCGATGTGATCTGTATTTCATACAGGAACACCGGTATAAAAAAAATCTAAAAATAAATAAATAAAAATGGGAGGTTAGAGCAGAAGGGGTGAAAGTGAGGGAAGGCTCACATGGAGATGGGACAAGAGGAAGTATGGGAGGGGTAAGAGGAGTGGGGGCAGGGGAGCCGAGGGATCAGCACATGGAAGGGAACAGGGTGTTGTTAAGTGGAGGAGGAGAACGCTTGGGATAGGAGGGGGTTGCAAATGAGGGAGGGAAAGGGGTGAAGTCACTCAGTCCTCTTGATGACTCATTTCTTAATTTGATCTGTTAAAGAAAGGTTCAGACTTTAAAATGTGTAAGGCCCAATGCACATCACCATTATATACAGTTAGGACAATAATGAAAGCCATTTCCGGGGGTAAAGCGCTCTTTTATCCACAGAAATGGGCTGTTTGATTATTGTCCATTCTCTACACCAGTAAAAGCAGGAGCATACAACAAGGCATGCTTTCCCTGTGTAGTTTTGCAAATATTTCTGGTTTGGGGTTAGGACAGGGTAGGGAACTATATGCAGAGTTTTCCCTTAAAGTGCCCACACAAAAAGCAAGCAGGGGTATTGTTTTTCTTTCTAATTTCATCTTTATTGAATCAGTAGATGCAGAAACAACACACGTTAGTATCAAAAGCAGCCATAGCAACATATTGGCTAATTAAACAACCATTATGACCCATCTTTTCAACAGTTCCCCCTGTCCCAGACATCCCCTAAACATATACAGCCATTCAAAGCCACAAACACACACAGTCACATCTCTTCTTCCACCACCCCGGAATAAAACATTCATAGCAGAAGCACAGCAAGAGCTGCTCCCCCTTACATTCAGGTCAATCCAGTAACGAGTGGTAGGAAGAGTTGCGTTAGTGCCCGGTGCACCCGCGGTTGCCGCACGCACAGTCCAGCTCACCTACCGCTCGATCCTGTATGTAAATAGCTTGCAAATGCAAGCCGCGTCCAAGAAGCGTCCGTGAAGCGTTAGGCCCGTGCAACCCATTTTACTGTATAGAGCGCTATACAGCACCTATACAGTAACCTGGGTGCGTGGGCCTAACGCTTCACGGACACGCTGGTATCTGTCATTTCAAATGTCATTTCAAATGACACTTGAAATGACAGGTACCAGGAAGTGGACGGTTCTCCGACGCTCGGGATTGTCAGCCCTCTCTCCCCTCCTCCCAAAGCAAGGCGCGAAAAGCAGCCTTGCTCCGGGAGGAGGGGAGAGAGGACTGGCAGTGTAAAGCGACGAAGCGACTTACTTTTTTTGCAGCCCCCCCTCCGGAGACAGACATCGGCGAAGACGACCGCGGCTCCCCTGCCTCCAGCTGCCCGCGAAGATGGATGCACGGGCGAAAGCGGCCCCTGTGCGTGCAATTGGGCCGCTCAAGACGTGACATCACATGCCATGATGCCAAACGTCGTGACGTCATGCCTTGAGTGGCCCAATTGCACAAACAGGGGCCGCTTTCGCCTGTGCAGGCGTCAATCTTCGCGGGCAGCTGGAGGCAGGGGAGCCGCGGTTGTCCTTGCCGGTGTCCGTCTCCGGAGGGGGGGCTGCAAAAAAAGTAAGTCGCTTCATTACTTTATACTGCCAGTCCTCTCTCCCCTCCTCCCGGAGCAAGGCTGCTTTTCGCGCCTTGCTTCGGGAGGAGGGGAGAGAGGACTGGCAATCCCGAGCATAGGATTGCCCGTCCTCTCTCCCCTCTCTCGCAACTTTTTTTTTCGCTTTTTCACTTTTTTAGCTTTTGTTGCTTCGAGAGGAGGGGAGAGGACTGGGGCTGCCCCGGAGACCAGCACCCATGGACGCGGCCAGGGCAGGTGAGCGGGGGCTGGGGGAAAGTTTGCCGCCTACCCTTACCCCTGCCTCTAACGCAGGGGTAAGGGTAGGCGGTAAGTTAGCAGGTTAAACGCGCGGCAAAACGGCAGGGTAAAAAAGCGATAGTCGGGGCGCACGTTACTGAATGGTAGGGAATAGATAATTCGATTGTTTACATGTAATATACATGCCGTGTGCAGAAGGGGTTACCCGGGGATTTAAGGATGCGGTAAGAGTAGGTTAAAGGGGATTGTGGATCGCAGGAAGGGCTAACGCAGCCGGAAAGTGAGTAGAAAGCGGGTTAGGAGTGGGGTAAACGCGGCCACACTTTACTGGATTGATCTGATTCAGAGGTTAAACTTTAACTCACTCGAGGGTCCCAGCAAGCCCTGCAGAGGCCTTGCCTGCTCCTGCACTTGTGCCTCTCTCCTGACAACCTCCCACCCACCCCCATCAACTGAGTTTCCACTTGGATCTGGGGCAAGTCTGTATCACCTGCTTCTTCATGAGGGTTTTCTGGGGACAGTGTGACCCCCAAACCTGGGGTTTCTCAGTACCCAGAAAAATAAAGACTGTTCATCTAAAAAATACAAGAATCACAGAGCAACTCACTTACCTAGGATACAGAGTACTAATAAACCAGAGCTTGTTATGAAGGTAGAACAGTGAACATAAAGGATTTTAAATAAACTGCAGTACAACATGCAGGGGACGAAGAAAAGGAATTTCACAGTAACTCCAACTGGTTTTTAAGCCAGAGGATGTGGTTAGTGCAGGTAGTGTAGCTGGGTTCAAAAAAAGTTTGGATAAGTTATTGGGGGAGAAGTCCATTAACGGCTATTAATCAAGTTTACTTAGGGAATAGCCACTGCTATTAATTGCATCAGTAGCATGGGATCTTCTTGGTGTTTGGGTACTTGCCAGGTTCTTGTGACCTGGTTTGGCCTCTGTTGGAAACAGGATGCTGGGCTTGATGGACCCTTGGTCTGATCCAGCATGACAATTTCTTATGTTCTTATGAAGAATTCTGGTATTTTGGAAGAGTTTTTGTTGGCTTGATCAGAGGGTTACTACACTGTAAATTGTTTGAGGTTCATGGTACGTTAGTGGATGGAGTGAGTTATGATATGGTAATGTGTAAGAGAAGAAAATAGATTAAGGATATGAGTTATTTAATTAAACAGATGTCCAAGAGAAAAATAAATTATATACATATAATCAATACTAAGGTAAGTATGTCACATCCTAATAATAACAGATCTATCCCAGTTTTGCCTTTACCAATGAGATTCCAATTAAAAATTCAGAAATACAGGACTCCATGCTACGGTTTACTGATGGGTCTGTCATGTTTTTAGCAGTAATTTGTAACATAATTTAACCATATATGCAGGCTTAGATTATTTTTTCTCTCTTATACATTATCAGTTTAGGAAATGAAACAAGAGGGGTTTTATATCTGCAGATGGAGAGCAGCTCTCACACCAACTTGTGGTAGTGCCTCCTAGAGGCATAACAATAGAGAGAAGACAGTAGCTTCATGACCGCTATTTGCTGAAATAAGGTATATCAGAATGTTTAGTTTCAATGAAACTGTAATTTCACTTTAATTATTACATTAATTTTGTTGCATGCCAGATTTTATATTTCTCCAGGTTGACAACATAAAGCCTTCTCTGCCACATGGGATGTAATGCTTGAAGATAGCAGAGTTGCTTACCTGTAACAGGT
This sequence comes from Rhinatrema bivittatum, assembly GCF_901001135.1. NCBI lineage: Eukaryota > Metazoa > Chordata > Amphibia > Gymnophiona > Rhinatrematidae > Rhinatrema > Rhinatrema bivittatum. Next base: position 174,589,560 of record NC_042620.1, on the reverse strand, counting down.
ATTCTCACAGGACAGCAGGATGTTAGTCCTCACATATGGGTGACATCATCAGGATGGAGCCCTCACAGAACACTTTTGTCAAAGTTTCTAGAACTTTGACTTGGCACACTGAGCATGCCCAGCATGCCACCAACCCTGCATCCAGCAGGGGTCCCCCTTCAGTCTCGTTTATAGTAAAAGTACAAGCGAAAAACTAAATAATAAACCGTAAGCGAACCCAACTCCGTGGGGTGGCGGACGGGTTTCATGAGGACTAACATCCTGCTGTCCTGTGAGAACATCTGTTACAGGTAAGCAACTCTGAGGATGCCCGAGTAAATGTACCAAAAGCACCCAAAGACTTGCAACAGGCACAACAACAGGGGTGGGTTTGGTTAGGAGGGCATCCTGAAATTCCAGTGGGTCGCTGGAAGGAAGTTGGGTTATTAAGCTGAGAATAAATTGCGCAGAACAGACTGGCCAAAAATGGAATCTTGCTTACTAGCCTTGTCCAGGCAATAATGAGCCGCAAAGGTGTGGAGAGAACTCCATGTAGCAGCCCTGCAGATGTCAGTGAGGGGCACCGATCGGAGGTGCGCTACTGATGTTATCATTGCTCTTACAGAGTGCGCTTTCACGCGTTCCTGTAGCGGTAGGCCTGCTTGCTGGTAGCAGAAGGAAATGCAGTCCGCTAGCCAGGACTGCATTTCCTTCTGCTGGGTCTGTTTGCCCACTGGACTTCTCAGTTTGGTTTTATCGAAGGAGACAAGCAGCTGTGTAGACTTCCTATGGGCTGCAGTGTGCTCCAAATAAAAGGTTAGGCCATGTATGCAGTCCAAGGAATGCAGCGCTCGCTCACCTGGATGTGAGTGGGGTTTAGGAAAGAAAGTAGGTAGTATAATGGATTGATTTAAGTGAAATTCAGATTCTACCTTCGGTAAAAATTTAGGATGAGTGCGAAGCACCACTCGATCATGGAGAAATTTTGTGTAAGGTGGGTTTGTTACTAGCGCCTGTAGCTCACTAGCTCTGCGAGCCGCTAGGAGAAAAAGCATTTTCCAAGTGAGATAACGCAACTCGCAGGAGTGTAGAGGCTCAAACGGAGGTTTCATGAGCCATGCTAATACCACATTGAGGTCCCAAGCAGGGGCCGGAGGACGCAGTGGGGGCTTTAGATGTAGTAAGCCCCTCATGAAGCACGATACTAAGGGCTGTGTCGATATTGAGACATCCCCTATGCCTTTATGGTACGTGGCTACGGCACTAACATGGACCCTGATGGAGGAAGATTGTAGACCAGACTCTGACAGGTACCAGAGGTAGTCTAGGAACTTCGCTGTGGGGCAGGTAAAGGGATCTATTTCCTTTGACGTGCTCCATAAGGAAAATCTTTTCCATTTGGAGTAAGATTTCCTAGTAGAAGCAGTGGCGTAGCCACGGGTGGGCCTGGGTGGGCAGCTGCCCACCCAACTGGAACCGGAAGTGAAGCACCAGACCTGCAAGGCTGTCGCGGGATCCCATCTCCGCGCGGCGAAGAGGAGAACCCAGGGCCAGCGCGCCATTCCGTGCATTTGTATGGCACACATGGGGAAGCAATCCTGTGTCCGTATGGCCCACTGATCTACCTATTTTGGGAGGGAGAGGGAGCAGAAGCGCCGCACACAGCTTCCGCTTCCTCCCCCTCCCCCAACAAGCAGGAAGATCGGTGGGCCGTACGGCCCAAATATAGCGGAGGAAGCGGAAGCTGTGCACGGGCTTGAATGTGTATGTGAGGTAAGAATAGAAGCCTGGGTTTGTGTGTGGGTGAGAATGGAAGCTTGAATATGTAGGTGAGAATGGGAGCCTGGGTTTGTGTGTGGGTGAGAATGGGAGCCTGGGTTTGTGTATGGGTGAGAATGGGAGCTTGAATGTGTGTATATATGGGTGAGAATGGAAACCTGGGTTTGTGTATGGGTGAGAATGGAAGCCTGGGTTTCTGTGTAGGTGAGAATGGGAGCCTGGATTTGTGAGTGGGTGAGAATGAGTGCTAGAATATGTGTATGTGTGGGTGAGAATGGGAGTGTGGGTGAAAATGGGAGTCTGGGTTTGTGTGTGTGGATGAGAATGGGTGCTTGAATGTGTGTATGTGTGGGTGAGAATGGGTGCTTGAATGTGTGTATGTGTGGGTGAGAATGGGAACTTGAATATGTGTATGTGTGGGTGGGAACAGGAGCATCAGTTTGTGGGTGAGAATGGGAATCTGGGTTTGAGTGTGAGGTGAAAATGGATGTGCGTCTGTGTGTGCATAAGAATGTAAGCCTGGGGATGGGTGAGAAAGTGAGAGCTTGTATGTGTGTCTGCAAAGAATGTGAGCTTGTGTGTGTGTCGGGGAGAGGATATGAGAGTGAGAGCTTGAGTGTGTGAGGGAGTCTGTGAGAGAAAGCGTGTGTGTGGAGGGGAAGAAGACAGTAGTAGAAGAAAGACACTGAAAAGGAATTAGAAAATGAGCAACAAGGGAAAAAATAGGAAAAAGAGACCAGACCAACTGATTAGAAAAATACAAAGATCAGACAACAAAGGTAAAAAAAAAAATTATTTTGAGATGTTGCATTTCTTATATTTTTGTTGCATTTCTTATATTTTTGTATTTTGTTCTTTCTTCTGTCTTTTAGCAAACTGGCTAAAAGACAGGAAACAGAGAGTAGGATTAAATGGACAATTTTCTCAGTGGAAGGGAGTGGACAGTGGAGTGCCTCAGGGATCTGTATTGGGACCCTTACTTTTCAATATATTTATAAATGATCTGGAAAGAAATACATTGAGTGAGATAATCAAATTTGCAGATGACACAAAATTGTTCAGAGTAGTTAAATCACAAGCAGATTGTGATAAATTGCAGGAAGACCTTGTGAGACTGGAAAATTGGGCATCCAAATGGCAGATTTATTTATTTATTTATTTATTTATTTATTTATTTATTTATTTAAGTTTTTTTATATACCAACATTCAAGATAATAGTCCCATCATGCTGGTTCACATGAAACAGGAGTGCAAAATAACCTTAAACTTGAACAACAGTGCGGAAAAAGCAGTTACATGTAACAAGGAAAAATAGAACTTGGAGTGAGAAGGAAAAAGGAAAAGGAAAAACCAGCTAATTACATATAATTACATTGTAAGAGGTAGCTAATAGTGATATTGATGGTGATGTGTGTTGATTGTTAGGAGTTAAATAATATTGGAGTTAGGCAGATGAAATTTAATGTGGATAAGTGCAAGGTGATGCATATAGGGAAAAATAACCCATGCTATAATTACACAATGTTGGGTTCCATATTAGGTGCTACAACCCAAGAAAGAGATCTAGGCGTCATAGTGGATAACACATTGAAATCGTCGGTTCAGTGTGCTGTGGCAGTCAAAAAAGCAAACAGAATGTTGAGAATTACCGTATTAGAAAGGGAATGGTGAATAAAACGGAAAATGTCATAATGCCTCTGTATCGCTCCATGGTGAGACCGCAACTTTAATACTGTGTACAATTCTGGTCGCTGCATCTCAAAAAAGATATAATTGCGATGGAGAAGGTACAGAGAAGGGCTACCAAAATGATAAGGGGAATGGAACAGCTCCCCTATGAGGAAAGACTAAAGAGGTTAGGACTTATCAGCTTGGAGAAGAGACGGCTGAGGGGGGTTATGATAGAGATGTTTAAAATCATGAGAGGTCTAGAACAAGTAGATGTGAATCGGTTATTTACTCTTTTGGATAGTAGAAAGACTAGGGGGCCCTCCATGAAGTTAGCATGGGGCACATTTAAAACTAATCGGAGAAAGTTCTTTTTTACTCAACGCACAATTAAACTCTGGAATTTGTTGCCAGAGGATGTGGTTAGTGCAGTTAGTATGGCTGTGTTTAAAAAAGGATTGGATAAGTTCTTGGAGGAGAAGTCAATTACCTGCTATTAAGTTCACTTAGACAATAGCCACTGCCATTAGCAATGGTAACATGGAATAGTCTTAGTTTTGGGGTACTTGCCAGGTTCTTATGGCCCGGATTGGCCACTGTTGGAAACAGGATGTTGGGCTTGATGGACCCTTGGTCTGACCCAGTATGGCATTTTCTTATGTTCTTATGTTCTTATTCCACTGTTCAGAGACTTTAGTTTCTCAGGCTTTCTATTTTGCTTTTATCTGCATGTTTCTGTTTCTAATTTGTGGTCTCTTAATTCTATCAGGCCACCGGCCACTCGCCGGTGCACACGATTCTGTATTTAAATTAGGCCCTGCGGTAAAAACGGGCAAAAGGAGGCGCTAGTGACACTAGCGCGTCCCTAGCGCCTCCTTTTTGACAGGAGCGGTGGCTGTCAGCAGGTTTGACAGCCGACACTCAATTTTGCAGGCGTCGGTTCTCGAGCCCGCTGACAGCCACGGGCTTGGAAACCGGACGCCGGCAAAATTGAGCATCCGGTTTTCGGCCCGACAGCCGCGGGCCAAATTCAAATTTTTTTTTTTTAACTTTGTTTACTCTTTGGGACCTCCGACTTAATATCGCCATGATATTAAGTCGGAGGGTGCACAGAAAAGCAGTTTTTACTGCTTTTCTGTGCACTTTCCCGGTGCACATTTCTGAAAGTAATTTCTGAAAGTAAAATGTGCGGCTTCGCTGCACATTTTACTTTCTGTATCCCGCGCGCATACCTAATAGGGCCATCAACATACATTTGCATGTTGAGGGCGCTATTAGGTGCCGCGGGTTGGACGCGCGTTTTCCTCCCCTTACTGAATAAGGGGTAAGGGAAAACGCGAGTCCAAGAGGAGGCTAAGAGTGCGCTCCATCGGGGCGCACTGTATTGTATCGGCCTGTATATATCAGGTAAAGATCGATCTCTGTTTTGCCTGTGTGTGTGACTAAAATGCAGTACAGTATTTCTGCTCGCGTGTAGTTTCTCTGAAGTAGTAGTCCAGCTTGTTCTGTTATTCCCGTAGGTGATGTATTAATGTTCTAAGGCATGGTGTAGTATTTGCATTGCTGCTTTTTCATAAGGTTACTGTTATTTGAATCCTGAGAGTCAGTGCTGTGACTGTATGGCAAGGTTCTAGATGCCTCTTTCTTTGCAAGAGTTTGTGCTACTTCACAAAATAACAGTGGAGGGTTATTTTTTGCTGAGGTGACACCAGAATTTGAAATCTTTTTTTCATGTTGTAATGTGAATTGCCCTAGCTCTGCGCTGCACCTGTTCTGATGATTAATTATATTTTATTGTATTTATGAAGATTTCTGGTTTTCTGCAAAGATGGTTCATGAAAGAATACATTAATTTTTGTTTTAATACATGATTGGATATGATTTTCTATACTTGTGCATTTATAAACCACTAAATATAAAATAATTTTGATTAATAAGGAATTTTTAATGCTGGTAAGTGCTTTAAATAATTGAGGTAAAATGTTTTAAAGTTTCACACATGATGCATAATGGCTGTTATAAATTACTTAGAAAGCCATTCTAGGGTACAGTATATGGCATTATTTATCAATAAGAAAACAACTAGTAGGTCTCAGGCCTGCATGCCTACAGCCCACCCATGTTAACCTTGTGCCCACCCAAAAAATCAATTCTGGCTATGCCACTGAGTAGAAGGCTTCTGTGAAGCTGCAAGGACTTGGGATACAGTGTCCGAGAGGTTTAGAGGTTGAAGAATTAGCCTTTCAACATCCATGCTTTCAGTGACAAGACATGGGGGTTCGGATGATGGAGCTGTCCATTGTTCTGAGTTATGAAAGATGGATCCACTCCCAACCGAATATAAGGATGGACTGAGAGGTTGTGCAGGATGGGAAACCACACTTGATGCGGCCAGTAAGGGGCTATGAGAATCATTAAGCCCTTGACCTGTCGTAACTTCACGAGAGTCTTGCTGATGAGTGGAAGTGGAGGGTATGCATATAGAAGACCCTGGGACCATGAGAGGGCAAAAGCATCCCTTGGTGGTGTCCTGGAACTGCGATGTAGTGAGCAGTAGTTTTCCACTTTGCGGTTGTGACTTGACGCAAAGAGATCTATGTGCGGATAGCCCCACCGCTGGAAGATTTCCTCTGCCACAGTGGGATTCAGGGACCATTCATAGGGATGAAAGGTCCGACTCAACTTGTCCGCAAGTACATTGTCCACACCCGCCAGTTGGGTTGTTCTGAGAGAGCCCAGGCCCATATCTGTGCTACTTCCTGGCATAGCAGGTATGAGCCCATTCCACCTTGTTTGTTGATGTACCACATCGCTACCTGGTTTTAGATTTTAGATTTATTTAGATTTATATTCTGCTTTTTGCACTTTTTTTTTAGAGTGGAAGGGGTTGAGTGTAGAAGGGAAAGGGAGAGCTAATGGAGAGCAAAGGAGTTGGGGCCTGTAAGGATAGAGTGAAAGGGGTCTGAGCCCGTCCCTCCGCTGCCGGGGAAGGGGGGAGGGAGTTGGGATGGCGGATAGTTACGTCTTGCGAGATCCCCCTAGGCCGCCGCTGCAGCTCCTGCCACCACCACCGCCGTACCCTTCGTGGTGCTGGGGGGGGGGGGGGGAAGAGCGGAGCAGAGCAAAGACTTAGGCGGAGAGGGGTAAAAAATCTCACCCATTTTAACGGGCTTAACGGCTTGCGCTCTATAAAATAAGAAATGGCAGACTGGGTCAGCTCATCCTGTCTCCAACAAAGGTCAGTCCAAGTCTCAGAAACAGAAATGACGGCAAAAAAAGGTCCATCCAGTCTGCTTAGCAAGCTTATGGTAGTATCTGCCATGCCATGCAGGTTACCCTCCATGCCTGGATGGATCCTACAAGACCTAGAACGAAAGTCTGTTTCACGCTGGTCTCTGAAAGGAAAGGCTTTGTTTTTGCCACTTCTTATCTATCTGATTAATAAATATTTATGGACCTGTCCCAAAATCTATCCTTCTTCCCCTTCCTTCAACTCACTCCAGTCTCCCCCTCATTAATCTCCTTCCTCTCCTCTTTTTCGTATCTGCTAGTATTCCTATCCTTCATATAGCAGTCCTCACACTGGGGTCGATGCAATATTTGCGTATAGAAAACCGGTGCTCAGCCACCTTTCCTGGGCGCACAATGCAATATTTAAATGAGGGTTTGCGTTAAAAAGGAGGCGCTAGAAAAATTGTGTGTCCCTAGCGCCTCCTCGGGCTCACAGGAGAGGTGGCTGACAGTGCAGGTTGGGAAAACGGATGTTCAATATACATGCACAAAATACACGCCCTGGACCATGTATCTTGTGCATTTATATTGCGTGCCCAGAATTAGTTATTTTTTACCCGAGAATTGTTTTTTTTTTACTGGAATCTGCTTTCTGTGGTTCCTCCCATTTAGTATTAATAGGAGGAATCTCAGAAAGCAGGATTGTTTTGTATTTATCAATGAACCCTTGAGCGTGGCAAATTTTACGCCAGCCCGTGTTAAGACGTGCACTAGCTGCAGCGCACGGTATTGCATCGGTCTCATTTTCTTCTCCAGCTGCCCAGTAAGTCTACCCTGCTTTACCAGCTACTGCTGTCAGCCTCCTGTGTCCCCACCAATTTAGGCAAAACTATGTGGCTTTGCTTATTGTACATCACTGTGCCAGAAGTAGCTGGCAGTGTCAGGCAGGAGAGATTGTTGGCGTTAAGGACCAGTGCACAAGGGATGGTGGAATTTGGCTTGTGGGGGATTATAGGCCCTACACCACCATTGTGGAACGGGTTTCCGCTGCCGAGGATTACAGACTGTTAATACCTATCCTCTCTCTACTGCTCATTGGGAACTCTATCTACTTAGCTACAAGGGAGTGTATGATAACATCTGCCAGTCTGTCTCTCCTACAGTGCCTTACTGGACATCTGCATTGGGGCCTTACACCACCATTGTGGGACGGGTCTCCTACGCCAAGGATCACAGACTTTTGCTACCAATCTACTCTCTACTGCTACCTCTGGTGGACCTCATTAGCTGTATAATAAAAGATATATTCTTTGTGTTTGTGCATCTGAGTCTAGCCCGGTGCTTCAGTTCCCTATGGGGCTCCTCCCCATAAAAGATATCATCACTGTTGCCCCTGAGAATCCACCAAACACCTCGATATCATAACAATCAGGAGAATATGAACAACAGAACATGGACATCTTAAACATTGGATCCTTGGAAACATCAAGAAGGTTCGGACCACTGGACCTCTGGGAAATGGAACATCAAGACGAGAAACAAGAGCACAGGACTTGGTGAGAGAGGTAACGGTGGTGGGGCCGCTTGGCAATAGTGATCATAATATGATCAAATTTGATTTAATGACTGGAAGAGGAACAGTGTGCAAATCCAAGGCTCTCGTGCTAAACTTTCAAAAGGGGAACTTTGATAAAATGAGAAAAATTGTTAGAAAAAAACTGAAAGGAGCAGCTACAAAAGTAAAAAATGTCCAAGAGGCATGGTCATTGTTAAAAAATACCATTCTAGAAGCACAATCTAGATGTATTCCACACATTAAGAAAGGTGGAAAGAAGGCAAAACAATTACCGGCATGGTTAAAAGGGGAGGTGAAAGAAGCTATTTTAGCCAAAAGATCTTCATTCAAAAATTGGAAGAAGGATCCAACAGAAGAAAATAGGATAAAGCGTAAACGTTGGCAAGTTAAATGTAAGACATTGATAAGACAGGCTAAGAGAGAATTTGAAAAGAAGTTGGCTGTAGAGGCAAAAACTCACAGTAAAAACTTTTAAAAATATATCCGAAGCAGAAAGGCTGTGAGGGAGTCAGTTGGACCGTTAGATGATCGAGAGGTTAAAGGGGCACTTAGAGAAGATAAGGCCATCGTGGAAAGATTAAATGATTTCTTTGCTTCAGTGTTTACTGAAGAGGATGTTGGGGAGGTACCCGTAATGGAGAAGGTTTTCATGGGTAATGATTCAGATGGACTGAATCAAATCACGGTGAACCTGGAAGATGTGGTAGGCCTGATTGACAAACTGAAGAGTAGTAAATCACCTGGACCAGATGGTATACACCCCAGAGTTCTGAAGGAACTAAAAAATGAAATTTCAGACCTATTAATAAAAATTTGTAACCTATCATTAAAATCATCCATTGTACCTGAAGGCTGGAGGATAGCAAATGTAACCCCAATATTTAAAAAGGGCTCCAGGGGCGATCCTGGAAACTACAGACTGGTTAGCCTGACTTCAGTGCCAGGAAAAATAGTGGAAAGTGTTCTAAACATCAAAATCACAGAACATATAGAAAGACATGGTTTAGTGGAACAAAGTCAGCATGGCTTTACCCAGGGCAAGTCTTGCCTCACAAACCTGCTTCACTTTTTTGAAGGAGTTAATAAACACGTGGATAAAGGTGAACCGGTAGTTGTAGTATACTTGGATTTTCAGAAGGCGTTTGACAAAGTTCCTCATGAGAGGCTTCCAGGAAAAGTAAAAAGTCATGGGATAGGTGGCGATGTCCTTTCGTGGATTGCAAACTGGCTAAAAGACAGGAAACAGAGAGTAGGATTAAATGAACAATTTTCTCAGTGGAAGAGAGTGGACAGTGGAGTGCCTCAGGGATCTGTATTGGGACCCTTACTTTTCAATATATTTATAAATGATCTGGAAAGAAATACGACGAGTGAGATAATCAAATTTGCAGATGACACAAAATTGTTCAGAGTAGTTAAATCACAAGCAGATTGTGATAAATTGCAGGAAGACCTTGTGAGACTGGAAAATTGGGCATCGAAATGGCAGATGAAATTTAATGTGGATAACTGCAAGGTGATGCATATAGGGAAAAATAACCCATGCTATAATTACACAATGTTGGGTTCCATATTAGGTGCTACAACCCAAGAAAGAGATCTAGGCGTCATAATGGATAACACATTGAAATCGTCGGTTCAGTGTGCTGCGGCAGTCAAAAAAGCAAACAGAATGTTGGGAATTATTAGAAAGGGAATGGTGAATAAAACGGAAAATGTCATAATGCCTCTGTATCGCTCCATGGTGAGACCGCACCTTGAATACTGTGTACAATTCAGGTCGCCGCATCTCAAAAAATATATAATTGCGATGGAGAAGGTATAGAGAAGGGCTACCAAAATGATAAGGGGAATGGAGCAGCTCCCCTATGAGGAAAGACTAAAGAGGTTAGGACTTTTCAGCTTGGAGAAGAGACGGCTGAGGGGGGAATATGATAGAGATGTTTAAAATTATGAGAGGTCTAGAACGGGTAGATGTGAATCGGTTATTTACTCTTTCGGATAGTAGAAAGACTAGGGGGCACTCCATGAAGTTAGCATGGGGCACATTTAAAACTAATCAGAGAAAGTTCTTTTTTACTCAACGCACAATTAAACTCTGGAATTTGTTGCCAGAGGATGTGGTTAGTGCAGTTAGTATAGTAGTGTTTAAAAAAGGATTGGATAAATTCTTGGAGGAGAAGTCCATTACCTGCTATTAAGTTCACTTAGAGAATAGCCACTGCCATTAGCAATGGTAACATGGAATAGTTTTTGGGTACTTGCCAGGTTCTTATGGCCTGGATTGGCCACTGTTGGAAACAGGATACTGGGCTTGATGGACCCTTGGTCTGACCCAGTATGGCATTTTCTTATGTTCTTATGAGGGACATCAGGAAACGAAAGAACATCAAGACAGGAGCTTGGAACTTGGAACATCAGTAGCTTGGAACTTGGAACATCAGGAGCTTGGAACTCGGAGCATCAGGAGCTTGGAATAGGCATCCGAGCTGGAAGAACACAGGAACAAGTGCTGGAACTCAGGAACAAGCATCCAAGCTGATGCGAAGAAGCTGAAGGACTGGAGCGAGGCCCTTTTGTAGAGCTGAGCCAGGAAATAGGCGGAGACTGGCAGTCGGTGGGGCCGCGACCACTTCCTGCTGCTGGCCTTTTAAATGGGCTGAAGAGGCATGCACCGGCGCCTCTTCAGCCCATTTAAAAAGGCCAGCAGCATAAAAAGGCCCTAAGAAAAGGCACACACAAAAAATCTGACAAATGCAGCTGTTTCAATATTGTACAGTACATCAGATGTTTAATATCAGTGCATAATGGTAACAATTTTTTTGTTCAATTGCATTTGAAAAATATCAAATGTTGTCACCTTGTTAATCTTTGCTTTTCAATTGTAAATACAGGCAGCCTCTCATTTTCTGGTACCAAATACTATAATTCACAAATGTAAAGCTGTTGTATTATAGAGAGGGTCACAAGCTTTGCAGTGCAAGCATTCAGCATTGTTATAACATCACAAATTGTCATTTCTACAAAATTCCTTAGTTGTGTAAATGGCCAAATAGCTGGAGTGCACAGAAATGAAGGATAACAAATATTAACATATCTTATGTCCACTTTCAAATTAAACAGCTGGGAGGTGGATTATTTATGTAACCTTGCCCTGTGAAGGGATCACTGGAAAAATTATAAGTTGTCCTAAAATTGGTAACATCATTCCTTAACCTAGCCACTGTGGTCAAAAAGAACCGCTAGTGCTCTCCCTCTTGCATTGGTGAGCACACTGGCAATTTTCCCTGATCACAGTGGCTAGACTGAGAAGTGATGTTACCAATATTAGGACAACCTATCATTTTTCCAATGATCCCTCTGCAGTGCGGGGTTACATACATAATTCCACCTCTCTGCAATGTAACTTGAAAATGGACATAAGCTGGAGGTATTTGGGAGGGTTGGGAGTTATTTAGCTTTGTCCCATAGAGATTTATTCTAGTGCAGATTTTTTGTATGCCTTGGAATTTTGCAGAATACAAATTAGTTTGGGGGTTTTTTTTGCCTTTTTTTCCCCCTCACATAAAGCCAGTTTTACCAGTAGACAATGTATTTTTGTTGGTTGAGGTTTGAAAAATAATTCTCCGAGTCTGAACCCTTAAAGTGCTATTCATGTGCCAGCAAGGCCCACTCTTACAGTACAAAATTAATCATTTTACCTCTTCATTGTGATCAAGCACCTTTGGAACTCCGCTGACCAGAAGACTCACAGGCCTTCGGCACTGCTGAGTTGTGAGGAGCAGTCAATTTTATAACACAGTTTAATCTGGGTGAGTCTTCCCTTTACATATTTTAAAGAAGAATCTACCTGGGCAACAGACAGGACGGGCTATTTTCAAAGCCCCTATCTACATGGGTACAATATGTTTTTACTCAGAGAAAGAGCTTCCAAAATTTTCTTCCCCGTGTACCATAATAAAATGTTCAAAGACCAACAACCTGCATTGTTTTTTCCTTTGAAAGTCAGCTTAAAGCATGCTAAAAGCCGTTGCCTGGTTTGCTCTTTTGAGTGGGTGGTTAAAAGAAGGGAAAAAAAACCACATGCACTTCCAAAAATGTGATGAATGTGCACGTTTCCTCTCCTGAACTAAACACTCTCTCAGGAACATTTCCTGACACATCAGCTAGAAGTACAAGAGCCATGGAAGACTACATAAACTTATAGCTGGCCAAAGGAGGCTCAGTTTTTAGACAAGCCATTTTACCCGGTTAAATTGCAGTGTACGTGGGTAAATGGCTTTGACAATTGTCCTCTGTATTCACAATTCATTTTCAGGTGAATTTTAAAAGGAAGTTACTATTGTAGCAATTTTTAAAAGCCACTTACTCCCATAAAGTGCAGGTTTAAAGTTATCCGGCTAATTTAGACAGTTACAACTGAAAAATCAGCTAAGTTAGTCAGATAACCTAGGCACACCCTGGAACGCCTCTTTTTTTCATTTGGTTAAACTATAGCTGGATAATGACTTATTTGGCTATAATTTAGCTGGATAAATGGCCAAATAGTCAAAACGTTACCATTTAGCCGGATAACTTGTGAGTTATCCGGCTAAATGGCTTTGAATATTGACCTCAATAATTATCTTGGTAGAAAAAGGGGGTCTCAGCTGCTTAAAAATGGGATAATACAAATGTAAGAATATAGAGACATGGAAACATAGGAGGTGAAGGCAGAAAAGGAAAATGTGGACCACTTAGTCTGCCTATTTGCACCTTCCTCTTGTGCCGTCATGGGTGCCATTCAATCTGTGGTCCTCTTCCTTCCATCACCATTAAGGTGCCTTTGCATTTATCCCATGCATGCTCAAATGCTGTCATTCTTTTGGCTCATATAACCTCTGTTGGAATTCGGTTCCACGTGTCTACCACCCTCTCACATTCTCTTTCTGTTTCCCCACTTTAACTTTTCATTATGACCTGCTATCCTTTATATTCTAGGGAAGAAAGCTGCCTTCTGGTACTTTATTGAATCCTGCTAGTTAGATATTTGAATGTTTGTATCATATCTCCCCTTTCCATTCTTTCTTCTTTTGCAGTGCAGTGTCCTGAAGGACCTTCAGTCAATCAGGTTTTCAGGATATCTGCAATGAATATGCATGAGATAAATTTGCATGCAATGAAGGAATTGCATACAAATCTATTTCATGCATATTCCTTGAGGATATTCTGACAACCTGATTGGCGAAGGTCCCCCTGGACAGGTTTGAGATCCACTGTTGTGGACAATACTCCTTCAGACTTTCTGTGTGTGGCTCATAGCGCAGGCCATGCAACATTCTGATGGCCTTTCTTTGAACTGCCACTACATCATCAATGCCCTTTAGTAAATTTAAGTTTTCAAATTCAATTTTTAAACCAACACATTAGCAGCAAGGTTCATCTGGCTTCTATTGGCAAACAATATCCAATGAATTTCAAAACTGTGCTAGCTGGCTGGGCAGAGCATTGTAGAGACACAACAGCAAATTGTAAAAGCTACATATTCAATTGTGTTAACTCCAAATTATAGAGTTGGTGAATTCTCACCACCAAGTTTAATGTTTTATTTTTCTCATGTATTCACTAAAATAAACATCTTTGAAACAATATTAGTAATAGAATTGAAACAGAAGCTCATATTTTGTCCAGATAATTCCTCCATGTAGCCAGCTTTAGCCAAGGTTTTGTTTAACACTAGTGTACCAACCCTCTAGTTCTCCACTATCCAAATTGTCCCTAGCTTAAGCCCTAAGTTAGGATCAAGGGGAAAGGAGTTGGCAGACAATTCCTTGCAGGCATCTCCTGTGAAGATGCCATGACTTGGTCAGCAAGTCTGTATAAAAGCAGCAGAGCATGAGGACCAGTGTGGCTTTTTGGTTAGATTTTCGGAGAGTGAGGAGAATTGCTGAGGTTATTCTCCATTTTTAAGCCCCACAGCCTGATTCAGGGGAGGAGGCATACTTCTGATCAGTACCCCCTCCGTCTGGCAGGGAGTGTCTCAGGGAGTGGAATGGAAGAGAGGCAGAATTTCTGTGAAGAGTTTTTGTTTTTGTGTGGAGGTTGGTTTTTGCCTCAGGAAGGAATTTTCCTCCTTGTCTATAGAGGAAGTCAGGAATAAGACCAGTGATTCCCTGCCTACAAAAGGAGGGCGGACTGAATTGTTTTGCCTGAGAAGGAAAGGGGAGTATTTCTGAAGAAGAGTTTTGTTCCTGTTCTGGGTGACATTTTTGCCATCGGTTCCTGCCCATGAGAAGGAGAAAGACTTTGGTTTTTGCAGTTTTTGAGACCGTCTAACCCAGAGATCCAGAGTAACATCAGAGAAAGCTCAGGAGACCCCAGCCCACACTAGGAGCCCACTTTCCGCCATCTGGAGAGCCAGGTCATTTTCCTTAGTGCCTGCCACCAAAAGGGACACTGGCTCAGCTAGCAGACTTGAGACCATCAGGGCTTGCTGCAATAAGTTTTTGAGAAAAGCAATTAGTGATTTTGTTTGCTAAGTGGACCTCAAGTATTTTTGGTTACAGTAAACTTATTTTAGGGACACTCCACCAGAGTGACCAGTGTCTTCTTTAAGAACCAGAGGTGCCCCTAAAACAAGTACATCCTAATAGTGAGTGCATCTGAGACAGAAAGAGAATGAGAGATGGCGTGGTTTCCTCTTTGTTTGCCTTGGGCCCCAGAGGTGAAATACTCCTCTCCACCGGACTGAACCCCAGCACCCGGTGCCTGAGGACTATGAGAGAAAAGGGGTAACTTATGGCCCTTGGACAACTGTGAAATCCCAAACATGACCACTAGAAAGGGAGCCTAATTTAAAATAATTGTTTTTAGTTAATACCTAACAACTGTTTAGGGGCACTATTATTCTCTGCCTTTGGGAAAGAGGATCTACATTCCTTTTACTAATGCTTCCCTGATTTCTAACATATATTTGCCTGTTTGCCACTACTGTATTCTGCATCTACAGTTCAAATCTTTATTAACTTTGGTCACTGAAGTCAATCTTCAAACAGCTGCCAAGCAGCAAAGAATTAATTTTAATCCTTATCTTTAGGAAAAATTTCAGTCAAACCAACCAGCTAGGCTTTTGGCTGAAAATATCCTAAATCTTGCTGGTCAAAATTTTGTTGCGTTTGGCGATCCGCTGCTCTAAACTCCAGTCCTGAGCTACTAGCAGGAACCCCTGAGGCCAAGTAAGCCCCCCCCCCCCCCCGGATGGATGCACTGCAGACCGCCATGTTTGAGCAGCCCCGACGTGACACTAGGGAGAACGCCGCCGTCTCCAAACATGGCCATCCTTAGGCACACACATGCACAATTTGCACTGATTTAAAGGGTCCGTGGTGGGAAATCCTCCACGGCGCCCACAGATGATTTCAGATAGGCCTCGGCCTATAAAAAGCCCCTTTTCCTTGCAGTCCTCGCTTCAGCAACAGGTCTCCTACCATTGTGTAGTGTGAGTTGCCACAGAAGTTTTCCTGCGTTCCTGTCATCAGTTCCTGGTCTTCTCTGTATCTTCAGTTCTGGTCTTCATCCTGGTCTTCGTCTTGTCCATTAGCCCCTGTGGTCAGTCTTCAGTTCTGTGGTCCTTCTGTGCACCTTGCCTCCTGTGGTACTCCTCGTCTTCCTGCCCTGCCCATCCATCCCACTTTTCCTCAGATGGATGTTTGGCTTGAACCTTGGCTTGCCTCCTGGACTCTCTTGATTGCCGCCTGCCACTGACCACTGCCTGAGCACAGACCTTCTCTTGATTGATGCTTGCTACTGACCACTGCTTGACCACCAGACCTTCTCTTGATTGATGCCTGCCACTATTGCCTGACCACCAGACCTTCTTTTATTGACGCCTGTCACTGATCACTGCCTGAGCACTGAACCTTCTCTTGATGCCTGCCACTGACCATTGCCTGACCACCAGACCTTGTCTTGAATGATACCTGCCATTGACTGACCACCAGACCTTCTCTTGATTGCCACCTGCCACTGACCACTGCCTGATTATAGAACCTTCAGTGATTATCGCCTGCCCTGACCTGCCTTCTACCTTACCAGCTCGCCATTGCCTCACCTATAGATCTTCAGGAATTCAGCAGAGGTCCTCACCTTCCAGCCCCAGTACCCAAGGGCTCAAGCTAATGAGAACATGGGCTGGTATAGGTGAAGCTCTAGTTGGGCCTCTGCAAGCTAACAGCAGGGACCAACTCCACCTTGGTCCAAGAGTCCATGCCGTCAACAAATTTCATTGGTTAGATTTAAGTTTGCAATTCATTTGCTTGCTTTTAACCAGTAAACTTAAAACATTTAGCTCTGAAAATCAGCACTAACCAGCTAAGTTGTAAACCTGTCCCAGGAACGCCATTGGAACCTTACATTTTTTAATTGGGTAAATTTATGCACTTTGCGCACTTAGAAGTAAAATTTAAAAGCCTGGCACTTGCCAAAATCAAGAGATGTACACACATGTAGGTCATGTGCATGCCCAATGGATATTAAAAGCTCTCTACATACGCACTCAAATCCTGTTGGGTGAATATCTCACTCTGATTCAAAAAGGGACATAGTTTGGGCATGAGCATTCTGTGGCAGGGCCAAGAGATATGCGTGCAAATACTTACACACCTGGGTACATACCTAGGTCCAATGTTGCATACGTTTACTTCTGCTAAGGAGGAGGTGCAAGTTAAAAAAAATAAACCCACCATCCCTGAGGGATTTATAGAGTCTGGGGTAACTGGTGGGAGTGAAGGCTATTAAACCAGAACACGTGCCAGTTATAAAATTCCCCCACTTGCGCATACATGCATATGTTATAAAATTGCTGTGTTCTGGGTGTGTATTGACGCACATGCATCAATGTGCACCCATGCACCCCTTTGAAAGTTAACATCCCTGCATGTCAAATTTAGTTGGTCAGATATGGGCCATTGTAACCAGTAGAGATGTGCATTGGGTGCCCGATCGTTTCTGCTTTCGGTTTCGTGTAGCCGTGGGAAAAGTTCGTATTCCCGCGGATCATTTGCCATCAGCCCAAGGATTCACCTGTTTACATTCCTGTCCAGCTGAGTACCCTCTCTAACACTCCGCTGGTACAGATTGCCAACTCAGCAGTCTATATCATAACAAGATTGCTAGTTCCGTCTACGGAGCATATCAGATTGCTAAACTCCTCCTTCTACAGGAGCCAGTTCTTAACAGATTGCAACTCCGCACGGTGATTCATAAAAGATTGCTAAACTCCTCCCTCTACAGGAGTATCCACAGTAGATTACAATAGATTGCTACTCCTCCCCTCTGGAGGAGTATAACATAACAAATTGCCAATCCCCATCTGCTTGCTCCCCCATCAGCATAGCAGATTCTAACAGCCGGCCAATGGCACCGATAGCCCCTGTCACATAGTAAGGTCAATGGGCTATCGGTGCCATTTTCTTTACTGGCAGCCGATGGCCCGAGAATGGGAGATCGCTCCCGGGACCCCCGCCGGACCACCAGGGACTTTAGGCAATTTTTAGGGGAGTCGGGAGGGTGGGGGATTGTAAATAATTAGATCTGAAGGGTTGGGGTGGGTTTGGGGGTTTTTTTCTGTATATGGGGTTTTCTTATTTTCGGGGACCGCCGATACATGACGAATTATGAAATATTGTACGATATTTTCATTCGTCATAAAAACAATGCACATCCCTAGTAACCAGTGAGGTTTAACCGGCTTACTCCCAAAATTAGCCAGTTAAACCTTTTGAAAATGTACCCCATTCTTTAAATAAACGGGTTCAGCATTGCCAATTGCATCCAGTCATTTCCCATACCAGACATGTCTCAGTCTTTAATGCACTAACACTGAACAACACACATCTAACAGCACTCATTTCAGTATTCCATTAGGATCATACATTAAAAATGCCATCAAACTCTCCCAAACACAGTTGAGTAAACAATCTGTGGTGCCCAGCACAGATTATAGTAATTGTAAAATGCACATGAAAAGGACATGTCATCCAGCATGTCCTTCTACTCCTCTCCTTACCACAATATGCTAAGGACAGTTTCTTACTTTGCTATGAGGAGGGTTGGGTATCTCCTATATACAGTATTTTATAGTTTGATGATTTTACATAAAGTGTGAATCTAAATTTTGTGACTAGTGATCAGCAGGATTAACAAAGTTTACAAGCTATTGCGAGACTATTAGAGGGATTTTTAATCCCTCAGTCAAATACACTGGATTGGATTCATTATTTGGAGGGTCAAAATGGGAAAATAGTCAGTGTTTTAAGCAAAAAGAGATTTTCCCCTCCACAACGTGTTATCTGTCAACTCTGGTAGTAGATTGCTTTTTATGAGATTGTATGAGTTGTATTATGGTTTTCAAACAAGGGTGATGAGTATTTTGCTCTTTGCTGGGATTAATATCAGGATAAGTACAAATTCCTCAACGAGTACAAGTTCTTCTTGTAAGTATCAGCAGAATCAAATTTCAGTCAAAAGTTTGGAGGATCTCTAGCAAGTCACAGATGGGGAAGGGACTGTGAGTATCAAAATACAGAGTGAAGCAAAGCATTTAAAATATAAAAGTTTGAGATGTCTCTTTTCCATTAGACTGAACTTTATCAAGTACTTGATAGTTTGACTTCATTCTCCGCTGAACTTGGGGTTGACAACTGTGGTAGTTGCGCTCTTGAAAAGAGGATTATCACCCTAGCAAGAGATATTAGATATATGAGTTAGATTAATCACAATGTCAGGTAGTTTCCTAAGGAATAAACAGACCTGCTAGCTGTCCCAAATTCAGAATATCTGTTCCACATTCCACCCACATGTTTTATATTCCAGGTCTCTATTGTACATTTAGACCATATTCTGCATTTAACACAAGTCCCATTAAGCTAGGTTTCAGCATGCAGTAGTTTCAATAAAACTGTTCTGGTGCTACTTTGATGTCAGAAACAGGATTCTGAAATTAGGAAATAGACATGCTTTGAGTACAGAAAGCAGTGAAACAGAAATTGCCTGAAGAACATTTGGTGAACAGATTCCAAATATCAATTATGTTAGTTGTCGTTTGGGATTCAGATAATACTTGCTGAAAATTAAATACTGACAGGTGTGAGGCACACAAGAAACATATCTACCAGCCCCTTCTCATTCCTAAGTACCATGCTAATTGATTTGAAAGATCAAACCTTCTTCATCCTGTAATTTGGATATGGAGAAATTTCATTATCCCTTTGCGTACCTTCTTGGTGAACTGATTGACTTTATCTTTATTTTGAAAAGATAAAGATAATGTAAGGTGGAACATATTTACGGTACTTCATTATATGAGATCTAGTTAGTGAATGCTGGAATTGTTAATCTTTTGTGTCTCACCCTCCTCCTAACGTTCCTTTGATTGACAGAAACATAGATAGAAACATAAAACATCATGGCAGATAAAGACCATATGGCCCATCCAGTCTGCCCTTTCACACCTCCCACTTAACTTTACAATCCCTTCCTCTCAGAGATCCTCTGTGTTTGTCCCATGCTTTCTTGGAGTCCAGCATTGTCTCTGTCTCTACCAACTCCACTGGGAGCAATTACAAGCTCCACCACCCTTTCCATAAAGAAGTATTTCCTTAGATTATGCCTGATTTTCTCTCCTTTTGCCCTCATCCCATGAACCGTTGTTCTAGAGCCTCCTTTCCATTGAAAGTGACCTGCCTCTTTTGCATTTAATCCTTGGAGGTATTTAAATGTCTCTTTCATATCTCCCTTTTCCTTCCTTTCCTCCAGGGTGCATACATGTTTAGATCTTTAAGTCTGTCTCCATATGTTTTATAATGACAAATGTTGGCCATTTTAGAGGCTGCCCTCTGGATTAACTCCATCCGGTTTATGAAGGTACAGGCTCCACAACTGTACACAGTGCTCCCAATGAGGTCTCATCAGAGACTAATATAGATAAAATATCACCTCCTTTTTATATTATGGTAAAGTGAAAAGGTGGAAGGGGCCTGTTTTTTTGTTTTGTGTTTTTTTTTTTTTTTTTAAATCAGTTCAGGATTTTTTTTTGTTTTGGGTGGTTTTAAATGTTTTTTTTTTTT
Source organism: Rhinatrema bivittatum (assembly GCF_901001135.1). NCBI lineage: Eukaryota > Metazoa > Chordata > Amphibia > Gymnophiona > Rhinatrematidae > Rhinatrema > Rhinatrema bivittatum. The sequence goes on along the minus strand of NC_042620.1, from coordinate 174,569,222 downwards.
AATTAAGCAATCAAACAGAACAAAAAATAAGCATTAAAGGCTAGATTTTCAAAGACGCGTGCATGTGTCCATGTGCATGCGGTTCCCGGTGTACGCACATGGATGCGGTGATTTTATAACATGCATACATCGCCATGCGCATGTTATAAAATATGAGTCTCACGCGCACAATCGTGCTTGATTTTTATATTGGCGCACACATGTGCGGGCGGCTTGCAACTCGCACATGCAAGGGGGGATTTTAGTTAAAACATGCAGCGATGCGATCAGGCCTACACCAGTTCCTTCCCAGTCCACTCCAATTAAGGAGCAGACTGGGAGGGAACTTTCCTATGCCCCTACCTTACCTTCTTCCCTTTTCCCCTCTCTTCCTCTACCCCTAAACCTATCCCAGCTAACCTCATTTTTTTTATTTTTGAATTTACCTGCTCCTTCGAGCAGAAGTAAGTTCCGCGTGCTGGCCAGCTGCCAGTGTGCGCTTCCCTGGGACACGGCTTAATGGGCGCTGTCCAGTTGGCCCCAGACCCCACTCCCCCCTCCCCCGGCCCGCCCCTTTCACAAAGCCCAGCACTTCCGCGTGTATCAGGAGATACGCTCATGGCTGGGCCATTGCGAAAATGCGCCTCGGTGTGCGCCTGGCCCAGCCACGCGCATACCTTCCGGTATTTGCGCGTGCCGGGCTATTAAAATCTATCCTTAAATAAACAAAAAAAATCCCCCCCCCCCCAAAAAAAAACCCAAACAAACTGAACTGATAATTTTGGAGTTACACATCCCTAGATGATCATGATGACAGAGAGGAAGAGCTACTGTAGTATAAAAGCAGAACTCATAAGAATATCTTCCTAGGCAAGATATAAAGCACAATCCAAATAAATAGATATTCCCTCTTCCATTAAAGTGAATATCGTACATCATCACTCCACTTGGCTTTCGCTTTCTCCTTTTCAAATCGACTGTACTCCCGCCGGTCAATCAACTCTGTCACCAGTTTCCAAGTTAGAAGAAGAAGCAGTCCAATTAGGGCAACACCTGCAATGGTGCCCCCAACGATGGCTGCAACATTAGGTGGCTGTGGGCACTCTAAACATCAAACAAAACACATTGTTATTAAACAGTTCCCAAGCAAGAGATTTCCCACCACATCTCAACTATTTTTTACAATTATATTTTTGGTGGGCGATATTAAGTCAGAGTGACCAAAAAGGTTAAAAAATTTTTTTAAAAAGTGTGGGCAGGTCAGGGAAGGGAAAAACGGACGCTCAGTTTTATGAGCATCCATTTTCCTAACCCATGGCTGTCAGCAGGTTCAGAACACTGACGCTCGTAAAATTGAGCATCGGTTTCCTGTACCCGCTGACAGTCACCTCCCCTGGGTTTCCGCTGCTAAGGAGGTGCTAGGGTCGCGCTATTGTCCCTAGTGCCTCCTTTTTAGCATGACCCCTCATTTAAATACAGGATTGCGTGCCCAGGAGAGGTGGCTGGGTGTGCGTTGGGAAAGCGGGCGCTGAGCACTGAGCGCCTGTTTTCCCACGTTCCTTACAGTATCGGCCTGTAAGGGCTTAATTCTTTACTGTTGCCAGCCTGGTTCTTCATATGCCACAGAAATTAAATGTGTCCTTGACTGATAATCCATGTTACTATTTGCTGCGTGTATTTTTGAAATATAGCACAAAATGTACAGCTTTCTTTTAAATGTACTGCTTAAAATGTAAATGAGAACTATATTGAGCCCATGTGGGGGTATCAGTTACACTCCGTTTTGGGTTGTTGAGCATAGAAATTAGGGCTTTTGTGGTAGAAAAGGTCTCAGCACTGGAGTGTTCCCTTCTCATCTTCTACCAGGCCTGAGTTTGGAATTCATTACATGTAGACAGGGCTAAATCACTTCATATTATTCACACACCCACTTCCCTCTTCAAACCATTACCCATGAGTCATAATCTGCAAATCACTGGGTGCAGTTAAAAAGAACCAAAATCGCAGATCATAAGCTGGGAGGTGTGCAAGTCACCAATTTCAGTTCACCTTCTTGAATGGTCGATATGCCACTCAGAATAAGAATAAATATTATGTAACACACCCTGTATCACATTTCTACTTTAATTAAGCTTCAAATGGCTGACACTCATGGGATAACAAAAACCCAAATATATAATACAGGGGTGGCCAACCTTTAGTCCTCAAGAGCCAAACAGTTCTGTTTTTCAGGATCTCCACAATGAATATGCAGAAGACAGATTTGCATACAATGGAGGTAGTACATGCAAATCTCTCTCATGCTCAGAGCCACCCCAGCACCTGGTGTCTTCTTTTAGCACCTCACAGCAACAAGTGACACCAGCAATGGCTGTTAAAGGTGTAGGAGCTCCTCTCTGAGAACATGTGTATTCATGCCTCCTCTTCCTAGCAATAACATGAGCCTTGGAGTGGGGTAATTAACGGGTAGCTTACAGAGCACAGATAGCTGGGCCCTGCTGTGTGCAGCACAAACAATGCCTCCTCCTTTGAGCCCGTCCATCTCTGTCCTATCTCTAAACTGACTGAGACTGGGAATGAATATCCTGGCACTAGATAGGACTTATTTGTGTTGGGAGCAGCAGTGGAGGAGCTCTGGCAGCTATATGCAGAAGCCAGGGTAACTAACTTGGGGCCAATGCAAAAAAAGTGCGCTGAAAGCAGGCACTGACTGTTCAGCGCCCACTTTCCTAATGCACCCCCAGGCACCTCTCCTAGGGGCATGATGCAATATTTAAATTAGGGCTCACGCTGTCAAGGAGGCACTAGGGGCGATTTTGTGCACCCGAGAGAGGTCTGCTGTCGGCGGCTGTCCACCAGTTAAGAAAACAGATGCTGAATTTATCAGCGTCCGTTTTCCTAACCGGTACATATCCACGGGTTAGGAAAATGGAAGCTGATAAATTCAGCATCCATTTTGCAAACCTGACTGCAGTACCCTTGTCTGGGAGTTTAGGACAGGTCAGAAGGAGTACATATATCAAAATTAAAGTGTCGGACAATTATTATTAATTTATTCACTTCTTCACTTATTGCCGATTGATCCATTTACTGTTACATGTCAGTGAAAGGACCAATCACCTTTCAGAAGGCTGTCTTGAAAGGGGATTGGTCTTTTTTTTCCCTAACTTTCTTTTGTTCCTCCAACTTAATATCGCCATTTTCTGCTTTTCTGTACAATTTTTTGGGGTGCTCAGAAATTAATGCCTGCTCTGGGCAGGTGTTAATTTTGAGCGCAAAAATGTGCATATTGAACGCACATTTTTTTTTCTATTGAGAGTAAATAACTAATAGCCTCATTCACATGCATGTGCATGTGATGATCACTATTAATTTCCCTTATTGCATAAGGGGATTTGGTTGCGCCTACACAACCCGTGTCCAACTGTGGGTTAATTAGTGCACTCAGCTGAGCGCACTGCATTGCATCGGCTGCTTAGCTGGCTGCCCACACATTAACGTCTGCATTCGACACGGTAAATCACAACACCCTCTTTACCCGCCTCTCTGAAATAGGTATCTCTGGATTGGCTCTACTATGGTTTCAGTCATTCCTGAGCAACAGAACTTATAGTGTTAGATGTGGACGAAGTGAATCCAAGCTAAGAAACCTATCTCAAGGAGTCCCCCAAGGATCCTCTCTCTCTTCCACACTATTTAATATTTACCTTACACCATTATGTCGGTTACTTTCAAAAATGGGTCTTCAACACTTCATCTACGCAGATGATGTTCAGATACTCATACCTAGGGATGTGAATCGTGTCCTCGATCGTCTTAACGATCGATTTCGGCTGGGAGGGGGAGGGAATCGTATTGTTGCCGTTTGGGGGGGTAAAATATCGTGAAAAATCGTGAAAAATCGTTAAAAATCGAAAAATCGAAAAATCGAAAAACCGGCACATTAAAACCCCCTAAAACCCACCCCCGACCCTTTAAATTAAATCCCCCACCCTCCCGAACCCCCCCCAAATAACTTAAATAACCTGCGGGTCCAGCGGCGGTCCGGAACGGCAGCGGTCCGGAACGGGCTCCTGCTCTGAATCTTGTCGTCTTCAGCCGGCGCCATTTTCCAAAATGGCGCCGAAAAATGGCGGCGGCCATAGACGAAAAAGATTGGACGGCAGGAGGTCCTTCCGGACCCCCGCTGGACTTTTGGCAAGTCTCGTGGGGGTCAGGAGGCCCCCCACAAGCTGGCCAAAAGTTCCTGGAGGTCCAGCGGGGGTCAGGGAGCGATTTCCCGCCGCGAATCGTTTTCGTACGGAAAATGGCGCCGGCAGGAGATCGACTGCAGGAGGTCGTTCAGCGAGGCGCCGGAACCCTCGCTGAACGACCTCCTGCAGTCGATCTCCTGCCGGCGCCATTTTCCGTACGAAAACGATTCGCGGCGGGAAATCGCTCCCTGACCCCCACTGGACCTCCAGGAACTTTTGGCCAGCTTGTGGGGGGCCTCCTGACCCCCACGAGACTTGCCAAAAGTCCAGCGGGGTTCCGGAAGGACCTCCTGCCGTCCAATCTTTTTCGTCTATGGCCGCCGCCATTTTTCGGCGCCATTTTGGAAAATGGCGCCGGCTGAAGACGACAAGATTCAGAGCAGGAGCCCGTTCCGGACCGCTGCCGTTCCGGACCGCCGCTGGACCCGCAGGTTATTTAAGTTATTTGGGGGGGGTTCGGGAGGGTGGGGGATTTAATTTAAAGGGTCGGGGGTGGGTTTTAGGGGGTTTTAGTGTGCCGGCTCACGATTCTAACGATTTATAACGATAAATCGTTAGAATCTGTATTGTATTGTGTTCCATAACGGTTTAAGACGATATTAAAATTATCGGACGATAATTTTAATCGTCCTAAAACGATTCACATCCCTAATACCTATTACCAGCACAATCACAAATGCACTGAGCACTTGGAAGACAGCTTTATTAGAAATTAAAACAATCCTCACAGACAACCAATTGGCTATCAATACCAATAAAACTGAGCTTATCATAATTTCACCTCCGAAAAATACAACACTGATCAAATCTGGTTCCACACAAGACATCTCCACTATTTCACAGCAAGTACGCAGCCTTGGTATCATCATTGACAGCAATCTCACATTCAAAAAATTCATCGCGGATACGGTTAAAAATGGTTTCTTCAAACTACACACGCTTAAACGTATTAAACCTCTTTTATACCATTATGACTTCCGCACAGTATTACAAGCAACTATCTTATCTAAGATTGATTACTGCAATGCTCTGCTACTGGGTCTACCTAAAGCTACTATCCAACCTTTGCAAATGTTGCAAAATGCAGCTGCCCGCATTATCACTGACACAAGCCGCCACGAGCACATTACTCCAGCACTTCAATCTTTGCACTGGCTACCCGTGGCTTCCAGGATAATATATAAATCTATGATGCTGATACATAAAGCAATTCAAAACAGAGATATGCTCTGGTTCACCGATCATCTTCAATTCAAAACTTCACACCGCCCAACGAGATTCCAGCATTTAGCCAAACTAAAGATCCCAGCACCCAATCTGACCAAACTTTCTAGTACAAAAGAACGATCATTCATCATTGCTGGATCAACTATATGGAACACCATGCCCTCTGAATTACGCCAGGAACCTTGCCACAAAAAATTTAAACAAAACCTCAAAACCTGGTTATTTAAAAAAGCCTACTATTAATGAACTGAATCCTCTACTCTTCTTCCTAATTTCCACAGTCTACCATATATTGTTTATATTCTATTACTACAAAATTATACATGGTATTGTAATTGTTCAGTTACTATGTTTCATTGTAAAGCGCAATGCTGAATTATTGTTGAATGTAAACCGAGGTGATGTTACCTACGTACCCCGGTATATAAAAATCTGTAAATAAATAAATAAAATAAACATATCCCTTATCCTGAACTTGTATTCAGAGGAAACTGGTCCATCATGATGGGTTCTTATACGTCTCCACCCCCTCTCTCCCTTCATTTTAAAATTTGGAAGGGAGTCTTTTGGGACTTTCAGTGCTTCCCTAGCTCTTCTTTTAGCCATACGAGTCCCTTCCATGTCCACACTGCCTGCTCCATGGAAACTGGTATGCCACACAACAATTTTGTTAATGTAGGTGTACCTTGGGCTTGAAAAGGTTGAGGTACACTGTACTATGTTACTATATCAGGCAGGCCCTGTGGTACTGCAACAGAAAAGGATAATGGGCAGACTAGATGTCCTTAGTGGTTTACTGTCATACTCTGTGTTTCTCTGTATCTGTCCTCTTAATATTAGTACTGCACTCATGTCCCCTGAATATTCTAAACTGGGTGGGAGCACATGCACCCCCACTGCTTGGTGGTCACTGCTGCCGCCACTGTGCTGCTCCTTCCCCCACCCTCTTGCTGCTATCTCTGTAGGTAGAGAGCAGAGCTCCTAGTTCCTCTAGTCTGTGCTGTAGCTCCCTGCTGCATGTGTGTCCCTGTAGGCCCACGGAGAGACCCCCAGCCAGTAGGAGCGAGAGAAGAGGTTGCATGAGAAGAAGATATCACAGAATGCACAAGGATAGCAGAAGAAGCAGAGGAACTAAGATAAGCAGATATGAATTTTAAGTTTTCGGAATTGTTAATTGTAACCTGTTAATTTAAGGTATATTTAGTGCCAGTTAGACACTGTCTGTTGCGGCGCCTGGCTGCGGCAGCCCTCGGCCAGGCCCTCCTACCTCCGATGGCCCTTCGGCACGGCAGCCCTCCCGACTCAGCAGGCCACACACGGTCTGCTGCGTGGCTCCCCCGGCGTCTCTTCAGCCAGCATCGGGGCCTCCTTTGGTGCGGGCGGAGGCCCCGCCTCTTAAAGGGGCCGCAGTGTGAAAACCAGCCCGGCCCCGGAAGATGACATCATCATCCAGGGGTATTTAAACCCTACTGTGGAACCAGGTAATTGCCTTGCACAAGGTTTCTCTGTTATTTCCTGGCTGTTCCTGCCTCGTCTGGTAGTTCCTGTCTTGTCTCCTGGTTTGACCTCGGATTGTCCCTCGTTTGCTTGTCTGCTGCCTGTCCTGACCTTGGCTTGGACTTCGTCTCTGCATCTTCGCTGCCTGCCCCGGATCTTCTGCCTGGACTTCCTCTCATCTTGGTAGCGCTTCTAGTGGGTGAACGCCTGCAGTACCCGCTCCTCAGGGGCTCGCCGGCGTTCATACGCTATCCGCTACTCGGAGGGCCATACTGCTTGATCCGTGGAATCTATTCCAGGTAGTGCCGCTCTCCTATACCATCTTCCAGAGACGAGTCCATTGGGGTTGTTCCTTGGTGGTTATCATCTCTCACTCAGGACTAAGGGTCCACAACTGTAACAGTTTGCAAGGCCATGGACCTGGTGGATTTAACTGGTCTCCAGGCTATTCCTGGCCTGGCTCAATGACTTCTGCAGCAGCAGCAGTGCCTAGAAACTTTATCCGCCACAGTAGAACGCCTGGTAACTCGCCTGGATTCTGCTTTTGGAACAGGGGCTGCCGCTCCGCCTCCGATGGTTCCAGTAACTTCGACTTCAGAGACTCACATGCCTGCTCCACCTCGATTCGCAGGAGAGGCCAAGCAGTGCTGAGGATTCCTGAATCACTGTTTCATCAGGTTCTCTCTGCAGGAACAACAGTTCCTAATGGACCGAGTAAAGACATCTTTCATCATTTCCTTACTGGATGGTAAAGCCCTGGCCTGGGCATCCCCACTCTGGGAGCGCGGAGACTCCATTTTGGGAGACTTGCCTTGGTTTGTCCAGACATTTCGCCAAGTATTTGATGAACCAGGTCATCAGTCTACAGCCTCTTCTGAGCTGCTCAACCTTCGCCAAGGCACACTCACTCTGGCCGACTTCGCTATAGAATTCCGCACCTTGGCGGCCGAGCTGGGATGGCATGCGGACAGCCTATGAGGTATCTTCCTGGAGGGGTTATCTCCTCGCATTAAAGATGAGTTAGTTGCATGGGAGATCCCGGATGATCTGGAAGCGCTCATTGAATTGGCAGGTCGGATCGATCGGCGATTACAGCAGTGTGTTAAGGAATATAGACTAGTCCGTCAAATGGTTCCTTTGGCCCCTACCTTCTCTCGTCCAGTGGTCACGCCAACCGCTTCCGAGGCTTCATCAGAATGTAGGGAGGAACCAATGCAGTTAGGTCAGAGCCACCTGACAGCCGAGGAGAAACAGCGCCGAAGAAGGATGGGATTGTGTCTCTACTGCGGTAGCAAGGGACACCTGTTGGCTCAATGTCCCGAACGTCCAGGAAACTATCGGACCTAGGGGTCATCAGGGAGCTGACCCTAGGGAGCAATTCTGCTCCTCAATGTATTGTTCCTGTCACGCTACAGTTCTCTCAAGGATCCTTCATGACCCTGGCCTTCATCGATTCAGGGGCTGGTGGAAACTTCATCCTAGCAGAATTGGTCCATCAGCTCCAACTACTGGTGCTTCCTCGCAAATCACCCTTGTTCATCTCATCCATCCAAGGGGAATCTCTTCCAGGTCGAGTCACCTCCTGCACGGTTCCAGTAACCCTCCATACCGGGATTCTCCACAAGGAGGAGATATCCTTCCTCATTTTGGAAAAAGCCGTCCACCCAGTTGTGCTGGCCTTTCCTTGGTTACAAGAGCACTCACCCACCATTGATTGGAGGACTCTCCAGATCACGGTTTGGAGCTCTGAATGTTTCACAACTTGTCTACATCAGAGAACGCAACTTAAAGTTCAACTTGCCACAACTAAGCTTCATCCACCCCCACAGTATGCCGACTTCTCGGATGTCTTTTCCAAAGAAGAGGCAGAGATCCTCCCGGCACATTGTTCTTTTGACTGCGCCATTGATCTGCTACCTAATACAGTTCCGCCTCGGGGCCGGGTTTATCCACTATCGGGGCCAGAGACACAAGCCATGTCTCAATACATAAAAGAAAATCTGGATCGGGGGTTCATCCGCCCCTCATCTTCTCAACTCAATTACCTGTAAAGATCTCCTGATTCCTGAGCTCTTAGACAGCCTCCACAGAGCCAGAGTATTTTCTAAACTGGACTTGCGTGGCGCTTACAACTTGGTTGGAATAAAGCCTGGAGATGAATGGAAGACCGCATTTAATACGCGCGACGGTCATTACAAATATCTTGTGATGCCATTCAGACTGTGTAATGCGCCCGCAGTATTTCAGAACTTAATGAATGAAATATTCCGGGACATGCTCCATAAAGGAGTAATCATTTATCTTGATGATGTTCTAATCTACTCCAAGAGTTTGGCTACCCATCGCTCAGATGTCCGCCGGGTTCTCCAACGTCTAAGGAAGAACCGCTTATTTGTAAAACTGGAGAAATGCCTTTTTGAGAAACAATCACTACCCTTCCTGGGCTTCATCGTCTCCACCACCGGCTTCCAAGTGGACCTGGATAAGCTAGCTAGCATCCGGGAGTGGCCGCAACCAGTGGGGCTTCGTTCATTACAACGTTTTCTTGGCTTCGCCAATTTTTACAGGAATTTCATCCCACAATATTCTCATATTGTGGCACCTATCACAGCCCTGACCAAGAAGGGAGCTGATCATAGGCACTGGCCCAGCGAGGCTGTACAGGCTTTTGAGGGACTCACGACAGCATTTCTGCAAGAACCTTGTCTCCACCACCCAGATCCAACTCGGCCGTTCATTGTGGAAGTGGACGCCTCCGATGTTGCTGTAGAGGCAGTTCTTAGCCAGCACTCCAACCAAGGAGCACTACTCCCCTGCTCCTATTTCTCTCGTAAGTTTTCTCAGGCTGAGAAGAACTACGGAATTGGTGACAAGGAGCTGTTGGCTATAAAGATGGCTTTTGAGGAATGGAGGCAGTGGCTGGAAGGGGCACAACACACTATTACGGTCTATACAGACCATAAAAACTTGGAATACCTCAGTAAAGCTCAGCGTTTGAACCCACATCAAGCCCGCTGGTCCTTGTTCTTCAGCCGTTTTGACTTTATACTACGCTACCGTCCTGCAACTAAAAATGCTCTAGCAGATGCCCTTTCCAGATTGTATGAATCTGAGGACACTCAAGAATCTCTTAGCTACATTTTGGACCCAGCTAAGGTTTTACTAGCCACCACAGACACTGCACCACCAGGGAAGACGGTGGTTCCCCTTCGCCTTTGTCCCAAGGTACTATCCTGGGCACATGATTCCCTCACCGCAGGACATCCAGGGAGGGCATGTACCTTGGAACTATTATCTCGCTACTATTGGTGGCCTCACATGACTCGGGATGTTTGCACCTACTTCAGCTCCTGCTCGACTTGTGCCCAACAGAAACCGTTATCCGGTCGACCATGGGGTCTTCTCCAACCTCTCCCGCCGCCACGAGAACCATGGACTCACATATCCACAAACTTTGTAGTGGACTTACCTAATTCCTCAGGGAACCAAGTAATATGGGTCATGGTTGACCGGTTTTCAAAGATGGCGCACTTTATTCCATTGCCTAAACTACCATCTGCACTTGAACTAGCGCGTCTCTTCTCTCTTCACATCTTCCGCCTACATGGTCTCCCGCTACACATAACTTCGGACAGAAGTTCTCAATTCACTGCGAAATACTAGGGTGTGCTGTGCAAAACATTTGGAGTGCAGTTGGACTTTACCACAGCCTTTCACCCTCAAGGGAATGGGCAGGCAGAACGTGTCAACAGAGGCTTGAAGATGTTCCATTGCTTGTTTGAGAATGACCGCCAAGATGATTGGGCCACACTCTTGCCATGGGCCGAATTTTCGCACAATTCCCACGTACACTCGGCTACCAGGAATTCTCCTTTCCAGATTGTCTACGGCAAGCTGCCTAGACCCCACTTCCTTTGCCACTTTCCGTAGCCTCCCCGGCGGCTCAGCTTTTGGCCCAACAACTGCATGATCTATGAGAATTTACTAACTCTAAATTACTACAAGCGGCTAACTCTGCCAAACGGATGGTGGACAAACATCGTCGACAAGCTCCACTGTTCAACACGAGAGACCGAGTTTGGCTCAGTACTCGTCATATACGCTTGAGGGCTCCATCCATGAGACTCACTCCCAGGTATATTGGACCTTTTTTTTATTAGTAAACGCCTGGGACCTGTAACCTACCACTTAAGGCTTCCCGCCAGTCTTCGGATACATAACTCTTTTCAAGTATCTCTATTGAAACCACTAATATCCTCTTCATTCCATGCTGCTCCGCCTCAACCTCCTGTTGTGGAATCTGACGATGACCCTATCTATCAAGTGCGAGATATTCTTGATGTCCATCGTAACCGCAGACGGTGGGAGTACTTAATTGAATGGGAGGGCTTTGGTTCTGAGGAAAACTCTTGGGAGCCATCATCCAATATCCTGGATAAAACTTTACTTCAGCACTTCCATCTTATACACCCTGGCAAACCCAGTCCTTCTAGGAGGGGAGAGTACTGTTGCGGCGCCTGGCCATGACAGCCCTCGGCCAGGCCCTCCTACCTCCAATGGCCCTTCGGCACGGCAGCCCTCCCGACGCGGCAGGCCGCAAATGGTCTTCTGCACGGGGCCTCCTTTGGTGTGGGCGGAGACCCCACCTCTTAAAGGGACCGCGGTGCGAAAACCAGCCCGGCCCCGGAAGATGACGTCATCTGCACATTTTACTTACTGAATCGCGCGGGCATACCTAATAGGGCCCTCAACATGCATGTTGAGGGCACTATTAGGTTCGGCGGGTTGGACGCACGTTTTCCACCCCTTACTGAATAAGGGGTAAGGGAAAACACGCGTCCAATGACAGGTTAACAGTGTGCTCCGTCAGAGCGCACTATACTGTATCGGCCTGTAAGTGATTGAGAGCCTGTGTGAAAGTGAGAGAAAGAGAGACCATGTGTGTCTGTGTGTGATTGAGAGCTGGTTTAGGTGAGGGAGCATGTGAGTATGTGATTGAGAGCCTGTGTGTAAATGAGAGAAAGAGAGAGAGCATGTTTGTAAGCATGTGACTGAGAGTCTGTTTGTGAGAGAAAAAGAAGCATGTATGTGTGTGATTGAAAGCCTGTGTGTGTAAGCGTGAAAAGATAGACAGCATGTGTGTAAATGTGTAATTAAGAGCCTATATAAGTGAGAGAAAAAGCATGTGTATATGTGAGTGACTGAGAGCATGTATGTATAGGTGTGTAATTGAGAGCCAGTGTGAGAGAGAGCGCTGGTATGTGACTGAGAGAGAGGAGAAAGTTCCAAGCAAACCACCCCTCCTCCTGCTAATTCAAAACAATCTCAGGAGACCTGGATATCAAATGTTCCCTGGTATGCAGAGGAAAAAAATGTTTGTATCCTTATTTTTCATTACTTGGTCTTTGTGTCTGCTATTTTGAAATATTTTATTGGTATCTAGAATTTTTTTATATGAGTTTTTAATTGGATATTCCACTCATCAGCTGTTTCGAAATAATCTGTTCTTTTTGTTAGTATGGTTTTACTGCTACTGATTTTATATTTCTTGATTTGTTTTATAAGGATGGGTGATGTTTCTTTTTTTCCTTTGTTGCACTGCATACAGAGACTCTAGCTTGTTGCAGTTTCTAATTCAGTTTTTTCTGCATGCTTCTAGTTATGCGTTTTGGTCTCTTTATTCCTTGTTAGGTGAGGGTCAACACATGTGACTGAGGTGAGGTATTCTGCTGGCGTCTAGTTTCTGTGTAGTGCTCTATAGCAGCCTGACTTGGTCCGTTTTCCTAATAGGAGATGTATTGGTGTCTTAAGGCCTGGTGTAATATTTTCAGTGTTGCCTTTTCTTAGGTAAGGTGGTTACTGTTTAAGTGCTGGAAATTGGTGCTGTTTTGGTGTGGGATGTTTACTATTTATGCAGTTTCTGTTCAGACAAAATACGTATCTTTTCCTTGTCATTTTAAACAATAAAAATAATTACCGGACCTTTACTTTTTATTTCCGCCATGAATTGTGTCACACATGTGAGCGTGGCCTGTCAGGTGTGTCAAGATGGGAAAAAGGTTGAGAACCACTGTTCTAGGCAACTGCTTAACTTTCCTAATGGAACCACAGGCCTTGAGTACAGTGTCTAGAGGATCTTTTGTTTCCAAATTTGAGAGAAAACTGCAAGTAAGCTCTCTGCTTCAACGGCAGGGGAGAAAGTCTGATACTTCACTTTCAACGCATAGCTCTCTGCTTCAACGGCAGGGGAGAAAGTCTGTTACTTCACTTTCAACGCATAGCCAGCATAGCTCTCTGCTTCAACGGCAGGGGCAATGTAGAAAAGAGTATCTATATATATATAGACAACAACCAACAAGGACTAAATTACATAGTCGAGTAAACAAAAGCATGGGTGTAGCTTCCTTATTGTGGCGGTTACTACCCCTAACTAAGCTACATATTAAATTAGATGCAGTTCCAACATTGCTCTCTACATTAATGGTGGGGTGGAAGGGAAATAAAACTAAAAGGTACTAAGAGCCAAGCGTAACAAGTAAGAGGGAAAAAAAAGTGCACAGCTTGCTGGGCAGACTAGATGGGCCATTTGGTCTTCTTCTGCCGTCATTTCTATGTTTCTATAAGCACTGTGAGGGTTAATTGTGAGAACTGAAAATCTGTTTCTGATCTTAAGTGCAGGACTATGTTTTTTTCAATGTTTACATTTATCTATTTTCAGATTTTTCTGGACTTTGAACTCTGCAATGTCTTTTTTGTTTCTATTTTTAGAACAAAAACCGTGTGTGTGTGTGTAAATACCCTTGGGCCCCATAACAATTGCTATTCTCCAGTGGAAGGAACCCTATTCTAGGGCTGCGGGCAGGTTTCCCCGCCCTGCAGCTTCTGAAAGTGAGCCCCAGTGAAGGGTTGGTTACACAAAGAAGTCCAGATTGAGTAAACCAGGAAGTGGGAAAGTCAGCCAGGTAAACTTGGCTAACTTTAGGACAGTGTGTTCTCTGACTCATTTATATAGTTAAATTTATCCAGCAAGTGCTGAATATCAGTGTTATCCAGGTACATTTTACCCACACCTCTGGAATGCCCGCTCACCCTACCTCTTTTTATTTAACTAGGGTTTAGCCATGTTGCGACTTACCCAACTAAAATGTATCCGCTCAGTGGGGTGGGGTGGGAAATTTGAAACTTTGAATATCGACCTCAAAGTGCCTCGTATTTAATGAATGTGCCCGGAACCAAGCCCATGAGTTTTGCCTGCTATTATTTGTTATTGTGAACGATGTGTTCGCAATAAAGTTTGTTGGATCCTTCCTGCCTGAATTCCATTTGTTATACGCCAACAGAGAACCCACTGTCTCAGGAGAAGGGAGAGGAATCCAAATGTCTAACAATATTCTAACTCCTTTTCTGTCTGTCTCTCTCGCTTTCTCCTAGCTTTCCCGTTCTGATCTGTCTTGCCTCTTTCTGTTTATCTTTGTTTCTACCCCCCATTGCCTGTCTGTGTGGTCTGTAGTATTTCTCGTTATCTCTCCTTTTTCTTACAGGCTAAAGAACAGCCAGGGAGAGAAAGGGAAGGTTCCCATTCAATGACGTGCTGGGGGCGGGTCCTGCCAACAACGACACAAACGATCAGTCCTTTGCACAGGAGCGGCTGTATCATTGCTGAAGAGCTGCTGGCTGTGGAAATACATACCTGCGCAGCGTGTAGGACCTTATTTCCACCCTTGGCAAAACGTTGTCAGTGCGGTCACAAAATAAATACAATAGTTAACTAGTGCAGCATCTTAGAGTTTGGAATTAAAGGGCTTTAATTGTTGCTACTCCCCGAGTTTGAGGTTTGGATTTATATGTAGAGATTTTTTTTTCACCTATAATTTTTAGCATAAAATTGACTTTGAACATGTCGAGCCCTCTATTTGTTTTTCTACCTTCTTTTTATTCTCTGACCCAAGGATTAATTGTTGCTGGCATCCAGTCAGACAGCAGCTTGTAGAAGAGAGGTAGGGTTAATGGCTGTGATAGGCTTCAGGAGCTCTGCATTATAAAACCCTTTCTTTAAATATACAAATAGATGTAATGTTGGTTTCCTCCTGGCCTAAATCTTCTTTTGCTTTAAGAGGACAATTTTCAAAGAACATTTCCATGGGTAAAACGGATGTCGTTTTGCATCTCTTGATTATATTTCCCTTAATCCCATGTGTTTTAATTCACTTTTCTCTAGTTTCTACAACTCAACAGATACAAAGCAAGATTACAGTTTATAGTTTCATCTGTAAAAAAAATCTTTCATTGTGTTGAAAAAGTTGACCACCACTTGACTTTAATAGAGAATTGAACTTAAGCATATATACATTACCTCTTTCCTTTATGATCTTAAAAGAGTATTTTTCATCACCATCCTCTTGTACCATGCCATAATGCATCCAACAGTTTGTGGAATCTTTCTCTTTGCAAATAGTGCCTTCTGGCGATGGCGGGATCTCCTCTGTAGCACTAAGTGCTGCACATATCATAGAACAGTTTTTCTCATGTGGCCCACTCCCATATACTAAGCATTCCACACAAGACCTGAAAAAAAATGAAAAAGCAATCAAAAGCAGTGAATGCCTTACCATAATAAAGATGGTCTGAGACACTATATGACTGCTTAAGATAGTTGGATAAACTTATCCAGCTAACTTGTCTGAGATATTCAGCGATATTCAGCAGCGCAACTATATACTCTGCAATTTTAAACTTAGCTGGAAAAGTTTATCCGGCTAACTGTAGGGCAATTGAATAGCACTCCTAAACTTATCCAGCTAACTAAAACCTGGATTTATCATTCATAGCGGAATGATGAGCCGCGAAAAAAAATGGGCAGGGGCAATAGTGAGCAGGTGGATGTATCGTGGCGGTGTGTTTTCAGTACGGCCGCCGTTGCGGCCGCACTGCACACTATCGCTCCCAGAGCGCCAATGAAATAGCTGTAGCTATTTCTGGCACTAATGCGGGTGATAATGTGAGATACATTATCTTCCGCAGCGCTACAGGACCCAAACATTCCTAAACCCTGCCCAAACTCCTACCCTTTCCCTAATTTACATTTTTGATTCGCAAAGCGGTAGTTATCGCGTGCATTAGGGCGTTATCGCGAGCAATAATGGCCCACTGCAATTTGAAAAAGGACTCCCTGAAAATCATGAGTGAGCCAGATATGTAGCTCTGCCCTGGAATGTCCCCATCCCACACTTCATTTATCTAGCTAACTGTTTAGCCGGATAACATTTATCCACTTAAGTGGTGGTCACTCAGCACAACTGAATATTGAAACCTCACCACTTAACCAGCTAAGTGGTGTTGAATATCGACCTCTAGATGTCCCGTGGAAGGCCCCATTTGCCTCACAGTTTGTAACAATTTCTACCTTAAGAATGGTATGATGTCATAAGTGTTTGATAGTGAGCCTTTTATGCATATTTTCCCACTCTCCTTAATCCAATAGGCTTTACCAGTCATTATAATTTATTTATTTATGTATTTCAATTTATTTCACGCTATATCATCAAAGTGTCCTAATGCCACATAATTCAATAGCATTGCCATTATAGGGTTACCAACAATCTTTTGTTTTTGTGTCAAGAAAGGGGCCTCGAAAGGCCTTGCATTCTGTTACGTAAGGGTGTTTTCGTGTGCCCATGGGCCTCAGCCTGACCCCAGACGGATCCAGGACCGAACAGAGGGTTGACGGCGTGTTTCAGCATGGCTGACGGTCTTACCCTCTGCCAGGCCTGCAAGCTCCCCAGGCCAACAACAGGATGATGTTGGAATGTGAATGGTCCTCTGACCATTCCGAGCCCTTTCGGACCTGCCGCTTGGATCGGCATGGAGCAGCAGGCCTGGTCTGAGGTCGAGGGCAGACGGGCCTTGACACGAAGACATGACACCAAGGTCGATGCTGCGGCATTGCAGACGAAGACATGACACCAAGGCTGATGCGGACGGCATCAGAGACTAGGGCTGGAACAAGACATGACACCAAGGCTGATGCGAAGACATCACGGACCAATGGTCGATGTGACGGCATCCCGGACCAGGGTCAATGCGACGACATCACGAACAAGACGTTGACATGATACCAAGACTAATGCAACAGCATCCAGGACGAGACGAGGAACTTGACGAAGTCCAGATGAGACGAGAGGTTGGGCGGAAGGACATTGGCACTGTCTCTCAGGGCACCCTACACAGCCCACCTTCACGGGCGGACCCAATGGGCTGGTCGCGGAGCACCCTGTCCCACTGCGCGCCTTACACAGCCCTAGGAGGCTGGTCATGGACCACGCTGAGAACGGGACAAGCGCAGGGAAGAATCCAGTCGAAGTGGGACTTCGATGACGAAGCCAGATGTCGCCCAAAACTCCACAAAGGCTGGCAGGACAGGATGGCTCAGGAGCACAGGACACCAGTCCACCTGCAGGCCACTCCATGCTCGGAAAAGACGTCTTCCGAGGGAGTCGGGTCTGACAGGTGCCAGAAGGCTCGGGAGTGCTGAAGCAAACACCAAGAAGGGCAGGACACCAAGGAACCAGGAACATCAGGAAGCAGAGGATCAAGGCAAGACACCAGGACACCTGGACGAGGACCTCAGGCACGAAGACATAATTTGACAAGGTATGACATGACGAGAAGACAAAACGAAGAGGAGCTCCACGAAGAAGATCTGACGGCACTCAGGCAGGAGCCTCCAGAGTGAAGTAACTCCAAGGCAAGGCTGACTGGAAGTTGAAGTCCTTTTATAGGGCTGCAGACTGGCGACTCCCTGGGAGGAGTTTGGGTGGCCCACACCTAGCTGGCCCTATAACTACGGAGGAGTGCTGTGGGCCGGCCCCTAGGGAGAATGGCGTGGCTCAAACCAGGAAGTCCATGCAGACACAAGGAAGCCTCAGGCAGGCCCCAAGAACATTGAGGCCTCCCAGGCCCTGGAGCAAATCCTGGATAGTTCGTAGGCGAGACCCCGGCTTCAGAGCGGCCTCCAGGAAGAGGTAAGGAGCCTCCCATAGCACCGCTACAAGAGGGTTCATAACATTTTGTCCAAAAATATTACCCTTTCCCCACTATCATCTCTGAAATTATTTGTCTCTAATGCATTTCAGTGGGAGATTTTTTTTTTTTTAAATTTCCTACTGAGTCTCATAAGAACTTTAACAAAAGAGCCCTATCCACAGCAGGTCCTATCCTCTGGAACTCTCTACCATCTGATCTTAGGCTTGAACAATGCCCCATCACATTAAAAAAAAAAGACTTAAAACTTGGCTTTTCACCCAAGCCTACGCCTGAGCTGATTTCACAATACCCTCCCACCTGGACAATTTCATTTCATACCATTTTATTCAATAATACCAGAATTAACTGCAAATCCATCTTGTTAAGTTTCAAATACTAGATACTTGACTAATTGCCTCTCTATAAGATTGCTGTTATTTACTTGTTGTCTTAATATGTATTAGTTAACTCAATTTTTCTCCAAGTTCATTTTCCTGTTCTATGTAAGACTCATATGTTAAGTCATCCCAATGTTATATGTAAACTGAAGTGATTTGTAACATTGTTACCTGAACCTCGGTATATAAAAAATGTTAAATAAAATAAATAAATAAACTTTCAGCTTTTGGTTCTCATTAACAGTCAGTTCCACACATGCCAAATTTCACATATTAAGCATGAATGTCACACAGTTGGAGGTTGTCTTGCACCTCATACACAATGAGCCCCATTTTTCATGCATTAGTGCCCATGCCCTGATCCGGATAGAAAAGTTGACAGTCCACCTTAAGACAGCCCAGAAAGGAAGTCTGCTTCTAGGGCATTTCCCTAAGCACGGGGTTAAGAGTTTGGTCCAGCTGGGAACTAAAGGCCCTGGGGGTAAGGAGAAGGCAGCTCCTTATTACGACTGTCGCTGCCCGACATCTGCACTCCGCCCTCCTTACCTCTTTGGCGAGTCTTCCCGTGGTTGATGGACATTTGGCTGCCGCGGCGTCTGCCTGCCATCCTCTCCGGCATCCCCGGTCCGGCTTGGGCGCTGCATCCTGCAATGTTGTTCAGCTGCCATAGGGCGCCGCTTCTTATTCCTTCTTTGGCGCAAATCTCAGGGGCGTCCCCCTGTGATAACGTCACACTTCCCAGATACAAAAGCATACTCTGTTTGCTAGCTATTCGAGTTAGCAAGGTGGTGAAGGGCCTGCCTCTATTCCAGGGACACTCTACCTGGGTAACATCAAGCTAGGTGGAGAGAACATTGCACAAATCTCATCTTTGGGTGAGTTTCCTCTCTCCGTAGATCATCAAATCTCATCTTTGGGTGCGTTTCCTCTCTCCGTAGGTCATCAAATCTTCATAAGAGACCACTGTACTGTTAATACGTCTCACGTTGAATGTCAAAGTGGCCCCTAACCCCCTACACTAATACCTAAACCTCACCTCGAGTTACTAGGTGGGCCTCCCATAGGGAAAAAATACCTATCTAGGGAAAGGACATTATGGCTAGGCTCTCTCTCTCTCTCTCTCTCCCCCAAAGAGCTTCAAACCTACTAAACAGGCCTTTCAGGAGACATCGCGAAATGCGCTAACACCTTACTGCCCTGTAACGCAAGCTATCGCACAGCTTAACGCTACTGAAAAAGGTGTAGTTAAAATCAGCGTTAAGTCTGTGTGATAGCACTTCACAGACTGGCAAACCCAGCCCACTCCCGCCCCTAACTCCTCCTCTTTTTTGGATTTGCATTGCACCATACGATATGGTTCTATTACCTCACCTTTTAACCATGCCGGTAATCGTTTTCCCTTCCTTCCATCTTTCTTGATGTGAGGAATACATCTGGACTCTGCTTCTAGGATGGTATTTTTTATAACTATGACCACGCCTCTTGCACACTTTTTACCTTTGAGGCTGCTCCTTTCAGTTTTTTTCCAACTATTTTTCTCATTTTATCAAAGGTTCCCTTTTGAAAGTTTAGCACGAGAGCCGTGGATTTGCTTACTGTCCCCCTTCCAGTCATTAATTCAAATTTGATCATATTTGGGCAGATTTTAAAACCTAAGCGCGGGCGCAGATTTGTTCGCACAACCTGGCGCGAACAAATCTACGTCCGATTTTATAACATGCGTGTGCAGCCGCACGCATGTTATAAAATCCAGGGTCGGCGAGCGTAAGGGGGTGCACAATTGTGCAACTTGTGTGCGCCGAGCCGCGCAGCCTACCTCTGTTCCCTCCGAGGCCGCTCCGAAATCGGAGTGGCCTCGGAGGGAACCCCTCCGAGGCCACTCCGGCAAATTAGGTAGGGGAAGGGAGGGGAAGGTGCCCCCGCACCTTCCCCTCCCTTCCCCTACCTAATTTGCCCCCCAGCCCTACCTAGAACCCCCCCTTACCTTTGTTGAAGAAGTTTCGAGCACCAGTCGACAGCCGGCCCGTGAGCCCGGACACAGCGGCAAATGGCCACGCCCCGCCCCACCCCCAGACCGCCCACGCCCCGCCCCTTTTTGCAAGCCCCGGGACATACGCGTGTCCCGGGGCTTGCACACACCGCCGAGCCTATGCAAGATAGGTTCGGCGCTCGCAGGGGCAGACAGGGGCAGTTTTTTGGAGGTTACGCATGTATCTTACGCATGTAACCCTTTGAAAATCTGCCCCATTATGATCACTATTGCCAAGCCGCCCCACCACAGTTACCTCTCTCACAAAATCCTGTGCTACACTGAGAATTAGATCTAAAATTGCTCCCTCTCTTGTCAGTTCCTGAACCAATTGCTCCATAAAACTGTCATTTATTCCATCCAGGAACTTTATCTCTCTAGCATGCCCCAATGATACATTTACCCAGTCAATATTGGGGTAATTGAAATCTCCCATTATTGCCTAATTCGGGAAAAATGATTGCACATCCCTATTCACTATGGGCTAGATTTTAAAAGCCCTGCGCGCGTAAATCCTCCCGGATTTACGCACGCAGGGCACTCGCACACCAGCACGCCTATTTTGCATAGGCCGCCGGCGCGCGCAAAGCCCCGGGACGCGCGTAAGTCCAGGGGCTTCGTAAAAGGGGAGGGAGGGGGCGTGAATGGGGCTTGTCCGGGGGCATGTCCGGGGGCGTAGCAACGGTTCGGGGGTGGGCCGGGAGAGCAGTCCCGAGTCCCCCGGCACTGCAGCCTGTGCCGGGGGATGCGAGGCGGTGCGCGCAAGTTACGCCTGCTTCAAGCAGGCGTAACTTGCCCAACAAAGGTGGGGGGGGGGGATTTAGGTAGGGCCGGGGGGTGGGTTAGGTAGGGGAAGGGAGGGGAAGGTGGGGGAACGTGGAAGGAAAGTTCCCTCTGAGGCCGTTCCAATTTTGGAGCGGCCTCGGAGGGAACGGAGGCAGGCTGCGCGGCTTGGTGCGCGCAGGCTGCCGATTTTGCGCAGTCTTGCGCGCCGACCCTGGATTTTATAAGATACGTGTGGCTACGCGCGTATCTTATAAAATCCGGCGTACTTTTGTTCGCGCCGGTTGCTCGAACAAAAGTATGCGCGCATGTACTACTTTTTAAAGATCTACTTCTATTTGTCTGGTAGTGGCCTACAAGGGAATGATCAAACTCTCAATAAGGTGTGGGGAATTTGTGAAGTGAAGTTAAAAGGCTGAGGTTTTGTTTTTTTTTAGTGTGAAAGTGGCACCTGCCTATAAATTAAAGGATGAGCTAAAGGTGGGTATGAGAGGGGTGGGAGGATTGGGAAATACAAATACACTAACTTCTATTTATTATCTCCCTTACTGACTATTTAAAGCACAAACACACACACACACTAAATAATATACCCCAATAGTATACTTCTCCCCAATACTTTTAAAACATTTCCGATGAAATACTTACTGATTCCTTTCAGCCACCTGCAAGGTAATCCTCTCCTCTCAGTGCTCCCACAAAGCTTGAATCACCTAGATTTATACCCTAGATGCACTGCCTGAAAAATCTCACTTTTTGGCCTTCAGCCTCACTCAGTGGGGCAGTAAATGTCAATCTTTGGGATGGACTTCCCTTGGCATCACTGCAATTCAAAGGTTCTCTTCACGGTTATTTTAGAGTTACCTCAGTAATGCAAAAAAAAAAAAAAAAAAGTCTGCTGAGTTATGGACCTTGTGAGTATGTCTGTAATTTACTTACGCATATTTAGGACAGGGTGAAGGGCAACCAAGACACACTTGACAGAAGGGAAGCTGGTAGCCTGGTTTGCACTGGCAGACATTGCATTGGCATTGCCCACGTCCACTGCACACACTTTGTGCATTTGAGCATCCTTCTATTGATTTTTCACATTGGCATGCACTCCCTTCGTAACCTGTCCTGCATTTGCACTCTCCACAGTCACAGATTCCTCTCTCTGAAATGAAAAACATATTTTAACCATGAGGTCCATACTGAGGAAGCTGGCAGGCAGGAAATTAAATCCAGATAACCTCAACTAGATAGTCAGTGAAATGTACACATATAAGTGTTTTGTTGAATATACTCAGATATCCAGATCACTTTAGGACAGGTATTTGTCTGATAAGACTTACCTGGCTATCTTTGTCTGGGCACCGATCAAAATCAGCACTATCCAGACAATAGGAAATCACACCTCACTGCTTCTTTTTACCTGGGTACATTTTGTATGGGCAGCATGTTGGTGAATTGTTTATAGAATAATAAATCTATGCAAATATATTTCATTCCAAATTTATAGTTAGTAATTGAAATAAGTCAAACTATACACAGTTATACCTTGTATTGCTTTTGCCTCTCCATGGTCTATTCTCTTGCAGAAGAGGAGCTGGGTGTGAATTTTTATTTAACTAAAAAGTGAGTCATACAGATGAAGAAGTGGACTGGGCCTGATGGGTTAGCAAGAAGACTCACAGCTGCAAAACATAACCTATATAGAACTTCAAGAGAAACGTTTTCTTTAACATAAAATATAAAAGTCTCTTTGGGGGCCTATATAAAAGGTTTTCTCCCATTTTATGTGTAGGGACTCTCTAGATCCCCACTATTTATTTTTCCCTAGTTCAGGCCAGGAGTTAGGATTGAGGAAGGAGGAGAATTTGGCAGATCATTCTTGACAAGCACCTCCAGTGAGGTTGCTTGGTTTGGTCTGTCAGCCTGCATAAATGCAGGCAGAGCAGAGAAGAGGTGACACACTTTGAGGAAGATTTTGAGGAAGGAGGAGAGTTTTGGGAGTGCTCCCAACTTTAGAACCTTCGGCTTGATACTCAAGGAGATAAGCAGAGGCAGTGTCCTGGTCCAGTACCCAACCAGTCTGTCAAGGGTTGCCTCAGGAGTTGAAGAAGAGTTTGGAGAGTCTATTTTTGTGAGGATTCTTTTGGGATTTTGGTGGATTCCTGATCCAGCCTCTGGAAGGATTCCCCCCTCCCTGCATGGAGGAGGGGCAAGGAAAGAACAGTTTCCCTGCCTGCACTTTAGGAGCGATAGCAATGTCAGAAAAGTAAGTTGCATTTTGAGAAGATTTTGTTTCACTTTTGTTAGGAGGAAGTTTTTGGCAATATTCCTGCCCATGAGGAGGAGTAAGAATTTTAAGTTTTTCTGAATTTTTTTGACTTTCTAATCTAGCAGTTCAGTTTAACACCAGAGAAGAGACAGGAGATCTCAGTTCCCTACTACGATACTATTAGGCGGACTCTCGGAAAGCAGGATTATTTTTTCTTTCAATGCGCCGTTGAGCGTGGTATACCTTTACGCCAGCCTGAGGCGTAAAATTTGTCACATTGCAAGGGTGAATTGGCCTTGCAGAAAATGTATTGGATCATGGGGGTCAGCTAATAGCCTCGTCTACATGGATTTCCATGTGATGAGTGCTATTAGCTACATGGAGATTTGGACATGCTAATCCCCATATTGGATTGGGAGTTATGGATGCATGTCCAAAATGCGCATCTAATTGTGTGTTAGGCCGTGCGCAGTAGCTAGCGCATGGTAGTGAATCATCCCCATTATCTTTTACTTTTGTTTAGCTAAGATACTGTAGTTGATTCTACTTTCCAGCACCAGAGGGCAGGCTATGAACAGGAACTTTTCGTAGAAGTCACTATAATAAAGTGAACTCTTTTTAGCGTACCCGGTACAGCCAGTTTTATAGACTCTTTAAATGTGTGCTAATCTACTTCTGATTTAAAATTGGGTTTAGCACACAAAAACATTAATTAACCCCCAATTTGTAAAAGTGTGCTAAAAAATCACAAACTTGTATACAAATAATTACTATAATGACTTTTAGCCTAGGAATTACAAAGTACTTCCTTGAGGAAATGTATTTAAAAGATCAGTTATGTAACAAATCAGTTATTTAACAGATTTTTTAATGCTGAAATTTTAACTTTATGTTTAAAGTGAATTAAACTTTTTTAAGTATATATTTCTTATAATGGGGGTTTATGGGCAGAAGGTTAAATAGGTGCCATAGACCCAAGATCCCTTGACCCAGGACTGGAGAGTCCAAGCCTTGGCTCTCAAACCCAGAAGCCCCAGATCTTGGACCCCCTGAACCTCGACCTGAAAGCCTCAGACTTGTGACTGCTGGACCCAAGACACAGAGACCTGAGTGCCCAGGACCTGAGAACCCCACACCTGGGGCCCTCCTGGGGCCAAGAGCCACAGACCTGGGACCCTTGGGAGTTTTGGATTTGAGAAATGTGCAAATTTAACCTGGATCCTAGTCTCTAACCTTCTGCCTGTCCCATTATAAAATACAATTTTACTTCAGGCATGAAGGTACAATTAAAAATGGGCATTAAAAAAAAACCAGCACTAAATAGTGCTCTGCACCCAGGACTCCCATACAAGAGAGCCTCTCACATATGAAATCATTGCTCAGGTTCCTTGAGCCAGAGAGCTCGAGACCTGGAAATCCTGGGCTAGAGAGGGTCTGACCCATGACCCCACAGGTCAGAGAATCTTTGACTCGGGACCCTCAGACTCAGGACATCTGGGCCAGAGAGCACCAGGCCCAAGACCCTCTCTCTGCTTATGCACTAAGGGAGGATTATAGTTGCATAGCCCATAATTGTTATTTATGTGCATGAATACTGCGGACTTACTACTTCTCCTTAGTTCTTGCTCTCTTCCTCTGTTCCCATTCTCTCCCTTTTATTCACCTTTTCCCCACACACTTATGGAATTTCTTGCTGAAGAGACCTTACAATGGTAAAAGGTGAGGAATCGGAAGTGTTCTCCTCACATTTTGGATAATCTGACTCACCTTCCCCACCACACAGCTTGCCATTGAAGAGCTCACAATTCACATTGTCACATTCGCAGAAGGGCCCATAGATCTGCTTCTTTGGGTCATCGCTGGCATGGCAGATGCAAAGACCACACTCGCAGTCCCCAAGCCCGGAGCATATTGCTGAAGCATTGTCTTTCCTGCAGCTCACATCCAGTTCTTGGCTGGTTCTGCCCTCTGTTGCGCATTCACAGTTCTTGCCCACATATTTATCATCACATCTGGCACGATAAGAGGAAGGTACAGAAATCAGAATTAAAGGGTAAACATTGTAGGGACATGAGGCAGCAATCACCGGTATTATGTAAAAAATGAGGTGAAAATGTGAACCAACCTAATAGTGAATAATAATAATAAATGAATATCGTAAGGAAATTAGTAACCATTGTAGGGGTTATTTTGTGACAGCCCCTAATAAAGTTGACACCAATTTTCAAGGGAAACATATGTGTATATTTTCTATTTGAAAATTACTCCACTAAACCTAACATACGCTATTACACCTGCTAATTTGTAGACAGACATTTTTTAAGGAAAATCCCTAAGAATGCGCATACGTCCAAACCCCTCTCTACCTTAGCTCCCAGGAATGGCTCCACCCAGTCTAGGTGAACTTCCTTACATTCTGGGCAGGCAATTTTATATCAAGCCTTCCCATGGGTGAAGCACTGTTTTACCCACAGAAATGCCTTTGAACATTACCCTCCCTGTGTTTAAAGAAGAGTGATCGGATAACACAGCTAAAAAGTATAAAAGGATGTAGGGATCAGAGCAATTTTCCATAAACATAAGTGGGAAACCCCCTTTTGAACATTTGGTGCTTGGTGTATTTTGAGTTTTATTGTAAATTTAGTGGTGGCTGTGTATCTGAATGCTGGGTCTGAGTGCAGGGGAATGAGTGCATGTGTAAAGTGTAGGTCCCAATACAGTGTGAGCTTGTGATAGCAATTATGAGAAAGAGGTATGAATGGGGAATCAGTAGGGAACTGGTCAGTGAGAGGGCTGAGAATCTTTGCAGTATAGGGATTGCCATTAGCGGGCCAGATATTTGTACCTATGCGCGGGCGTAGATTTGTGCGTGCAACCCGACGCGCACAAATCTACGCCCGATTTTATAACATGCACGTGCAGCTGCGCGCATGTTATAAATTCCAGGGTCGGCGCACGCAAGGGGGTGCACACTTGTGCACCTTGCGCGCCGAGTCCTAGGGGAAGCCCGATGGCTTTCCCCGTTCCCTCCGAGGCCGCTCTGAAATCGGAGTGACCTCAGAGGAAACTTTCCTTCCACCCCACACCTTCCCCTCCCTTCCCCTATCTAACCCACCCCCCAGCCCTACCTAAATCCCCCCTACCTTTATTTTTTTATTTACGCCTGCCTCTGGGCAGGCGTAGGTTGCACGATCCCCGGGCCTAGCGGCAGTGGAGAGGCATCTGGCCACGTCCATGCCCCACCCCTGGACTGCCCCGCCCATTTTTTCAAGACTTACATGCGTCTCAGGGCTTGCGTGCGTCGCCAGGCCTAATCAAAATAGGCTCGGCGTGAGCAGCAGCGGGTTTTCAGGGTTACACGCGTAATATACACGCATAACCCTTTAAAAATCCGCCCCACTGCTTTTCTACAGCTAAAGCTATGACAAGCTGTGGCCATGGCAAGGCTTTCTGAAAGCAGTTCCAGGCATAACTTTATTCAACTTTTTCCTAGTTTTTTTTTCCAATTCCACTACAGCGAAATAGGATAGAGTTGGAAGAAAGACTATCACAGCTCAGCCCAACGTCCATGATTATTTCTCCCATGGGCTCCCTGTACTTTTCTTGCTCAGAGGTGGAATAAATTTAGTTGGGATAAAGACCTCTACAAGGCAAATAAGTAATGTATCTAGGTGGGTAGACAACCAACTGTGGGAGGCAGTGGAGGTGAAGTGAATCCTGATAATTAAGTTTGTAGGTGGGGTTCCTCTACTATTGCTCAGAATATTTTTTCAGGCCCTTCTGAATAACATTTTGAGAGTTTGAAAACACATCAAATACTGACTGACTCTTTAAAGTCAGTAGATAATTGGGAAAACCATCAATTTGGCTGCTATTTGCCTCCTGATGGCTAAATGCTCTATTTGGAGAATCACCCCCAGAGTGCAATCATAGTAAAAGGTGCATGCTTTTTATTGTAATAAGTTAAATGAATATAAGAAATTAAATATGTTAAGCCAAAAAAAATCAAGGAGACTAGAAAATAATAGAGCCAAGGAAAAAGCTCATATTTTGAAGAATTTACCTGCTTAAGGTTATAGAAGTTTCTGTATTCTACTCAAACTACTTTGAAAATAATCCTAGATACAAGCATCGTGGGCCTGAATTAATTTACCTGCAGATTCCACACTGTATTGTTCCGTGACCGCTGCAATCTCCTAAATCTGCAGGATCTTCACAAGCGCAAGTACACTGCATTTTCACCTTCACAGTCAGTGAATCAGTAAAGCCCAAGGGTCTGATGACAAAAGACTGATCCCGGATGCACTTTGTTGCTGTGACTTTTATCAAAAAGGAAATCTGAAACAGCAAAATATGTTAGCTTACTTTCAAGAGCTCGTTAACCCATTCCATCCCTCTGCAGCATCTGTGGCATGGTTTCTCAGGTCTTTCTCTGCTTAATATATCATGTGTCACTAATTAAAAGTAAATTAACCAATTTATTGAACTTACAGGATCATTTATCATTAGGGCCTTAATGCTAGTGTTAAGGATTTAATATGTGTGTTAAATAGTGCAATGCACAGAGAGAGAGAGAGCACTTTTAACTCGGGGTGGAGTTTGGGGGTGAGGTAGTTTTGGGGGGCAGTTTTACATACATAGAAGTACGAACAGCAAAGTTGACATCACTGAAGATTTTCTATCATTTTGAGCGATGAAAGGTAAAAGAGGAGTTGATTTGGATGCACTCTCTACCAAGCTGCAATCAAGCTAGGTAGAGATTACATTGTACAAATCAACTCCTCTTACCTTTCGTCGCTCCAAATTACAGAAAATGTTCAGTGATGTCAACTTTGTTCCCCCAAACCTACTCCACCCCCCAAACCGAGTTAACAGTGTCCCCTTTCACAGTGGTATAAGTAGTAAAGTTACATATTGGTTTCTACAGAGGTTCTTTCTCTCTCTCTCGCTCTCAATTTTATTGCAGCTTGTGGAAATTACCTATGCGATGTGGGAGCAGGAAAATTTGCCTAACCACACCTGCTTTTTATCATGGGCGCTATTTCTGCTATATTTATAGCATTTTGATAAATCTAGGCCTTAGTACCTGATTTACTAAGGATTTTTCCCATAGGCATAAAATAGGATAAAAGCTTGAATTTATTTATTATGTATTTGTTTAAACAATTTCTATGCCTCATTATCTGTTATTCTAAGTAGCTTACAACAATAACGTTCACAAATAAAACATAAATAAAATCACACACTTCTAAGACAACCAAGCTCCACCATCCCTGCAAATAAGTTGAGAATACAGATATACAAATAAACATTAAAAATATAATAATTATCACCTCTTAATGTATGGAAAACCAGTTTACCAACCCAATTTTCAACTATTATCTCCCTGATAAGGGTTCTATATATTTTTGTATGTTGAAAAATGAAATGTACATGAAAAGTTTTTGTGAAAGAAAAGAAAATTTCATATCATTGTGTGATAACCCCTATAGGGTAACATTCCAACATTGTAATCATCAACAATCCTTCTCCATCCACATTTTTTTGTTTTTTTATATATATATTCTTTGTGTAGCGTGATACAGTGATAAACTTTTAAAAACAAACTTATTTCCGGTTAGTAGAAGAAGAAAAATAATATCCCGACTTATCTGGTTGTGAATAATGACCTGACAAGGCCACGTTTCAGATCCAAATAGGATCTTTTTCAGGGGATATATCCTTCTTTTGTCCGAGGTCGATGTTAACGAAAAGTTATCTATAAGAACCGGTGGTTTTGATCATCTGTTCCATGCCACTTATAATGCCGCTTGTAGTCTTCAAAGCGAGTCACCGCTTGTGACCTTTAATGCGAATGAATCACTCTGCTGAGCTGAACGCTCATCTCTACTGACCAATTTTATATTCAGCTAATGGTCTTGCTGTGCTTCCATTCCATGATTACGTTGCTGTTACGTCATGACGTAACTTCAAATCAGCGAACCCCAATCGAGTTCTTCATTTAAGCCTTGAGGTGCTCATTTTCAGTGCGGTCAATGTTCACACTGTCAAAATGGTATCAATGGATCCATTTGGATTAATCCCACAACTGGATACAAAGTAACACGTACATCTAGTACTACGTGCAATTCTGATCATGTGGTATACGCCATAATGTGTACCTGTCCTAAGGTATACATTGGCAGGACCACATGTAAGATCAAGATAAGACTCAGTGAGCATAAATCTAAGTTGAATACAGCAACATTGATTGCACCTATAGTTGCACACTGCGTACAGTATAATCACACATTTTCTGAATTGAAGTGGACTGTCATAGACCACATCCAACAATCCTCAAGAGGGGGAAATCGTATAGACCTGCTTAATAGGTGCGAAGCATACTGGATTTTTACATTAAGCACACAAGCGCCTCAAGGCTTAAATGAAGAACTCGACTGGGGTTCGCTGATTTGAAGTTACGTCATGACGTAACAGCAACGTAATCATGGAATGGAAGCACAGCAAGACCATTAGCTGAATATAAAATCGGTCAGTAGAGATGAGCGTTCAGCTCAGCAGAGTGATTCACTCGCATTAAAGGTCACAAGCAGTGACTTGCTTTGCAGGCTACAAGCGGCATTATAAGCGGCATGGAACAGATGATCAAAACCACCGGTTCTTATAGATAACTTTTCGTTAACACTGACCTCGGACAAAAGAAGGATATATCCCCTGAAGAAAGATCCTATTTGGATCTGAAACGTGGCATTGTCAGGTCATTATTCACAACCAGATAAGTCGGGATATTATTTTTCTTCTTCTACTAACTGGAAATAAGTTTGTTTTTAAAAGTTTATCACTGTATCATGCTACACAAAGAATATATATATAAAAAAACAAAAAAATGTGGATGGAGAAGGATTGTTGATGATTACAATGTTGGAATGTTACCCTATGGGGGTTATTACACAATGATATGAAATTTTCTTTCCCTTCACAAAAACTTTTCATGTACATTTCATTTTTCAACATACAAAAATATATAGAACCCTTATCAGGGAGATAATAGTTGAAAATTGGGTTGGTAAACTGGTTTTCCATACATTAAGAGGTGATAATTATTATATTTTTGTCATTATCGATAAATCACTCTAACAATCACAGTGCAGTTAATATTTGTGGTATCTTACATTTTTTGCACAAATAAAACATTAGTCATTAAAGTAAAATGTTACTTGCAATATTGATTTAAGCATGTATTTTTTTTTTCTATGATCTGATATGTTTTTAAGGAGGGGGTTTATTATTATTTTATGTTTGAACAAGTATATTTTGCTTTTTATTTCTTTCTTTCACATCATATCTGTTCCGTTAATACAAGCTTATGTTCTCAGTGGATTACAGTATGATCAATTAAACAGAATAAAATACAACATCCAAGTAAAATAAGACAAACGTAACAAAAACAGAAAAAAAATAATGATGTACAGTCAAATGACTGCTGACGACTAATATGTACAATAATATCAACCAACGTAATTAGAAAATGCTTTTCCTTTCAGCTTTAATTCTTCTTATGAGTCCATTATTTTTTCAATTTTTATTTTGTATTTTGGTTGACATGAGCTTAATTATGCTTTATATTTTGTATCTAATGCTTTATGTCATTATAATTTGTTTTACTGCTAGGTGGTATGCATTTATATTGGTTGATTATGTTTGGTATCTAGTTTCTTGCTGAGTTTTATCATTTGTCACTTTAAATTGGAACTGGTGTTCATTGTTTCTGTAACTCACCTGGAATCTGACTAGATTGGCAGAAAATAAAATGTAAGTAAATAAATACTAATAAAGACTAAAGACACATTAGATCACAGTAAGGGCAGAAAGAAAAATGCCGCTACTTCTGTGCCTCCTCTAGGCTGAAAATAAACTTAAAAATGAAAAAAATATTTGAATAAAAATTAAGCTATATTTTTAAAAAACATTTAAAATATTAAAAAATATCTTGGGTAACAAAATTTAATTTGCATGAGTCTAATTATATGGCAAAAGCCTTTTCCTTATGCCAGAGGTTCCCAAACTTGTCCTCAGAGGCCCCCAGCCAGTTGGATTTTCAGGATATCCACAACAAATATACATGAGAGATATAGCTACATGTAAATAAGGCATATTCATTGTAGTATACTGAATATCTGACTGGGGATATCTGAGGACAGGTTTAGGAACCATTGCCCTATGTACATTTATTTTAAATAATGTAAATGCATAACTCATGTGGTAGGTGGTAAGAGGAATTTAATTGTACACTTGGAGATAGTTGTTTTTCACTTTAAGGGGTAGATTTTAAAACCTACGCGCGGGCGTCCATGTGAGCATGCTACTCGGCACACGCACATGGATGCCCGATTTTATAACATGCAGGTGCGTGCATGTTATAAAATTGGGGGTCGGTGTACACTAGTGCATCTTGCATGCACCGACGCTCGCAGCCTTCACCTGTTCCCTCCCAGGCTGCTCCAATTTAGGAGCGGCCTGTGAAGGAACTTCCCTTCCCCCTACTCTATCCTTCCTACCCCTTCCCCTAACCTTCCCCCCCCCTAGCCCTATTCTAAACCCCCCCCCCCCCCATTCCTTTAACTTACTGTTTGCGCACACCGGCACCCTGTCAGCACGTGATCCCTTGGCACAGTGGCAAATGGCGGCTGTGCCGGGGATCTCTATATCCTCCCCGCCCTGCCCCCTGGATCGCCCCATCCCCTCCCCGCTCCTTTCCTGAAGCCCCAGGGCTTAGACACATCCCGGGGCTTTACGATTGTCGCTGGGCCTTTTTAAAATAGGCCTGGCGCGCGTAACCCCACCTACACGCGTAATTCTGGGCCTATGTTTCTTTGGAAGAAAAACTTGAAACATAACCCCAGAAATCTAAGTAAGATGATTTGTCATTTCTTGATCATTACTCTGCACTGAGCTCAGAGATGAAAAACAGTTAGGTTGCTGGTATCAGCCATCTGCAAAGCTCCCAACATCTGCCATTCATCGCATTGTTCTTCTTTGTCACTAAAAGTGAACAGCCTTTGCATGAGCAGTGTCTTACCTCTTCATTGATCTTCACATCATTGCACTCGCCTGTTGGCTTATCCTTGGTCACCACATTGTTAGAACAGAAGGAGTCATATGTGATCACCAAAGAATCCGGAGTGGTTCCATGGTCTAGAATGACTTTGGAAGACAAATTCTACAAGGACAAGTGAAAGAAAAGACACATGGATAGCAATAAATGTGCTTCCTGGACCAGAGTTTGCAAAACTACAGAGCACAAGTGTAGACATCCAGGGGGGTCATTTTCAAAGTACTCATAGGCTTTAGAATGAATTTTGAAAGTGAATTTCTGTCCTTAAGCGAAAATTTTCAGGTTGCCCTAGTTGCACATACAATTATTTGCAGGAAGTTAACTTGTTCCCCGACCATGTGACAGGGGCTACCATTGCCATTGACTGGCCCCTGTTACATGGTAGGGTAATGGATGACTGGCGCCATTTTGGTTAGTGACAGGACCCAACCAATGGGATTGGTAGCCCCAGCCACATGGTAGGGAGTAAAGGCCACTGGCACCATTTTGGTTAGTGGCAGCCGACTGCCCGGGAGCAGCAGATCGCTCCTGGGCCCCTCGCTGGACCACCAGGAGTTTTTGTGAGTCTTGGGAGGATTATTTTATTTAAATTTGGGGGCCAACACAGGGGTGGGGGGGTGGCAGCCAATGGCCCCCGCCTCAGGCAGCATATTGCCTTGAGCCACTCCTGCTCCTGGACATTCCTGCTTGCCGCTTGCCTGTGACCCGAGCCTGATTCTGACTTTGCTTCTTTGTCCCAGCCTCTCCAATGGATCATCTGACCATCAGCAGAGGCCACACCTAAGACCTGCCAGCCCTGGCACCCAAAGGCTCAACTCAACAAGAGCTGGTATAGGTGAAGCTCCCGCTGGGCCTCTACCTCATCCAAGTCCGCCAGCCAACAGTGGGGACCTGCAGGCCTCCACCCTGCAGGTTGTGCCAACTACACCTCAGTCCAAAGGTCCATGCCCACAACATAGAATTTGAATTTTAGGGTTAATCACCAAAATATTATACAGCATTGCTTTATAGAATCTATAGTGATGGCTATTTTTCTTCATGAACTGTTTGCAACTGTGATGGTGCCTTGTTAGGATATGAAAGTATGAAACTCTTGACTTTTCATGAATCAAGGTACTCTATCTTCCTTTCCTATGAATTGTGAGAAAGGATTGTGAACAGAATTAACCTTTCTAATTCACAGATTTTTAAAACCATTTTCCTCTAATTAAATTTTAAATAAAATGTAAAAAAATAATTTTTGTAGGCTAAATAATTATAAACAACTTATGGGCTCTCAGTTGAAGAGTCTGTTTTGTCTGACACCCCTAAAGTTTTCTCAGGGACATATCTCGGGCCCTGCCTTTTAAAATATATTATTAGATGATTTGGGTGGCATGATTTTTGGTCTCCTTTTTCATTTTTTGAGAAATTTTACACAACCAATCCAGAAGGAAAAAAATCAAGCTAAATTGGAAGTTCAATTGTTAACTTGTTCAGTTGAAGCCCGCAAGCAGAAGAGATACTATAACCTGAATTAGGATACTAAGTTGCACTTTTCCTCTGAGTCCTGCAGCTTAGTGAATCCTGCAATATTTTCCCCAGCAGCAAAACAGCACAAGTTAAAAAAAACCTTGGTTTAAAAGTCCAGAATGGGCTGCATGCGATGGCAACCCTACAGCCCAAGGCTGCCATCATTTAAAGCGGTGTTTCTCAACCACTGGTCCATGGTGGCAGCGGTCAAAGGTGGCATTTTTGCAGGGCCATATAGTAATACTCGTTTTATATCTGTTGGGTATTTTCTCATATTTTAATTTCATATAATTTTTATTTAATAGGTATTGTTTTTAATTTATAATATTTTTATGACCATTGTTATGTTCTTTTACCTAATGTTGTTAAAGTTAACTTGCAATCTTAGAATACAAGTTTTTGTTTGTTTGTTTTTTGTCTTTATCCACATTGGAGTATACCACTGGGGTGTGGAAGGCAGAATGCTAAAATGCTAATTAAATTAAATAAAATTGCAGGAGGAAGCAGACCTGCACTGCAGCTGCACAGGTACTGTGGGACATTCTCCACTGGGCCAAAATGTTCTGGTAGCACTGCACAATACTGGTGCTTCTGGGTGCAGGAACAGAGTGCTGGCACTCTCCAGTGCTTCACCGCTGGCACTATACAGCTGACTGGGCCAGCAGACTAAGCATAAACATTGGGCTCATCTGAGCCCCAGACTGACCTCATTCTGGCTCTATAAATAAACAACAACAACACAATCCAATGGGTTGCTGGCTATGTAGCCATGAAAGCCGCAGGCCCTTAAAGGGGCAGCATCTATCCTCATGATAGATGTTAATAAAACACAGAAAACAAATTGGAATCAAAAAGGCCGCAGCTTTATTACATATCACAATAGGTTCCCAAGGCCAGATACACTAAATTTGGTAACTCCAAGTAACCATCCGCCACTACCCAGAAAGATGATCACCACTAGCCACCCGGCTAGCAAGTTCCATAAAGCCTTAAACTCAGTATCGCAACCCCCGCCACCTCCCAGCAAGGAGCCTATAGTAGACAACTGCACCCAGTTGTTCTCATAAGTCGAGTATAACAGGAGCCAAATTTAGCAGCAAATTAAGGAAATCTGAACCCAATCAGTTCGGGCCACCCACCTCAAACCCCCCAGCTGCAACAGAACAAACCCCCAGATAACAAGGAAACCAAGATAAGGGCAGATGGGAGGGAAGCGACTACGGCAGCTGCAGAAATGTGAGCAAATGATCTGTAACTGGCATCCGGCAGCTTAAACCTCACCCCCTCCCTACAGCCTTAGTGTACCAGGAGCCAACTGGCACACTTCCATAATATTAAACTGAGAAAGCCTAACTGCTGGAGGGCAGGCAGACATTCCCGCCAACCCTTACGCAAGCCCCCACACCCACCTCCCCACTGCCCCTTTAGCCGACGTGTGCAGTTCTAACCTCTTCCCCCCACCCAATTGGCCTGCTCCCTATGTGTGCCTGGCATTATATTACTTTGGCGATTCGGGCACAAGGCCCGGCTGACCTCCCAGTTAATCTATAAGAACATAAGAAGTTGCCATACTGGGTCAAACCAAGGGTCCATCAAGCCCAGCATCCTGTTTCCAACAGTGGCCAATCCAGGCTACAAGTACCTGGCAAGTACCCAAACACTAAGGGGTAGATTTTTAAAAACTACGCCTGCACGTACTTTTGTTCGTGCGACCGGCGCAAACAAAAGTACGCTGGATTTTAATAGATACGCGCGTAGCCGCGCGTATCTTTTAAAATCCAGGGTCAGTGTGCGCAAGGCTGCGCAAAATCGGCAGCCTGCGTGCGCCGAGCCGCGCAGCCTGCCTCCGTTCCCTCCGAAGCCGCTCTGAAATCGGAGTGGCCTCGGAGGGAACTTTCCTTCCACCCCCGCACCTTCCCCTCCCTTCTCCTACCTAACCCACCCCCCCAGCCCTATCTAACCCCCCCTACCTTTGTTGGAAAAGTTATGCCTGCCCGAGGCAGGTGTAACTTGTGCGCGCCGGGCCGGCTGCCGGCGCGCCATGTTCCGGTCCGGGGCTGGTCCAGAGGCCATGGCCACGCCCCCGGAATGCCCCCGGGCCAGTACCACGCCCCCCAGAACACCCCTGAACGTTGCACTGCCCCCAGACATGCCCCCGACACGCCCCCCGACATGCCCCCCTAGCAAAGCCCCGGGACTTACGCGCGTCCCGGGGCATGCGCGCGCCGCCAAGTCTATTCAACATAGGCTCGGTGTGCGCAGGGGGAGGTTGGGGCAGGTTTTCGGGGGGGTACGAACGTATCTTATGCGCGTACCCCTTTGAAAATCTGCCCCTAAGTATATCCCATTCTACTGATGCCAGTAATAGCAGTGGCTATTTTCTAAGTCATCTTGATTAATAGCAGGTAATGGACTTCTCCTGCAAGAACTTATCCAATCCTTTTTTAAACCCAGCTACACTAATTATCCAGACTGAGTAGTCGGGAATTAGTCACATTTTTTCAAGATAAATGTCAAGAGTCTGCAGAAGCAGCTGCCTGATCGTTTTAAAAATGAACAAGAGAAAAATGTATTAAATGGGAACAATTTGAACCGATTGTAGGCAGGGGATTGGAAGATATAATATCCCAGATCAAGATATTGTTTTGTAGTTTAGACCTATGGCCATTTTTTATTATTAAGAATAAACTCTATTTATTTATAGAGAGTCTAACTCAGATAATTAATTTATCCTGGAGTAGTACCGGAAGTGATGAAATGGGCAAATACCCTGAAGAATGAGGCTGTTTCATCCACTTTACCATCTAATTATCACCCAAAATCCAATCTTTCTACATTAAAAAGATTTTAGAGAAATGAATGTTAGTACAGATGCACAACTTTATTGTAGGAAATTAGGTCTATGATAAGAAACAATATGGGTTTCGGAAAAACTATGGAACAGAAACACTACTGTTATCTTTGTTAGATGATGTCTATTGCACTTCAGATTGTAAAAAAAAAAGTCTGGCATTTTAGTGCAGCTTGATATTACTTCTGCTTTTGACAAAATTTGTCATAGAAAGTTGTTAGGCTGAAAGATCTTAGTGTCGGTGGAAAGTATTACAGAGGTTTGAATCATTTCTGAATAAGCAAATGCAGCAAGTATGTGATATGATTGATTGTTCAGATTGGTATTCAAATGATATTGGGGTTCCCAAAGTGTTATCACTCTCTGTGGCACTTAATTCAGCCAGTGGGAACTCTTATAACTTCATAAGTATTAACGAACAAATTTTACACTGATAATGTGCAATTTTTTTAATCTCTAGTAAAGTCCGAAGTGTAGTTCTCATTGATCATTCATTGATTATTTAAGAATCATTCAAGAGTGTTTGTTAAATAAAGGGCTGATTTTAAATTCAGGCAAAATCAATATTTTATAGATAGGAAATGATGTTTTGCCTTTCACTTTACTGGGAATAAATACTGGGAATAAATATTTAAAGAATAAAAGATGAATCTGAAACTTAGGAGTAATACTAGATTCAAAGTTGTTGATGAAAACTCAAGTCAAGAAGGTAGCAGGAAAGTTTTTTTCATATGCTAAGATTAATTTATCCCCTTAAAAATATATTTCCTGTTGAAGAATTCTGATTAGTCATTCAAGCTATTATTTTAAGTCATCTTGATTATTGTAATTCAGTATACTTAGATATTCTAAAATATTTGCAACTGGTCCTTTTCACTCAACGCACATTTGAACTCTGGAATTTGTTGCCAGAGGATGTGGTTAGTGCAGTTGGTGTAGCTGTGTTTAGAGGAGGACTGGATACGTTCTTGGAGAAGTCCATTACCTGCTATTTATTGAGTTGACTTAGAAAATGGCCACTGCTATTGCTAGCAACGGTAACATGGAATAGACTTAGTTTTTGGGTACTTGCCAGGTTCTTGTGGCTTGGATTGGCCACTATTGGAAACAGGATGCTGGGCTTGATGGACCCTTGGTCTGACCCAGTATGGCATGTTCTTATGTTTTTATGTCCTCCAGTTGGTTCAAAATGCGGTCATTCAGTTAATCTATAGATCTCTTGTGGAATACATGTTTGACCACTTATGAAAAATCTCCACTGGTTACTGATTACTCAGCTGGTATAGTTCAAGGTATATTTCTATCATGCATAAAGCTATTTATGAGGATGCTCATTGTTTAATTGAAAAGCTTCATTTGCATGAACCAGCCCGTAAGTTCTGCTCTTCATCACAGAAACTGTTAGAAGTTCCATCTATTAAAAATTATTCTCTTCAGGTTACAAGAACTAGAGCCTTTTCATTTTCTGCCCCAGTGCTGGGGGACAGTTTACCTTTGGAAATCCAAAGGGAAACGTTATTTAAAATTTTGGAAGAGGGTAACTGCTACTTTATTTGTCCAGGCTTTCGGTTAGATTGCAGTGCAGCTTTGTTCATTACATTAATAATTGATACTGTGGTTCCTGTTTAATTTTATGAGATTTTTTTATTGGTTTACTTTATTATTTTTAGTTTGTTTCATATTATTGTTTTATCAGTGTTTTATTATATATGTTATTATTTGTATCCTGCATTGAACTTATTGTTTATTTATTTATTTGTTTTTATATACCGAAGTTCGTGGAAAACATCACATCGGTTTACAATATAATATAAAAGGCACAATTCAAAATATACAGCAAAATATGTAATTTGTTAAAAGAAACATCGAAATAAAATAAAAATTTCTAAAAGCATCTAAGAGAGTTATTACTAAAATAGATAAATAAAATAGAATTTATCTGAAATTAAAGAACAGATAGTGCTGTCATCTTTAGTTATGCTTAAGCTTGCTGGAATAGCCAGGTCTTTATTCCCTTCTTGAACGTTCAGGAATTTGCTTCTAATCTTAGGTCCTGTGGCAAGGAGTTCCATAAATGGGGACCTGCAAGTGATAGACCTCGCTCTCTTACAGTATTTAGGTGTGCTGATTTGGGAGAGGGTATAGGTAAAGTGCCATGCTTGCTAAGCACGTAATTCTCTGTGGAGTATGGAAATGCAGAGCAGCGTTCAGCCATTCTACTTTGTCATTGTAAAGTGTCTTGTGGATTAATGATAGAGTTTTGCAATGGCTTCTATGTGTTATTGGTAGCCAGTGTAGTTCCTTTAGAATGGGTGTTAAATGATCTGCTTTCCTAGTTTTTGTTATTATTATTATTTAATTTTATATACCGAAGTTTCATGAGCACATATCACATTGGTGTTATGACCAGGAGGGATGTGAACCCTTGGACCAACGGGAGGTTGGTTACCTTAGGAGATGGCCTCTCAGGTTCCCCCGTCGGGTGGCGAGGCGGAACAGAAGCTGGAACTTGCTGGATCTTCGCCGCTGGGGCCTAGATTACTTTTGGGAGGGCGAAGAAGCGTGAAGTCGGTGTCAGGGCCAACTGGATCTTCACCATTGGAAGCCCGCGGTCCCCCTGGGAGAAGCCCGTAGGG
Organism: Rhinatrema bivittatum; assembly: GCF_901001135.1. Lineage (NCBI taxonomy): Eukaryota > Metazoa > Chordata > Amphibia > Gymnophiona > Rhinatrematidae > Rhinatrema > Rhinatrema bivittatum. Next base: position 174,529,657 of record NC_042620.1, on the reverse strand, counting down.
ACCCTGACCACTGGGACTTAGGTGGATCTTTGAGAGGTCGAAGAGGCGTGAGGTCAGTGCAAGGGCCAACTGGATCTTCGCCATTGGAAGCCCGTGGTCCCCCCAGGAGGAGCCCGTAGGGACCCAGGCCACTGGGACATAGGTGGGCCCTTGAGGATGGAGACTCTGTCAAGGAAATCCGAGGTCGAGTACCAGAGGATCGCCACTTGCCAGTCTGAAGTCACACACCAAGGAATCACCACTTGCCAGTCCGAAGTCACACACCGAGGAATCACCGCTTGCCAGTCCAAAGTCACATACCGAGGAAACATCGAGAAGAAGCAGGAACCAGGAACTCGAGGCACCAGGAGACTCACCGGAGCAAGCAGAGTCGTTGCCAAGTTGAGGAGTGAGTGGAGGGAGTCTGCTTATATACTTCCCTGTGCCTAGCCCATCAGGAACAGGTGAAATCAATTTGGAGGACGAGGCCCCTTTAAATTCTCTGAGGAGGCGCGGCCTCGTGCCTAAGGGCAGGGCGGCCATCTTGGTCCCGGGAGTGGAGCAGAGCGACCCGACGCCGCGAGGGAAGACCTGGGGCACCGCCCCCGCCGGCAACCACTGCGGGGACCCGCGCCGAGGTGCGGGGTTGAACGGAGCCGGACTCCAGCGACCTCCCCGATGCTGCCGCGGCAGCCCTGATGCCACGAGTCAGGTGGGGGTCACGGTCGCGGGCAGCCATGGCCGTGAGGCACAACAATTGTTTACATTTGTTATCAAATATTCATTTAAAAATATTTGCATTTCCAAAATTAAATGAAGAGAAGAAAATACAAATGTTCATAATAAACTAATAAAACAAATAAAATAGTAAAGTAATTAAACATAAAATTTAAACAGAGAAGAACAGTAAGAGCAGAGATAATATAATTCACTAAATATTTATATTAAAGGGGGTATATAATCCTTAGGTTAAATCTCTTGGAAGGCTTGTTTGAAAAGCCATGTTTTAATATCCTTTTTAAATATTTTAATGTCAGATTCCATCCTTAGTTCCTGTGGTAGAGAGTTCCACAGCTGGGGCCCAGCAATGGAAATAGCCCTCTCTCTCACATTATTTAAATGAGCAATTTTAGGAGAAGGGATGGGTAACATCCCTGTACCTGCTAATCTAGTAATTCTTGATGGGATATGAAAATGTAATGTTGAGGTTAACCATTCTATCTTTTCGTTGTAGAGGGTTTTATGAATTAGGGATAGAACTTTATGCTGAGCCCTGTATTTAACCAGTGAAGGTCCTTTAATATTGGCATAATGTGATCAGATCTTTTAGTTCCTGTCAAAAGTCTAGCCGCTGAGTTCTGTAATAATTGTAATGGTCTTGTAACATTCGCTGGTAGGCCCAAAAATATCACATTACAGTAATCTAATTTTGACAAAACAAGAGTTTGTAAAACTGTTCTAAAATCTTTTGGAAATAAGAGAGGCTTCAATCTTTTAAGAACGTTCAATTTAAAATACCCATTGTTAATGATTTTTTTAATGCTTGGTTTCAGTGTGAATTCACAATCAAGGAAGATCCCTAGATCTCGGACCTCCAGGGAGATGGGATAATTTTTAGCAGCTTCCTGAATTTCAAGTTTCTTTGCCTGGCTTAATTTAGGGGAGATATATAAAATTTCAGTCTTTTTTGCATTCAGAGAAAGATTCATTTTGTTTAGTACTTTATCAATGGCAGATTGATATATATCCCAAAGCTTAAGTGTTAGATCAATTGATTTTTCGATAGGAATTAAAATTTGTACATCATCAGCATAAATAAAATGCATAAGACTGAAACCAGATAAAATTCTGCATAAAGGAAGCATGTAAATGTTAAAAAGGGTCACTGACAGAGAAGATCTCTGGTAGCTGCATTCTGCAGCAGTTGAAGAGGTCTGGTGGAAGATACCGGAAGGCCTAATAGTAAGGCATTTCAGTAATCAATTTTTGAGAAAATGAGGGCTTGGAGTATGATTCTGAAGTCATTCATATGAAGTAGGGGGGGGTGTCTTAAATTTTTTAGAAAATGTAATTTAAAATAACCATCTTTAATTAAATTACTTATAAATTTCTTTAGGTTTAGTTCGCTATCTAGTATTACTCCTAGATCTTTAACTTCATTTGAAATGGATTATTTAGTCTGTCCTGTTCTCACTTCTAAATTGGTTTGTTTGTTTAGTTTATGGCAGAAAATGAGAAATTCTGTTTTAGATGGGTTTAACAATAAGCTAATTTGAGCTAAGAGTTGGTTTATTTATTTAATGAGTTTTATATACCGTCATTCGGAAACGTCAAAATAACGCCATCATAATGGCATCATTTATGGCAGATAGATAGACTTCCTATAGCTTTAGAGCAGATTCAATAGAATCAGTGATCGGAATTAAATTTTGGGCATCATTGGCGTAAATAAAATGTGTTAGTCCTAGTCCGGCTAAAAGCTTGCATAATGGGAGCATGTATATGTTAAAAGATGTGGAGGATAAAGAGGATCCTTGGGGAACACCATTGACCAGATCTATCTGCTTTGATTCAAATACACTCATTTTAACTTTATAGGACCTATTTTTTAGATATGATTCAAACCATCGATAAGTGACATCTGATAGGCCAATTTCACTTAGCCTATCTAGCAGAGTGTTGTGGTTGACCGTATCAAAAGCAGCGGACATATCCAGCATTACTAGGAGGTACGACTGGCCATTGCCTAAGCCTCTCAGGACTGTTTCCATGAGGGAGACAAGTAGGGTTTCTGTACTAAAAAGTTTTTGAAAGCTGAATTGGGAGGGGTTTAGTATATTATGATTTTCTAAGTGTTCCGAAAGTTGTTGATTGACCACATTTTCCATAAGTTTAGATAGAAATGGCAGATTGGAGATGGGCCTGAAGCTAGCTGGATCTGATAAATTTAAATGGGTTTTTTTTGGAATGGGTTTGATTACTGCACATTTTATGTTATCTGGAAAACTACCTTGGTTAAGGAAGTATTAATGATGTCAGCTAGTGGTTTAGCAATTATATTGTAATGGAATTGCAGAATCTAAGATTCGTAACTAAATAAATAAATAATAGTATCTTACCCTTTTACCCGTCCATTTCGGCGGCCCACAGATCGGCGCTCACCCGCACCTAACCGCTTCCTCCTCCCTGCCGAGGCTTGCGCGATCGGCGCGGCCCATCCGGGGCAAGAGCCTGCTCACTAACCATCTCGAGCCGTGCAGGAGAGACCGGAGGCAAAGGAAAAAAATAGAAAAAAAGAAAACGAAAGCAAAAGCAGGACGCAACGTGGTGAGTGAGCCGCACCCCTAAGCAGGCATCAGGCCTATCAGAGGGCGGCTACTGCCCCCTTTAAACTCAGGCGCATCTCGGCGGCGTCCATTTCGGCGGCCCACAGATCGGCGCTCACCCGCACCCAACCGCTTCCTCCTCCCTGCCGAGGCTTGCGCGATCGGCGCGGCCCATCCGGGGCAAGAGCCTGCTCACTAACCATCTCGAGCCGTGCAGGAGAGACCGGAGGCAAAGGAAAAAAATAGAAAAAAAGAAAACGAAAGCAAAAGCAGGACGCAACGTGGTGAGTGAGCCGCGCCCCTAAGCAGGCATCAGGCCTATCAGAGGGCGGCTACTGCCCCCTTTAAACTCAGGCGCATCTCGGAGGCGTCGCGCGCCCGGCGTCGCGCACCCGAAGGAGCGCGACCTAAGGGGCCTGCCCCTTAGCGCGCCCCTTGGAGCGTCCCAGAGCCTGGGCCGATTCTCTCCCCTATCCATTCATTCACCGACCACTCATCCACCAATTCAATCTCCAACAGCGCACATCCAGTCTCCAGCAGCACTCATCCAGCCTAACAGCACTCATCCAGTCTCCAGCAGCACTCATCCAGCCTAACAGCACATCCAGTCTCCAGCAGCACTCATCCAGCCTAACAGCACTCATCCAGTCTCCAGCAGCACTCATCCAGCCTAACAGCACATCCAGTCTCCAGCAGCACTCATCCAGCCTAACAGCACTCATCCAGTCTCCAACAGCACTCATCCAGCCTAACAGCACATCCAGTCTCCAGCAGCACTCATCCAGCCTAACAGCACATCCAGTCTCCAGCAGCACTCATCCAGCCTAACAGCACATCCAGTCTCCAGCAGCACTCATCCAGCCTAACAGCACTCATCCAGTCTCCAGCAGCACTCATCCAGCCTAACAGCACTCATCCAGTCTCCAGCAGCACTCATCCAGTCTCCAGCAGCACTCATCCAGCCTAACAGCACTCATCCAGTCTCCAGCAGCACTCATCCAGTCTCCAGCAGCACTCATCCAGCCTAACAGCACTCATCCAGTCTCCAGCAGCACTCATCCAGTCTCCAGCAACAATTATGCACTACCGCCCACGCACCTACAAATCACTCACCCCAATCATGATTTCCCCCACAACACAGTTCCTAGGTCTCACCCTTTTCACCATAATCCTATTCAACGCCCAATCAATCACCAACAAAACTCTTATACTCAACGACATTCTGCAGGACACAACCCCAGATTTTTGCGCCATAACTGAAACATGGCTCAAATCCACAGACATCACACTCATTAATCAACTACCAACACAGACTTACGATTTCTTCTCCATCCCAAGACAAAAAAAAAAAAAAAAAAAAAAGAGGAGGGGGTATCTTTCTCGCTGCAAAAAAATCCTTAAGGTTCACACACCACCCCATCAGTACAACTACCAAACTAGAACTAGGATTGTTCAAATCAGAACATCTCCAAATCCTTCTAGTCTATGCCCCTCCAGGCTTACTAGAGTCAGACCCCTCACCTATTATTGAAACCATAACCTTACATCTTAATCTTGACTCCCCTGCTATAATTCTGGGCGACTTCAACTTACATGTTGACAAAGTCCCCCTCTCAACAAACTGTGAAGCTTTCCTCACCTCACTGTCATCGATGGGTTTCAGCCAACAAATCAACAAACCCACTCACAAAGCAGGCCATACGCTCGATCTCCTCTTTACAAACGCCAAGATTTCTCTTACAGAACAACTAAATTGTAAAAAAGTCCCATGGTCAGATCACTCTCTAATCTCCACCAGCTTTTCTATACCTCGATCAGACTCCAACCTCAACTCAAGACCCTCTTTCCAATACAGAAAATCCTGCTCCTCAGAACACCTCAGCAAACTTCTAACCTCTGATCTACCACTCATTGATGTCTCCACACCCAACTCTGCCCTCCAATCCTGGTCCAAAATAACAAAAGCTATTGCAAACACTCTCTGCCCACTGACAACCAAAACAAGGTCTTCCAATGCATCCAAACGACAACCCTGGTTTAACGATGAACTACGAAAGCTCAAACAACTACTTTGGCAAAAAGAGAGAAAATGGCGTAAAGCCCCTTCTCCGGCCACACTCTCTGACTACAAACGATCACTCCATCTATACAAAAGTACCACGTTAAAAACCAAAAGAGACTACCATGCCCGAAAAGTTCATCATCTCATCTTTGACTCAAAAGCTCTATTCACCTTCGTCTCCAGCCTCACTAAACCGATCACTCCAGATATTCCACCCGAACAAGCCCAGACTAAAGCAGACGAACTGGCTCTCCATTTCAACAAAAAAATATCGGATCTCCTCAATCAGCTAACTCCAATCACTACTTCTCCAGATAACACATACTTCCCCCAAAACAAAGAGATCCAGTTTATTGCCTTCGAACACATCACAATCACAGAGATACAAACGGTGTTAAAAAGAATGAAACCATCATCTCACCCATTTGATCAAATTCCATCCAAAATGCTCCTTCTCATCCCGGACACAATAGCAAAAACCTTAGCAGATATCATAAACTGCTCTCTATCACATGGTATCTACCCTGATGACCTAAAAACTGCCTCAATCAAGCCACTGTTAAAAAAACCAAATCTAAATGCAAGCGATCCCAACAACTTCCGCCCTATTCCAACCTCCCATTCATAGCGAAAATCATGGAAAAATTGGTAAACACCCAACTATCCAATTACCTAGAGGACAACAGTATTCTTTCCCCAAACCAATATGGTTTTCGCAAAGCCGCAAGCACTGAAACGCTACTACTCTCACTCACGGACTTCCTCCTCTCTGGAATTGACAAAGGCCAAGCATATTTTACTAATCCTCCTTGACTTTTCGGCGGCATTCGACACCGTCAACCACACCCTCCTTCTAAAACAGCTGGCAAACATTGGTTTAACAGGTGCCACACTAAACTGGTTCAAAACATTCCTTGAAAATAGAAGATATAGAGTCAAAATCCACAATAAAGAATCCCAATACCACCATTCTAATAGAGGGGTGCCGCAGGGTTCTTCACTTTCACCCACGCTATTCAATATCTACCTCCTACCACTTTGTCAACTTCTTACAAAACTAAGCCTGAAACACTTCCTTTTCGCAGACGACGTACAGATCGTGATCCCCATAGAAGAATCAATATCTAAAACAATGGAATACTGGGACAGTTGCTTAGTAGAAATTAAACTTCTCCTCACCAGTCTAAACCTGGTACTTAATGCTTCTAAAACAGAATTCCTGCTCATATCACCGGAAAACAAAATACACACCCAAAACCACCCACACTCCTTCAAACAGCCCACGTAAGAGATTTAGGAGCCATCCTGGACAATCGACTCAACCTCAAACCTTTCATTAACCAAACCACCAAGGACTGCTTCTACAAATTACATATCCTGAAAAGAATTAAAACCACTTTTTCACGCCCAAGACTTTAGAACAATTTTGCAAGCAATAATCTTTTCCAAATTAGATTATTGCAACTCATTACTACTAGGCCTCCCAGCTTCCTATACCAAACCTCTACAAATGGTCCAGAACTCTGCAGCCAGAGTCCTCACAAACTCCAGGAAAATGGACCACATTTCACCTATCCTCAAAAACCTCCATTGGCTACCGATCCACTATAGAATCATGTATAAAACCATTAACATCATATACAAAACTATCAACCAAAACACGCACCTCGACCTACAAATACCTCTTAAAAAATACACTTCCGCCAGACCCATCAGGGAATGCTACAAAGAGTCACTCCAAATACCAAAGGCCAAAACCTACCAACATAAATCATTGAGTCTCAGAGCCTTCTCTTCAGCAGGTCCAACTCTCTGGAACTCTATCCCACCAGATTTGAGACAGGAGCCATGCTCTCTAACATTTAGGAAAAGACTAAAAACTTGGCTTTTCAAAAAAGCATTTCCAAGCCTTGAATAATTCCTCCATTAAATAGCACAAACTCTTATCCAATAACTGGACCAAATACAATTCAATCAACCTTAAATTGACAATCATCAATACCTGCTGAACTTTTATCATAACACTGTCGTATTTATGCATTTGGTTATTTATGTTCCGTTCCATAGTGAGGTATTGCCACAGTTTCTCACATATTCTTATTTACTCACTATGCTACTCTATTACATTAATAGACTGAAATGTTAATATTGCTCTGTGCAATCTCTCCCCTTTTCCAGCTCCAAGTTGATTTCCCTGATTTATTGTAACTTTCTCAATTCCTATATCTGATTCACGATATTTAAAGTTCAAGGTTCTTTTTGAGAACATTGTTTTACGTTATGTTATGTTTTACACACTTTGTTAATTGTAAACCGGGTTGATGTGATGCCTGTCATGAAACTCGGTATAACAAAAACAATAAATAAATAAATAAATAAATAAATAGGTTGAAGTCTATGCTGGAACCTAGCTAAATGTTAGAATAGTGAGTTAGGGGCCTGGGACAGAAGCCTGCCTAGATTTTACTTGTATTATTGAAATGAACAGAAATTCAATGAGTTAAATGAAAGCACACCAATTTCTAAGAAGGCATACTGTGCTACATAGAAGCCTTACAACTACCCCACACTTTTAGACTTCCTTCATGCTTCTCTCTTTTGCTTTTTGGAATGTAAGTTCTTTGGATCCTAATATATATACCCTCTTGATTTATATTACATATGTATCATACACCTATAGCAATGAACTAATTAGAATATATGATCCTTATAAATCACTACATACATTGCCGGCACTATACAGAAACAGTGATAAGTGAGTTTCTAATCTAGATGTAGGAATTTTAATATATTCCAAAAGTTCTTTATAACTATAGTATATTGAACCAGGGAAAAAATTAAAAATCTGTGATGAGACCAGTGCATTGAGAGATTCATTTGCTGTTACATTCTTTCAATATTTTAAACTTAAAATACAGTTTATTGAAGTGCTTTCATGCTGAAATATGTATTGCCTTTCTTCAGCTTGATCTTCCCTATTTCCTCCATTTTGATTGAGGTGAGGCACTTAAACATAGGCAATAGAACTGATTTGGTCTCACAATAAGCATTCCGTATTGTCACACTTTAGGTTGCCTAGAAAATGGTTCCCATTACTGAAAACACTTTCACTTCCTATTCATTGAGTTGGAGGGGTGAGAATCAAGTTTAGAGTAGTTTACAATTACGGTTAATCTCATTTGTTTGCATTTTAACATATTGACATAGTTGTTTGATTTCAGATTTATGTTCTACTGCACATACAGTAAACGTGCATACACACATAGTCAATACCAAATATCTTTTTAATAAAACTTACTTGGTAAGCATCTTTAATCAGCTGGAGAACATTGCTGGAATCCTGTGACAGCTCACCTACTACAGACTTTGGGATCAATTTACTCAGTTCCTGCCAAAAGAAATATCAGGAATATTAAGAAGAGCAATATTTATGCAGTCTGAGTAAATTTTCAGACTATCTATTTTGGGACAAAGACCACACATACTTTGTTCCCACGGGTAGACTTCTGCTTTGAAACTTGCCGTGGGTACAAAGTATGAGTAGTCACTTCTACCTGCTTTATTGGCTGGTAGATTTTTGTTGGAAAAGTACATGCAAAGTTTTGAAAATGCCATCCATGTGTGTACATTTCCTCCCCTAACCTAAGCATGCCCCTGGAAATGCCTTCTCTAAATCATTGCACCTATTTTTAGCTGGGTCGGGGGCATGGTCGAGGCCTCCGGACCAGCCCCCGGGTCGGGTGATGGCGTGAGTTACACCTGCCTCCGGCAGGCGTAACTTTAACAACAAAGGCAGGGGGAAGGTTTAGATAGGGAGGGGAAGGTGCGGGGGGTAGAAGCAAAGTTCCCTCTGAGGCCGCTCTGATTTCGGAGCGGCCTCGGAGGGAATGGGCAGCGCGCGCAGGGCTCGGTGCACGCAAGTTGCACAAATGTGCACTCCCTTGCGTGCGCCGACCCCGGATTTTATAAGATACGCGCGGCTACGCGCGTATCTTATAAAATCCGGCGTACTTTTGTTCGCGCCTGGTGAGCGAACAAAAGTACGCGCGCGCGTAGATTTATAAAATCTACCCCAAAATGTGCGGCTTCGCTACACATTTTACTTTCTGTATCACGCAGGAATAACTAATAGGCCCATCAACATGCATTTGCATGTTGTGGGTGCTATTAGTTTCGGGGGAGGGGTTGGCTGCGCGTTTTCCACACGCTATTACCCCTTACTGTATAAGGGGTAAAAACAGTACGTCGAAAATGCGCGATCAAACAGGGGCTAAAGGTGCACTTAGCCGAGCACACCATACTGAATCGGCCCATGTGAAAACACAGTATGTAAAAGTATGAAAGCAAAAATGTAGTATGCCTCTCTAGAATGCTTCTCAAGGGTGAAAGACTTAGGACTGGATTTAAGGATCGGACACTTTGTTAACAATTGTAATCTTAATAATCAAAACATTTTGCAGGTTCCAGCATGTCTAAGCTTTGGCTGCCTTCTCTTTATACACATTAATGCACTCCTCAAAGACCCTACCTTCATCATGGAAAATCACATCTGACTTTCATTTCATTTTACTTATAGATCCAAACAAAAAGCTTCCTCCTGGTGCTGAATAATATCTATGAAACTTGCACATGTTTACCTCTGTCTGCCAGATCTGCTCCAACAATTGTGGCTGATTCATCTGTATTTTAGACCCTCCTTTCTTGCCAATCGCAGACTTACTCTACTACTAATAATACTATTTATCATTTCTAAAGCACTAGCAGACAAAGCAGTGCTGTAAAGATACATGTAAGAGACAGTTCCTTCTCTGTGGAGCAAACAATCTAGTCAAGTAAGACGTACATGACAAATGAAATGGTAAGAATTTAAAAACAGCATCAAAAAGGTGGTTTTATATTGAATTTGAATATAGCCAGAGGGGGGAATTGCACACCAACTCAGAAGTCTATTCCAGGCATATAGCACAGTAAGGGGGAAAACGCAGAGGCATTTATAGGCAAGCAAGAGAAGCTTAAACTATATGTGAAAGCATACAGGGAGCCAATGTAGCGAGGCTGAAAGAAGACAGGTTGTGCAGATGGGAAAAGATGGCTCAGTGGAAGACACATGAAGAGTGATTTGCAGTGGTCTAAGTGGGAAGTGATATGAGAGTGGATGAGCATTTTGTTAGTATGCTCAGAAAGGAAGGGACAGATTTTATATAGGAAGAAACAACATGCTTTAGCAGTATTTTGGATGTGCATAGAAAAGGAGAGGGAGGCATCAAAGATAACCCCATGGTTACGGGCCGAGGGAACTGGGAGGATGAGGGCACCGTCCACAGAGACAAAAAAGAGGGAAGAGGGGAAGCAGGGTTGGGGGTGGAGAGCCAAAAGTTCCATCTTGGCCAAGTTACGTTTAAGGTGGTGGCAGGACTTCAGGTCCTCACTGTTCACAGCATCACCTTAAACCATCATTCCTGCCCATGATATTCGGTTTTCTTTTTGGCTCTATAGTTCTTGCTTTCCTTTTTTTTTTTTTTTTTACTGCAACTCATTAAAAAATCAGTGCTGGGAGTTTGGTGCCATGAACGTTCATTCGCACATACCTGGGGATTTGTTTTTGCCTGTTTTAATAGATCCATCCTCCCAGTGTTCCTAATCTGGTCATTGCAGCAACAGTCCTGGGGCTGGAAGCCATGCACCAGGGATCCTTTACTAAAACTCTGCATCATGGGCCTTAAATCTGGCCACCAGGTATTACCTTTAATGGTGAGCATGACTTCTTCCCCTCCTACATTTTAGGTGGCTATCACAGGTTAATTTTCAGCTGCATCCTATCTTGCCTGAGTGTCAGTTTACTTAAAACCCCTGCCTCTTTTAAGGTTCTAATCTTTATTTAAACATAGAGATAACGTCTCAGGTATATAAGGTTCACTTCGCCACAGGGTTTCAACAATTCAAACACAAGTTCTCCTTGATCATGGGTTGTAATACAAACAAGTTCACCATCAGCCCCAGGTATCTTCCGGTCTAGTCTTAGGTATTTCACATCCGTAAACCAGTACTCACAACCAGGTCCAGTTCCAAGGTCATCAAATCCAGGTAATCACAAGCAGGCTCAATTCCAGCATGCTCAGCACGCACATACAAAACCAAGTACCCAATACTTCATGCTGAGCTTCTTGAAGCTCATTCTCCGGGTCCGGCAGCATGGCTAAGTAGCCCTTGAGTTTCCGGGAGCATCTTCTCTGTTCCCAATGTAACCCCACCCTGGACTGCCTATCTTGCATGGGCGGGGGCTATAAAAATATTTGTTTCTCTTCGGGGCAGGAACCTCTCACCAGCTAGCTCTTTCACATTCCCTCTTACTCCCAAGGCTGGATCCTTTGTAGATGGAGGGGTGGGGGGGGGGGGGGAAGATATATTCCAGGGCTGAATGTGACAGGGGTGACATTTCTACACATTCCTTTATTGTTCTTTGTGTTCCCTTAGGGAGGATACTTGTCCTTAACATGGGTGCAGCAGTGCAAAAGAAATACTCTGGAGGCACTGATTTAGTGTCCAAAATTAAAGTCTTTACTGTTCAAAGAGTGATCATGAAGGGCACAATAGCTCAAACTGCAGCACCACAGAATTCTCTTGTTTCCTTTCTTACATGCTCTTCCCTCTATCTGTGCAGGATGCCATTCTCTTAAATTAGGAAAAGTGGAGATCCCAGGTGAGCAGGGTTTCTTCAGACTAGACAAAAACCCCTTTCCAAATTGATAACAATGTTAAAGAGTCTATGACACAGAGAGTAAATCTTCTCTCTCTCTCCCCAGGGTGATGAAACACTGGATGGGTGTCCCCAGTGATGTTAGTCTTCCCTTACTCACAGTTAGCAGATCTTCAGGAGCTCTTCAGTTTTCGCAGTCTCTTTAGTTCTTCTCTCTGGATCTCTGATGAGAAGGATCTCCTTGAAACAAGCAGTGCTCTTGCTTCAGACAGGATGGAAGGGCAGCCAAAACTTCCTCCTGGATCTTCTAACAAAATGCTTTCTTTTCCCCAAAAATGATATTAACACTGGAGTTTCTTCTCACAACGGGTCACCACCACTTCAGGGGCAGGTCTTCCCTATTCCTGGGTTCCCAAAGAAAGGCCCAGGTGTCCAGTGGGGCTCCTACCATGAAAAACCTGAAATACCTGAAAACAACCCAGAGGGATATCCCAACCAGCTAGTGAGTAGCCTGAGTGGAAGGAAAACCCGTCTTTGCCTGGTCAGTATCTCCAGGTTGGGTTAGACTGCTTCCAATGACTGGGCCTAAAAAACAACAAAGGCAAAAGCTCCTCTGCACCTCTGAACTCTTTGAAAACCTAAAGGGACTGCCTCCCGAGCTCTCTGTGGAGAACTGCTAAATAGACTCCCAGGGGGACGGCCATGCCAGACTCCTCAAAGGGAGGCGCTGCATTTGAATGGTAACCTCCCCCTCATACTAACCTGCGTTACCCTAGCTGAACTAAGGGCTCACTCAGGTCTAATGGTGACATTACCGTAGGGTCCGTCACACCAAGTACCACTTTTCCAGTCCTGAGGATCAATCCAGTTCCCCAGGGACAAGTTCACTGGTTCTCCCAGCAGAGTGAATACAAAGTTTTCACCTTAGTGTTGGCTTTGTTCAATGCCCTCCAGTGTCCTCCCAGCCTGCTAGCCCTCTCCCCTCGCTGGTTAAAGGCTTGCTAGCAGCCAGCCTTGACACTAGATTGCAGATGAAAATTAGTTTATAACTTAGATTGCTAGAGATAGATGCCACAATGGAAGCCTAACTTAGTCAGCTAGCACTGAAAGGCAGCATTAACTGGTTAATTTTAATCCCCTGACCTAACCTTCCATGAGGCCACCCACTTTTTTTGAGCAGCTAAATCTAGCTGCTTGGTTAACCTAGATATTTAGATTTAGCTGCTCAGAGGAGGAAAATGTTTGATCTGGGGATCTAGCCAGCTAATTCCTTATTTACCCAGCTAGATCCTAATGAAAACCTTCCCTTTCTGTTTGTGTTTTTTCCAGGTTTATTGGTACATCCATCCAAACGATGAGTGTGAGTGCAGGAATGGCAGTGCCTGGGCACAGGGTAGGATCAGATGTTGTATATGTAGAGACCCCTTTGGTGGGCAGGGTTTCTTGGTGTCTCTACTAGATGTCCCTAGTCCCAGCCCTTGGGTAGACAGCAGTAAGGGGACATACCCAATCTGATCCGTACCTCTCCCAGAAGTTGTTGGGAATTGGAAATTCCTTAAACGCAAGGGGCAGATGCTAGTCTGTGTGAGGTTAGGGCAGTTGAGGTTTGCTTTCAGAAGGGGAGGATGTGAATCTTGTGTGCTCTCTGAGCTAGGCCACCAGTCTGGCACAGGAGAAGAGAGGCACATGCCTTGTTAGGGCTGGAAGGAAGGGGGATATTAAGAAGCTTTTACAGGTTTTTTTTTTCTAATTCCCACATCTTTGACCTGTTCCATTCTGGCAGGCTGTATCCCCCTGTCCAGGGTGGTCAGGAGGGACTGCACACCTTTTCAGTCAGTATAAGAGGAGGCTGTAGCACCCAGCTGAGAGAAGAGATCCTGATTTCAAGTTTGTGCAAGTTTGTATTTTTCCACTTCTGGGAAAAGGAGAAGTTTTCTGCCCCCTCCTCCTTCTTTTCCCTGAACTGGAGACTTTTAGTGACTGTTTCCAGTATAAGCCTTTCCTCCTGGTAGGCCGGCATCTGTCTATTGAAGAGGAACATCAAGGGAGACAAAAACCTCTGGAGACACCCAAAGGAGCTTCCACCCCTGGGACACAGGACACTGCCAATTGAAGTTCGGGATTCAGCATAGACCTCAGGTACTGTGGAAAGGGATCTTGTCAAAGTTAGGATACCCCAGCCACCGTTGGACCCTTATTATTCCCTGCCATTGAGGATAAGTCAGTTCCAAGCCCCTGCCTGGAGGGACACATCCACAGAGTACAGAGCATTCAAATTCTGTCTCATGTAAATCTGGGAACACTGGAAGTATCCGTACACATTATGTTTTGCATCTATTGATTCTTTTAAGAGGAATTACAGTAAACTTTAATTTGAACACCTCCAGTGAGTCCTGCCTGGTTTGTAAGTGTACCTGTCCAGAAGAGCTACAGTAACCCACATATAGGAAATATCCTTACTGTCTGGACCAAGAAGGGTTGCCTTCACCCCATAGAAAGGACCCAAACCTTGGGGATAGTTGAGAGGGTAGTGAGAAGTGTGAAGTCAGTCCAATCTATAAATTCTTTTGTGTGCCCTTGAAAACAGTGACAATCCAGAACAAAGTGCTACATATACTTGTGAGAAAGAGGTATTAATAGGGGAGCTAGTACAGGGCAGATTTAATGTGGAGTTGCTTGTGTAGTAGATAGGAACTGTCAATGGAGTTATCTTATGTTTGCAGCATGGCTGTCAAACAAATGCTGAAAGCAGCTGGGATCATTCATCCACACTGTGATCCCAGCAGAAGGGTTTTTACAGGTATGGGGTGGGTGGGAGGGTAAGGGTTGGAGTTAGAGGGAGAAAGAGGAGGGGAAATTTTATTCTAAATGTGTAGGACTGGGGAGAGGAAAAGTTGCTGAGCAGTGCAGCACTTTTAGTTTCTAAATTCTAAGAATGGAGGAGTTTGGAGGGGTAGGGCTGGGGGCTCAGCCAGCAGGGCAACACTGTTAAATACTGACAGGCCGATACAATACAGTGCGCTCCGGTGGAGCGCACTCTTAACCCGCATTTGGACGCACGTTTTCGACATGCTAGCTTTACCCCTTATTCAGTAAGGGGTCGAAAACGTGCGTCCAACCCCCTGAAATTAATAGCGCCCGCAACATGCAAATGCATGTCGATGGCACTATTAGTTATTCCCATGCGATTCACTAAGTAAAATGTGCAGCCAAGCCGCACATTTTACTTTCAGAAATTAGCACCTACCCAAAGGTAGGCATTAATTTCTGCCGGCACCAGGAAAGAGTAAAGAAAAGCAGTAAAAACTGCTTTTCTGTACACCCTCTGACTTAATATCATGGCGAAATTAAGTCGGAGGTCCCAAAGTAAAAAATAATTTAAAATAATAAAAAAAAATAATTCTTAAATCAGCCCGCGACTCGCGGGTTGAAAACCGGACGCTCAATTTTGCCGGCGTCCGGTTTCCGAACCCGTGGCTGTCAGTGGGTTTGAGAACCAACGCTGGCAAAATTGAGCGTTGGCTGTCAAACCTGCTGACAGCCGCCGCTTCTGTCAAAAAAGAGGCGCTAGGGACACGCTAGTGTCCCTAGCGCCTCTTTTTACCATGGTCCCTCATTTAAATACTGAATCGCACGCACAGGAGAGTGGCCTGTGTGCTCTCCCGCTCTCCCGTGACTTTTACTGAATCGGCCTGTGAGTGAGCTAGGGGACTCAGCCCATAGGTCCGCAATTTGCTTCTCCCTCCCCCCCCCCCCCCCCACACACACTGAGACACTTAACTGGCTATATTCAAAATGAATATAGCCTGTGAAGTCTAAAGTTATCCAGTTACATGAGGCTGGATAACATTAGACCCGCCCCAAGGCATGGCTATAGATAGCTAACTCCCTAACATTACTCCTAACTCCACTGTTAGGGAGTTAAACGAATAACTTGTCCTGAAACACCCCTGGAATGCTGCCCTTTACTTCTCCAGCTAACATTTAGCTACTTATCCTGCTAAAAGTTAGCCGGATAAGTGCCCCAATATTTAAAAAGTTGCCATTTAGCCAGATAACTTGTGAATTATCCAGCTAAATGTCTTTAGAAACAGGTTTAATAGTTGTCAATGTGTTTTAATTAGGACATATTGGAGATGTGGCAGATTGAATACACCATGCTGGAATTCCAACCTGAGAGCTCCAGGTTTGCATATTAGAGGTAGATTTTTAGACAGAATAGATGTCCATCTGACTTCCATATTAAACATTAGCTGTGAACAAGTCTATGTAAAATCTAACTCCATTTTGTAGCACCCAACACAGAATGAACAGACATAGGGCTAAACCCCCCCCCCCCCCCCCCCTAGAGACTGAAAGAGAAAGCAGAGGGATGTCTCCAGAAGAGCAGAAGCAACACACAGTCATGTCCTAAACTCATACATGTTCAAGCAACCAATACAAAAAATGTCTTATGCTTCAACTATCTAAATTAGGGATAGCAATCAGCAAATAGTTACCTTTCACTTACCTGATAAGTTTTTACCATTTTGCTGGTAACTGCAAAAATGGGTTGAATGTTATTTTCAGCAAGCTTCTGTGCCAGTTGGCCAACGGACGGATAGTCCTAGTTTAAATATATACAGACAATCAGTTCATGCCCTGGCGCCCTCCTGTTTCATCAACACAAATCCAGAAAGTGAAAGAGTGAAAGCAAGGGACATCCAGATGGCCCAGCTATATTACGTATGGCTGTTCATGAGACTCGGGTTTGATTTCTGGGCCTGGCTGCTGTTCCTTAGAATAGATCAGCAGCTCTCATAGACTCTGGAGGGAGCCTTGATCATCACACAGCAGAAATGCTGGAAGCCCGCTCAAGGGTGCTCTTGTAATGTGTTTTGAAGGGAACTAGTATTTGCGTGTAAGATCCTTGGAGTCTATTACTAAATTTATATCTAGGGTTACCAATTATTTTAAAAAGAAAAACCCACTACCTGTCATTCCCCCTCTATAACTACCTGCCTCCCCTCTAAACACATAATCCATTGCCTGGAGCCCTCCCCCATACACAAGCCCCAGAGCACACGAAAAAATATAATCAAGTCCCCATAGCACCCCCCCCCCCCCCCCCCAAGAACACATCTCCCATACATATTCCCAAGTCTCCAGAGTCCCATCTTCTGACCAGACCAGGGGAGAAGCAGAGCAATCCCCTCCCAGATTGTGGCATTGCCTGTGGGCTGGCTGTGCTGCTGCCCCCTCTTCCTATATGGCTCCTCTCCCTCCTTTGCTCTCCCCATGGCCCCTCTCTCTTGGGCCTCTTCATGGCCTCTCTCCCTTTTATATCCCCTGCCTCATGCAGTCTCTCCACCTTCTTTTCCATTCATAGCCCCTTCCAGGTTCATCTCTCACTTATTCCCCCTCCCATGGCCCTCTCTTAGTCCTGCACTCTCCTAATGCCCCCTTCCCAGCCCTCCTTGGTTCATTACCTTTTGGGCTGCTTCCTGGGTCCAGAGCTTATATGTGTGTATCACACCCTTTGCACAGATTTTCTTGGTTACAGGAGGCCCATGCAGGAGGAGTGGGAGGGAGCCCCCCAGGGCCTAAGGTAGCACACATGTCAGCTCTGGCCCTGTGCTACATTTTCTTTCTATGAGCTGTGCTGTCCCATTTCAGTCTTTTGCTTCTGCTGGCAGCCGGCCTGGCCAGGAAAAAAAATGGCCAGGCTGACTGAAAACTTGCAGTTGGCAGCCACAGCACTAGATCAGAAATGATGTTTCCCTAATTCCATGCACCCCTATGTATGTATGCAAATGAGTATGTGTCAGCCAGGGGAATGAAGACCCATTAAGCAGTGCTGTCAGACAAGGAAATTGCAAACATTTGGAAAGGCAGGACAGTTATTTCATGCACAATATTTTATTTTTGGGGTGGGGGTTTTAAGGGAAAAAAAAAGCTAATGAATGTGACATTTTTAGGCACTTTAAGATAAATGAACAGGATTTGCAAGACAATGAACAGAAAAGAAAATTAAGTTTTTCAACAAGATCTGTGAATGTAACTATAAACAGAACTAAGAAACACATTTTGGGGTTGGAGGGGGGGATGAGAATAGGTTAATAAGAATGCCTAATTAGACCTGTTGTTACTGAATTTTATTGTTTTTGGCCACCATTTTAGGATCGTATCAGATGTTACCTGCATTTGGTTATTTTTTAGTGTAATTTGTGATTTTGATTTTTCTACACAAAGGATTGTTGCTGCTATTTATGAATTGATGGCTGAATTTTTTTTCACTATATGTTCCTTGTTTTTTATGTTTCCTGGTGTTTTATGATTAGGATTTCTGTTCTTAGGAGTTTATAAATTATGAATTTAGGTATCTAATTTTCAGCTAATTAGGGGTTCTTAGAGTGTATAAAAAAAAGCAGCGTTTATCAGTGTTTTCATGGTATAGTTATATTATTTATTTATTTATTTATTTATTTATTTAACGCTTTTTTATACCGACCTTCATGAATGAGTAATTCATATCAGATCGGTTTACATGGAACTAAGGGGCTAGCTAAATAACCAAATAACAAAAGGCAGAAGGCAAAGTTACAAATAACAAGGAAATCGAACTTGGGAGGCTAGGGTAGCCGGGAAGTAGAGTAACAGCATAACTAGTGGAAGAATATATATATATATTGAGACCAGGTATAGCGTCTGGTCAGTGGAGTGAAGTCTGTTGAGCGGTATGATGAAATATTGCAAATCAAGGGAAGGCTTGGAGGAAAAGCCAGGCCTTGAGCTTTTTTTGGAAAGTTAGAGGACAGGGTTCCAATCTGAGGTCAGACGGTAATTTGTTCCAAATGGTAGGGCCAGCTGTGGAGAATGCTCGTTCTTTGGTTGAAGTCAGACGCGTGATTGATGGGTATCTTTCCAGTTGAATAAAATACATACATTTGTGTAGCTGAGGAGTCATCAGCATGAAAAAGGCACAAAAATAGAGTGGAAGACCAAGGCAGTCAAGGGGAAGGGTACGAGAGTACTAAGGGAAGTGGTGTTTTTCTATTGTTCATCTAATAAACACCTATTTTATTTTATTTTTTGGCATCGGGGTGTTTTATCTATATTTATCAGTTATAAACTAAAATCAGAAGTCTATTTATGATGTCTGTTTGCATCTAGACTTTTATGGAATTTGTCTGTCATTTCAGTGATGTGCTCTGCCTTGAGCATACAGTTATGCAAAAGGTGGCCTATAGGTATGTATAACTAAATGAATGAATAAATACATAATCTGTCCTCATTTCAGTGTTGGGCCATTGGCACTTACAAATTCATTGCTCTTCTTGTACAGATTTTCCTCCAGGTGACAGTGCCCATCATTAGGGATCAGAATGGCTGCGAGTTTCCCATCTCCAGCAAAATGAAAGCCATCATCTGTGGCATACACCAGCAGACGAGTTACATTGCGCCAGCCAATTTTATCCTGCAAAGAGAGAAGAAATAAAAATGTAAACTATGCTTCCAGTCAGAAAGCAAAACAGAAGCACAGTGATTCAAGAACAAAACATAAGAAGTTGCCATACTGGATCAGACCGAGGGGCCATCAAGCCCAGTATCCTGTTTCCAACAGTGGCCAATGCAGGTCACAAGTACCTGGCAAGATCCCAAACAATAAATAGATGCCATGCTGCTATCGTGCAGTGATAAGTAGTGACTATTCCTGTCATGAATGGAAGCCGTTGGGCTGTGGCATGGCTGATGCAGCCTAGCAGGCAAGCCCGTTAGGCTCACGCCTACAGCTGGTGGACTCGCTCTTACTGGCACAGGAGCTGGAACTTCCCCTGTACAATCCCTGTTTCCTGCAGGTTGAGCCCATGGGTTCCAGGGGCTGGCAGGGCTTAGGCGAAAGTCCCGTAATGAGCAGTCAGAGGAAGTCAAGTTTAGGGCAGTGGTCAGGGCTGGCAGTGAGCAGACAGTATCCAGATCCAAGCCAAGGGTCAAGGCAGCAGCAATCCAGGAGTGAAATCAGAATCCAAGGCAGGGGTCAGAATTAGAGAATCAGGCCAAGACAAACAAGACAAGGCAAGGCAGGACACAAGGAACAAGATAGGGCAAGAGGACTAGGCAAGGCAGGACACAAGGAACAAGATAGGGCAAGAGGACTAGGCAAGGCAGGAACATGACAAGGAAGGTATGGGTGGGAAACTAGGCAAGGAAGGACATCAGGACCAGACAGGAAAACGAGGCAGGCAGTACAAATAGGCACAGGAATGTAGCAACACATGCTGCAAGGCAGGAGGACCTGTTGCTGAGGCAGTGGGTTAGAGTGGCAAGGGTTTAAATACTCCGCTGCATGAAGTCATTCAGGACACCAAGTGAGGGCTTTTCCTGTCACGGGGCCTTCATTAGTAGTGCAGCTGTATGCGTATACAAACACCTATGGGGCGGCGTGGGAGCAGGAGAGGAAGGCGGCAGTGGCGTCCTTGCCGCAGTTGTGACCTGCGGCGTTGCAGGGTGAGAACAGCCAGTCACAAGGCTGTCCTGCTGCTGGCCAATATTACAATTCCCTACTTGGTTAATAACAGTTTAAGGACTTCTCCTCCAGGAATTTGTTCAAACCTTTTTAAAACCAGGTATGCTAACTGCCTTAAGCACATTCTTCAGCAATTAATTAATTCCAGAGCTTAATTGTTCCTTGAGTGAAAAAGAATTAGAACATAAGAACATAAGAAATGCTGTTGCGCAGGAAGTGGTCCCTTGGGCCGAGGAGGGGTTGACGCTACCCATTGGGGAGGCTCTTCGGGTCCTCACCATCGGTAGACGGAGCTGGCTGACTGACGGAGGCCGGCTGGAGCTTCGCCAATACCAGCCCTCATTCCCTGGGGGTTGAGCCCTTGGATGCTGGGGCTGGCTGGAGTTAGGTGGGCCTCCATCCAAGGTCTTCTGGGAGATGATGAGGAAGTCAGCCAGGGACCAGCAACAGTAGAGTTGGAAAGTCTGTATTGGATGAGGCGGAGTCCCGGAGACCCGGGCGTCAAAAGGAACAAAAGTCAGATAGGGGGCGCCTGAGTAAAAGCAGGCCAAAACCTGAAAGGTCAAGTCCAGGATTAAGACTGTAGAGGCGTCGTAGAACAGGCTGAAGTCAGGGCAGGCAGCAACCAAGGAGCAGTGGAAAGACAAGGCAGAGGTCAGGTCCAGGAGATGATCAGTAGTGTAGACAAGCAAAGCGAAGTCTGGACTAGGAGATGATCAATGGCGTAATCAGGCAAGGCAGAGGTTGGGTCCAGGAGAAGATCAATGGCGGGGTCAGGCAAAGCAGAGGTTGCGTCCAGGAGAAGATCAATGGCGTGGTCAGGCAAAGCAGAGGTCGGGTCCAGGAGAAGATCAATGGCGTGGTCAGGCAAAGCAGAGGTTGGGTCCAGGAAAAGAATAGTCCATAAATCTAGTTGAGTAGAGCGAAGCACAGGAACCAGGAGAAGACGAAACCAGGATCAGGAACACGGAAGGAACAGGAACCAGGAACACGAGGAAATCACCAAGAGGGCAATGAAGAACACGTCCAGCGTGGAGACCTGTTGCAAAGGCGACTAACAGGAGCTGAGCCCAGCCTTATGTACTGGAGCCCAGAGACGTCATCATCCGAGGCTGTGGGTTGGATTCCCACCACGGTCCTTTTAAAAGGAACAGAGGTGCGCGCGTGTGCGCGCCTAGGGAGGAACATGGTGTGGGATGGCAGCGTCTCTCTGTGGACCATGCGGAGAGGCCCGCCACGGAGCACAGGAGTCTCCCGTGGAGACAGGAGCGCCGGGGACGACCCGAGATCGGAGACGGTGGCCCACAGCAGTGAGGGAAGTGGAGCCAGACACTGGAGCAGGCTGAAGAGGGTAAGAGGACCTTGTTGCGTGTGCCGTGGCCGGCACACGCAACAAATGCCATACTGGTCAGACTAAGGGTCCATCAAGCCCAGTATTCTGTTTCCAACAGTGGCCAATCCAAGTCACAAGTACCTGGCAAGTACCCAAACATTAGGCAGATCACAAACTACTATTGCTTATTAATTACCATCATAGCAGTTTATGGATTTATCCTCCAGGAACTTATCCAAACATTCAAGACTGGTTTAAAAGGAATTGCTTGACAATGAACTTCACATAGACAAAGGAAATGGTTATCAGCTGCATCCCAAATGATTCATTAGGCAATCAAGTGAAAATGGGAGAGGTCGTTCTCCCTTTATGCAAAAAAGGCACAGAATCTTGGTGTAATATTAAATTAAAATGTTATTATGAATGCCCAAGTTAGTGCCACTACTCAAAATGTGTTTTTAAAATAAAAAACAGTGGCATGACTAAGGTCACAGCTTTGCTCTCTAGATTTCAGTGCATTAGTTCAAGCCTTGGTTTTATCTGTAGCCTCCTCTTGATTTTGAGGCCACCTAATCAAGGACTACAGAAAACGTCCTAGGGCCACAGTTTCTCTCCCAGATCTCTTACTTGCTCAAACTCATCAGACTTCAGTCCTGGCTGCCGGGGTTCACTGGCAGGGAAGAAGTTTACACCACTGGAGCCCTTAGTGCTGTGTCGGGGATCTGTGTCACACTCAGCTGCTCTCATACAATTCACAGTCACTGATCAGTTTGTGCTCACTGGTAGAAGAGTCCTCCAGATGTAACAAGCCCCAAAAAACATGGCAAGGTGGTATTCAACTCAAAATTTACTGAAGTTTATAAAAACAAAGTCCAAACTAGGATGGCAAAAATCATGAAGAGCATCATAAAATGGGGATATGATAGAGATGTTTAAAATTATGAGAGGTCTAGAACGGGTAGATGTGAATCGGTTATTTACTCTTTCGGATAATAGAAAGACTAGGGGGCACTCCATGAAGTTAGCATTGGGCACATTTAAAACTAATCGGAGAAAGTTCTGTTTTACTCAACGCACAATTAAACTCTGGAATTTGTTGCCAGAGGATGTAGTTAGTGCAGTTAGTATAGCGGTGTTTAAAAAAGGATTGGATAAGTTCTTGGAGGAGAAGTCCATTATCTGCTATTAAGTTCACTTAGACTAGAGAATAGCCACTGCCACTAGCAATGGTAACATGGAATAGACTTAGTTTTTGGGTACTTGCCAGGTTCTTATGGCCTGGATTGGCCACTGTTGGAAACAGGATGCTGGGCTTGATGGACCCTTGGTCTGACCCAGTATGGCATTTTCTTGTGTTCTTATAATGACAGCCACAGTTTCTATGTCCTTGGTGCAAGATCATACAGCTCCTTTTGATGGTACTGAATCAGTGTCCTAGCAGGAAAAAACCCTCCCTGTAAAGGGTGAAAATTGTCTTCTTCCTCTAGCATAGATTACAGGGGATCATATCTAAAAAATAAAATCCCCTTGTTCTCAAAACTCTTTTACAAAACAGTTATTAAAAATAATTCTTCCAAAATAGCAAAAAAATCACAACCCACCGTTTCTGGTTATGAGCAGGCACTATGCACTGTTAACTGGTTGTGAGCAGGCAACCATCATGCAACACCAATCCTGCCAGCAAGGGAGTCACTGGCTCTCCTGCACAAACTCCTCTTCCCAAAAAATCTCCACTCTTCTCTATTCTTTTGCAGATTGTAAAGCCCACATTGCAGTAGCACCTATCTCACGCTCCCTCTAATCTTCACTCCACTGGACTGGTGAGCAGAGACCCACCAAAAATCTCCTCTCAGCTCCTCAATAGCTCCTAATCCATCCGGATCTGTTCCAGTGCGCCTTCCCTCTGAATCTGAGCATGCTCACCCACCAGGACCCATCCCAAAAAGGGGTAAGGGCATACGCCTAGCAGGGATCAAAAATCCTCCTAAAGCTGGCCAGAGGGAAAAATATTTAGTAAAGAGGCAAAGCCATCTATACATACCCACTATAGATAATTATAATGCTGCATACCGTGGACCATAGCCTGTGGTACTTCTGGTACACTTTTCAGAGTGCTACAAATCATTCAGAATGCAGCAGCTAGGCTAACCCCACGAGTTCCATACCAGGGCCATATTACTCCAGTACTTTATGATCTTCATTGGCTTCCTGTCATCAGGGAACTAAATGTGAACTGCTGACATTTGTCTTTCAGGCACTGCATAATTTGGGACAGCTCTACTTGAAAGACCTAATCCAGATGTATGTTACTTTCAAAAACCTGCACTCTGAGAATAAGATGAGACCAAGTACCATCAGTTAGTTGTGCCCATCTGAATAAGACTAGGGCCAGAACCTTCTCTGGTGCTTGTCCCATCTTATGGAATTCGCTTCCCCTAACCTAACTTTAAAATAATCAGAATACGGAGAACATCAATAATAAGAAAGACAAAATAATTCAATTGAAACATGAGGTATACATTTAACGAGTGAATGTAAGAACCCCACAGCTACGCACTGACTATTATGTGAAATCTGCTGTATTATAATTACTGTATATGGAACATGCCTTATTATTATATGCCCCTGCCTTATGTCCTAGATCTTTAGCTAATATGTAATGGAACATTTCACTTAATGCCTGTTGATGAATATGACCTCTATAACCCGCCTTTATGTGATACATAGCTATAAATGTTACTTTTGTAAACCGTTGTGATCTTAACATGGAACGATGGTATATAACAAATCTAAATAAATAAATAACCCTGCATTTAGCGAAAGTTATTTAATATCTAGAAAGAAGGTTAAAGCCTTCTTTTTCACCAGGCATTTTGGACTTGTTAAAAGAAACATCCTGGATGTAATCTCCTATGTATCAGTTCTGAAATGTCCAGCAGTAGTATTTTATGTATTGTCTATGGTTTATGAATGAATAAATGCTGCTTTTTGCATAGGAATTGTATGTAATTTATTATTTTAAAATATATGGATGTTATGTTGAACCCTGTATGGTGCAAGGATTTTGGACTTGTGTGTTATAAATGTTTCTTAAAATAAAGAAATTAATTAATTAATAAGGCTCTACCCACAAGAGACTGGAAGATTTATTATTTGTCCAAACAGCAGAATCAGCAGTGTATATGCCAGTCTAAAAAAAATACGCACAGGTAGGGAAGCCCAGACACACAGCTAGCTACAGTCAGAGAAACAATTTAAAGACACACAAGTAGCTACAGTGAAAGAGATTGAGCTCAGAAGTGCACAGTCATCAGCAGATAAAAAGATGGAGCTCAAAAGTATACAAGCATCTGCAGAAATAGAAATGGGTCCCAGAGACACGCATCCACCTACAGTCAGGGAGATGGCATCCAGAAGCACATTTCCGCCTACAGTCAAATAGATGTAGCTCAGAGGTACACTATAGTTAGAACTCAGAGGCACATGTTCATCTGTAGTCAGAGAGGTGGAACCCATAGACAGTCAGTCACCTACAGTCATAGCAGTAAAGCATAAAGGCACTCACTCACAGTCAGATCTGGAGCCTGAGGCATGCACCCATGTATAGTAAGAGTAATGGAATTCAGAAAAATGGAATTCAAAGATGCACACCTGTATATGCTAAAACCCTGATTTATCTAAGATCTGCATTTTCCCAGAAACACAAAATTTCTTTATTTAAACAATTCATAGCCCATATAATCCACAGTTCTTAGCGGGTTACAAAAGAAACATTCATACAATCAAGACAAAAGAGATAATGACTAAATTTTCAAATACTTAAATCATCAAAAATTACATAACAACAGATAAACTTATTCAAAAGAGCAAACAGCTTAAATTATGTATATCTGTCAAAATCTTGGTTAAAATAAAAGGCTTTGACCTGCTTTCTAAAGCTGGCATAACAAGCAATTTTCCGAACCTGTTCAGGCAAGCTATTCCATTATTGCAGACCAGCAAAGCAAAATGTTCTCTCTCTTGTCTCTTCAAGACAGACTTGACCAGGGGTGGATTGCAGGCAGATATCAGCCCAGGGGATTTTTTTTCAAAACTGGCCGACGGGGTATCTGTGACTCACTCATGCACTTTCTATACAGCATATACGTCAACAGCTCCCAAAAGCACACCAAGCTAATCGTTGAAAGGTACACCTGGAGGCTGGCAGAACAGACAAAAAATTCTCCAAATAAAATTTCACGTTTTTCATAACAAACTGAATAGATCACATCCTAGACCAGGGGTGAGCAAATTGAGCTACAGACCCCCTTCCATCCATGCAATCGATTGGATCCTCCCACAAGTTTAGTTACATCTCTTGTACATTGTGGATTCCTGGTCTGGTGTTAAAGTCTTTTGCCAATGAATCGGCTCTTGAACCAGTTGCCAAGTAATGAGACAACCACACTGCCAGTCAGACACACACATTTACTGTGGTGCTGCTTCTCTTTGCTCAGTGACTGCTTCCCTGCCCCAGCAAGGCTATATCGTTATGTAAAAGTTGATACTTATTGCCAGCCCTCCCTCAACCTGCAGCAGCCCTCTCCCTCTCCCTTTCCCATTCTCAGCCCTTCTTGGCACCCTCGCTCTCCAGAAGACTCGCCGTGCCCCTCAAAGCTCAGCCCAGCCACCTCAGATAGAAGTCTCACTAACGTTGCTCATCCTCTTCCTTTCTGGCAGTAGCTTGCTCCACTTCTCAGGGCCTTCCCCACTCACTCCAGCACATTCTCATTGACTGTGTGCTACAGGGTCGGGTCTGCTGCTTTTATGGTTCCTAGGGTCTGCTCTGCCTACCTACTCCTAAGGAAGTCAAAACTAGAAATGATCCATACTTCCTGCTTCCCCCAGGGCTTAAGAAAAAGAAAAGTAAGCTGTGGTCAACAGTATAAGAGTCACTACTGCAGACAAGACTGAGGAGAGCCTGGCCCATGACAAAATAGCTCCAAATCAAAATTCTGCTTTCCCACAATGCAGAGCCAGGGCAGCCAGGACTGGCGCCAGAGTATTAGGCAACTTAGGCAAAGCTTACAGCCTTGAAACCCCCAGCCTCACCGTACATACGCACACACATATTCAGACAATTAAAAAGTATGCATTTGTAATAAGATTTTACATGAAAAAAGGACAAAGTACAGTCCTCTGAAATAAAAATATCACATGTATACTATATTTACATGCATTGCTGTGGTGCCAACAAGAAAACCCTGCAAAAAAAGTAAAAAAGACACTTGGAACTCACATAGTATTAGACCTATTGTAACGCACAATGAGTGTGGACTTGGCTCTCAGAAAGCCATGAGTAAACTAAATTATAATTACAATATAGAAAACCTTCCATACAAAAACAGCACTAATTGCCAGTAACAATCCTACTGATGAAAAGGCCACACTGCAAGCCCTAAAACATCAATATGCATCCGATTAGGAAAACAGAACAAGCCAAGCTGTTCTGTTTTCCATAACAGAATACTTCATCTCGGTATGAGATAGGCAGAACACAGGCAGACCCTCACTAAATACAGAATAAAAAGATATCATATAGCATAAATAGAAATGTGTAGACAAAATCTGAACTGGAAACAGCAACAAGCTAGACACCGAATACAATAACAAAAACAAATAAAACCAAGAAATATAAAACATAATAGTAAAACCATACTTTAAAAAGAACAAACATCTGATGAATAGAATATCCAATAAAATAAAAACCCACGTTAAAAAAAAATTAATGTGTTAAAATGTTTTTGATATTTGGGAGACAGATCAAATAACACCCATTAATTAAAATTAGTAAGGATATCCCATGTTCTCCATACCTGGGAGTGTTTGATTTCCAATCATCCTAAGATTGTTGGAGATTAGCAGGAGAAAGGAGGTATACAAACTTTTGCCTTCTTCACACACAAATACATAAACAAGCTCCCTCTCTCTCTCACACACACACACACTCACAAGCAGGTTTCTTCTCACTCCCTCTCTCTCAGATACACAAGCAGGATCCTTGTCTCTCTCTCTCTTACACACACACACACACACACACACACACACACACAAAGCAGGCTCCTTCTCTCTCATATATGCACAAACAGGCTCCTCTCTCTCTCACATACAGGTTCCTTTTCACTCACACAAACAAGCAAGCTTCTTCTCTCACACACACACAAGCAGGTTCCTTCTCGCTCTCCTTCTTCATGCACACACACATAAAGCAGGTTCCTTCTCATATACACATACAAGCAGGTTCCTTCTTACACATACACACACCCAAGCAGGTTTCTTCTTACATATACACACAGCCTCATTTTTTTCTTCAGCCACTTCCGGCCTCTCTCATTTCTTCTTTGGCCGCATCCGGCCTGTATTCTGACAGCAGTCCGCAGCCCTCAGCCTTTTTTTTTTCTTTTTTGGCCACCACCCACCTGGGCTCTGACCATGGCTCACAGTCCACAGCCTCTCTTTTTCTTTTTTGGCCTCCACTGGCCTAGACTCCGACAGCAGCCCACAGCCCTCAGCCTCTCTCTATTTATTTTGGCTGCCACTGGCCTGGGCTATGACGGCAGCCTGCAGCCTCTCTTTTCCAGTTTTGGCCCCAGTGGCCAAGTTCCAGCAGTGGCTCTTCTCGGCCATTCACTAGATTACGGGGACACAATAGAGGTCACACTACTTCCTATTAGCATGTGATGAATTTGGCCCACTGGGGGTGGGGGATGCCCGATCTCCCAATAGGCCAATCTGCCCCTGGACTTGATATTTAGTTGGAATCTCTAATAAAAATTGGCCAGCAGATCTTAGATTACGGGTTGGTTGATACAGTTTTAAGGTAGAGCTGACACAAATTGGAGTGTTAACATTAATTGATCAATGGACCATAGTTACAATTTTAAATTGTATCTGCCACTTTATAGGCAACCAATGTAGTTTGTACAACACAGGTGTAATATGGTCATATAATTTGGCATCTATTAATAATCTATCTGTAGCAGTCTGAACAGAATGGAAGAAAAGCCTTAATGCATCAATTCCTAAGAGAGATAGAGCTCAGAGACACCACTCCTTAGTCAGGGAATGGAATGTAGAAGCATAGATATACGTACAGTCAGAAAAAGAGTGAGAGAGAGAGCGAGAGAGCTCACAGACACTCAACCACCTACAGTAAGAGATATGAAGCTCAAGTGATGCAATAAGAGAGATGGAACTTAGAAGCATACATCCTCCCAAGGGCATATATCTGCCTATGGTGCACTAGGTGACAGTCCCCCGGTTTAGATCCACTGCACTGACTTACCCCACAAACTGCAACTTGCATCATTGCATCTAGGCCCCCTTCCGGAGCATCCAGGTTTCCAGAAATACGTTGTTTCCCGACCTGATCCTGAAATTGTTTTCCATCTCCAGTAAGAGTAAGGACATGTTTGAAAGAAAAAGGTGGTTGACACGAGGCTCTCTTTTCTGTGCAGGGATTTTTTAACTTGTCTGGGTGGGTGTTCACAAATGGTAACACAGTTTTATCAACAAAGGATCCAAACCCTGGAATTACATAGGATAAAAACAAGAGAAGAAAAATCATAACATTATGTCATTTTTGAGCTCAAAAGTGTATGCTGTGACTGTCTGTGCATGGGAGCTTTTGATAACACAGTGGCTAACATCGCGACACGCGATTGTTTCGCCATTTGCGGAACTGGAGTCGCAAATCGCGAAAACATCGTGCACCGCGGTAAAACAACCAATGAATTGAGAGAGAGAGAGAGAGAGAGAGACTGAGACTTCCTATAGTGCCTATGCCCTAGACAGGTATTTGTATCCCTATGGGAGGGCCACCTAGTAACTCGAGGTGGGGATTAGGTATGAGCGTAGGGGGTTGGGGGCCACTTTCACATTCAACATGAGACCTACGGAAAGAACAGTGGTCTCTAGTGAAGATTTGCTGGCCGTCGGAGTGAGGACACTCACTCCAAGAAGAGATTTGGGCAACGTTCTCTCAACCTAGCTTGAAGCTAGGTTCTCTCAACCTAGCTTGGGCAACGTTCTCTCAACCTAGCTTCAAGCTAGGTTGAGAGAACGTTGCCCAAATCTCTTCTTGGAGTGAGTGTCCTCACTCCGACGGCCAGCAAATCTTCACTAGAGACCACTGTTCTTTCCGTAGGTCTCATGTTGAATGTGAAAGTGGCCCCCAACCCCCTACGCTCTCTCTCTCTCTCTGAAAATGAGGCCCATAATGTACTCTCATGTAGAAAATCTGTATTTGGGATTTAGGTGGTTATTAGAACTTTATCTCTTTTATATGTAGGGAGATCTCTAAATTTGGAACCTCTGTTTGGTTTCTAGTTGCACAAGATATTCTGGGTGGGGGAGACCTGGAATTTCATGGTTGTGCTGTTGGGGAATGTATTGAATGTTTGAACTTGTAGTATTTATTGTATTTAAAAATGTCTTTTATACGGCATAGTCCAATGATCAAAGTGGTTTACAAATAGATTGTTCATAATATAGACCATGCATAACATTATATTATTAAAACAAAAAATAAAATACAAGAACATAAAAACCATGCAAACCTTTCAGACCCCATAGATTCAGGAAACCTCTGTACAAGCCAAAAATGCCTTCCAGAATGTAAAGCAGACCAAGTACTTCTAATAAAATATATTCATAGCCAAAGTTCAGTTAAAACTATAAAAGAGCATATTAAAACCATTTAAAAGCCTCAATTTAATGACCACTGAACTGTGATTTGTTAAATGCTTGCCTAATTAACCAATCTTTTAAATCTTTTTTACATTTTTTAATTTCAACTTCTAGCTGCAAGGTTAGTAAATGACCACTGGATGGTATTTTGGGAAAGGTGAGCATTGTAACATAATGGGCAATGTGGTTTGGGTTTCAGGGGGTAGTGTGTGTGTCCCCTTAAGAATGTGCGGTTTTATGTGATTGGGTGAAGATGGTTTAACAGGTATACATTTGGGAGGTTTTGGCGGGAGTAGGCCCTTTCCCAGGTTTGGAGTTGGTGTGAGGAAGGTCCTCCAGGTTGTGGTGGCCTAGAGTAGCCAACCTCTGGGCTGATGGGCCCGGGGCCCACCTCGCTATGGCGTGGGTCTCTGCAGCACCTCTACTTCTCAAGGGAGGAAGCCAGAGGCCGCAAAAGTAGGAGAGTTAGATCTCCCAGAGGAAGAATTATGGAGGTAGAGGTAGACTCACAGTGATTCCTCCCTTTAGGTAATAACCAGAAGGAAGGAGTAAGGGGATGGTCTTAAATGAGGAGTGGCCTAAGAAGGAACCAGGGCATGCGGGATACTGGGGAATACCTGCTCAGATCTGGAGTGGAGATGAAGAACAATTGGAGTGAAAAGAGGATTTTTAAAAGTTGTGAGTAAAGCCTAAGGAGACAGGGATTAAAATAAAGTAGACTTGGAGAGTCTGGTACCTGTCCTTTGTGGTTTGGGGTGGGTGGACTATGGAAGAAGGATAATAATGGTATTGTGCAAGATTCATGGTGGGGACTGTAATCTTTATGTTTCCTTTTAAAATATTGGAGGGGAGATTGGGAGATCTAATTGATGTTCATGTGAAGGCTGAGAGACCGTTGTTGTCACCAGCGCATAGTGCGAAGCTTCATCTGACTGTTATATCCCATGAATTCTGATTATTCAGTAGGATTATCACCACTCCATGCTATACCTATTATTAGTGCCTGACTTCAGAACCAGAAAGTAAAATTAAGAGTTGATTATTTGAAAATGGAGCGGCTCTGCTTGTGCTTTGTCTGTGCCAGCATTAAAGGGGTAGTACTGGGGTGGGATTTCATGGAGGGGAGAAGGCAGCAGAAGAGTTGAGAACTACCACCTGCTGTCTCTATTCAGGTCCACTATTACCATATGCACAACCTAAGTCCATTCTGAGCCCATTGGGAAATCTCTCCCATCATTTTATGTACTCCAGGATAGGGCTATGTAATATATATAAACCCTATAATTAGGGGAATAACACCACTATTATGTTGATCAATATACAAATTTTTATTACAAACTTTCAGGGTCATTTATCAGTTTGTGTTAGGGCATTATCTCGAGCGTTAGGACCCTAATGCCCACGATAACGCCATAACTCATGCAACAAATAACGCATGGCGAGATGCATATGCAACTTCTAAAAATTTAGTCAAAAGGGAGGAATTTGGCTGGAGTTTATGAAAATGAGGGGTGTTTAATGTTGTGTGCGATAGCATAATGCACACGATCGCACAATGTAACGCCAGAAATAACTACACATTTTATCAGGGCATTATGCTGTACATTATGCCTGAAACGGGACGGGCGCACACATTATAAAATCTACCCCATAATATTTCATGATTGTTTTTACATTTGAGAGTGAATGGGTAATGATTGATATATCAGTGTGGATTTTCTTCTCTGACAATTTTTTTTTTAGCACGAATGTCAGTTTTTGATACTTTTTTGATTTTGCATAATAAAGTTTGTAATAAAAATTTTTAGATTGATCAACATAATAGTGGTATTACTCCCCTAATTGTAAGGTTCATTGGTGCATAGTTTATTTAAGTACCCATACTTTGCTTAATTTTGTAGTAGCCTAGTTGTGTATACTATATATATATATATATATATATATATATATATATATATATATATATATGTTTTGGTTTTTTTAAATAGAGCTCTTAAAGAACTGATGCAAACCTTGTTCTTTGTCAGTGGTTTGTTTATCCTGGAACAGCAGTTATGTGTGGAACAGACAGACCTATGGAATTCTGAGGTGATTTCTGAGGTGATTTGTCCATAGTCTCCTTGCCCTTCACAGGTAAACAAGCCACCAGCAAGTGCAGAGGAAGTAAACAAGCCACCAGCAAGTGCAGAGGAAGTGGAAACTTTCTAAAACATACAAAAATGTACTATCCTGGACCAAGGGCCAGCTTTGCCAAAACATTTTTGAAGGCACAGGATGAAAAGGGATGCTATAAATCCTACAGCAAGTTAGGAACGAGGGATATACCGGGGTAAAGTTTCAAAAGCTTAGTCAGAACCTGCACATGTAAAATAAAGAATTACCCATGCAAGTTGGCTACATGCATTTAGATGAATTTTCAGCTACCTAAAGATATGTGTCTAAGTTTATAACATGCACAAATTTGTCATAAAAAAGAGGCATCACGGGGCATGTTGGGGATTTATGCACGTAACTTAATTTTTCAAAAGTTATACACAGAAACAACATGCCACTTATGCACATAACTTTACACCCTGATTTGCAACACTGACATTATGAATGATGGCATTTTGTGTAGCATGACATCACAAAATGACAATGTTATGTTGCCTAGTGCCCTTCATAACACACTTCCTCATTTCCCTCATTCCGGTGTTCAGACTGGGTACATATTGTTGTGCAGCGCTGACATTCAGCCCTGTGGCTTGGGGCCAGATGCTTCAAATACAAGATTGATAAATGAGACAGATTATTGCACCTACAGACCAAAGATTCTTATTTTAAAAACTAAACAAATGTGCACGCTCAAATCTCTCTTGCAAAATGTATTTAAGAGATGAATAGAAGCTGAAGATAAAAGACAAGCTGCACTGCACATACAGCGCAGCGAGTATAACATGGGGGAGGCGCATGAGAGGAACGGAAAGGAGCCAGAGGGGGAGGGAAAGCTAGATAGGAAAAGGCGGGAAGAGAGGCCATAGGAAGGTTAAGGGAGGGGGATGGGGGACAGGCAGTTAGGTGAAACCTGAGAAGGGAGGTGAGGATTGGTCAGTAACTAGTGACATCAGGAGGCAGGCAGCAGAAGCGGGCGGCAAGCAGTGAGAGAGGAGCACTCGAATTTTGTCCCGCCTGCCCGCCCTTGTATTTTGTGAAATTGTGAATAAATGCTGTTTGGATTGATGATTGTCGCAGTGGTGGCGGTAAACCCGAGCCCAGGGTATGTTGTCATGTTGTGTGGGGAGGGGATTTGGTGGTGGAGGGGAGGGAGTGCATTATGTATTGGGGGGCCGCTACATGGGAGGACCAGAGAACCGTGGGGCTAGGTTCCCGGTAGAGCTTGCTCTCGCGGGTACGAGGCGGAGCAGGCGCTAAGGGGGGGGAGCTCCACCATTGGGGTTTAAGGTGGTGGAGGACCAGGAAAGGGTGGGGAAGGCGGGGGAGGGAAGGGGGAGCCTGTTACAATTAAGGTTGTAAGGGCTCGGGTTAGTTTATCATTAAACTGCGGCCTATTTTAAAGCCAAAAAGTAGTCGTGTGTTTATTGGGGGGCTACCTGGACGGGCAGCGAGCACAGTGTCTTCCCTCCCAATGTTACAAGAAGATCATAATACCTACCTATCTGAGCAGACTTTGTGATTGAGTTGAGTGCTCTTAGTAGATCGTTGCCCAACTTTTTCACATTTTCCAAATCATCTTTCATGGAGTAGGAAAGATCCATCAAGTAATACAAGTCAACTGGATAGCCCTCAGCTCTGCGAAACTTTACAGTAAAGTTTGCAGGATGTTCTACAGTAGGGGAAACAAAAGTGAGGACATTATTTGTTTGAAATGTTATATGCCACATGGAGCGCAGAAACAGAATCGCAATGCATAAGTTGCTTTTGATAACGTACAACCTAATTTTCTCCCCAAGGTCTTCCTCTCATAATATGGAGCTTGGCTGTGGCTTCTTTTCATTTAAGTTTGACATGCAGAGGGTAAAGAAGACTGTACTTGAGAGGTGAGCAGAAGACACATATGGACCCAAAAGAGAGTCTATATAGGACTTTGAGTCCAAACGGAAGAGTTCTGATTGTGGAGTCAGCTGTTACAGGATAAGCAGTCAGGTATCTATATTTACGAAAAGGGCCTCCTGTGAAGGCAAAATAAAAAAAATGCCTCTGCCATTCTAAAGTTCACCCAGGCCAGGGCATCTCAAGTAGGGAATTTTATACAGGTTCTACCTACCAGGCCATCATATTGCATGAATCTTCTCCTCTCATTGTGCTCACAGTTTTGAAAGGGAAAGCCTAGCTTGATCTCCATTGTAGTTTATATGGGCAATTTCTCAGCTCTCTAAAGCTTTACATGATCCCAAAGGTAAACTAAATAGTCTGATACCTAGTGCTTCAGAATAGTAGTTACAAATAATATATAGGGAGAAGTCTCTTAGCTAACTGCCAAGTGACTCCATTTCTAGAGGGACACCACCACCTGATTCATTTTGGTACCTGTAATATTGATTTCAATTAAAAGAGGTAGAACTACAGATTCCATAATGTACTGGGCTGTAAGTTCATAAAACAAGAATGTTCAAAAGTCTCCACTGAGAAACTCATCCACTTGGCAGTTCTGCCACAGTCCCATGGCTCTATTGCTAGAGACAAGCTACAAACGCTATTAGTTATGGACCTTTTATGGTATCTCTTTTTTTTCATTTCTCAGATTTTCAAAAATTTACAATCAAGCATTTCTTGATAACATTACTGGCATATACATACATAGGCATCATTTTTATACCTAAAAAATAAAGAATTCATCTGCCATCTCTAAGTCCTCAAAAAGTGGGGAAGTGAGTACAAATATTTTATAAAGGCATAATAATCCAAAAGTATCAAGAGAAATAACAGATGGCCTAACTAGGATAGCCAAATATCTATTACATAGAGTTCTTTGTTATCTCAATGAGTTGTTACCTATGATTTTTCTTCTTCACTTTGTTTTTCAATTATAAATCTGTATAAATGCGAAGGTTGAAAGAAACAATACTTCACCTTTTGGTATACAATACAGCATTTACATGGAAATTTAAGTTTATATGATGCACCCATTTGCAATAGCTTTGGCTTTAATATAAGGAATTCTTTTC
Source organism: Rhinatrema bivittatum (assembly GCF_901001135.1). NCBI lineage: Eukaryota > Metazoa > Chordata > Amphibia > Gymnophiona > Rhinatrematidae > Rhinatrema > Rhinatrema bivittatum. The sequence goes on along the minus strand of NC_042620.1, from coordinate 174,493,862 downwards.
TCCTCTTTTGAGTTTCCTTTGTAACATCTGGAAACATTCTTACTGCCATCTGACAGAATTTTTCCTTAATATTCCCAAAAAAACAATTTTTGAACCCATTCTTTATCTGAATTTAGTAAGAAAGAAATTATCATTGTGGCTGGTTGAGCCTCTTCTAAGCCAGTGGATTCAAGAATTTTAGTAACATTTAATGGTTTCAATATTTGATAAGAATCTTCTTTTTCAGATTTTTTTCCCAAGAGGGTGTATAATATACTTGTGTTAACGGGAGTAATGTTTGTTGCGGAATTTTAAGAAATTCTAAAGCGAATTTGTTCCACATTTCCTTTGCTGACAAATTTGCCATTTTAGGAAAATTTATCAGTCTTAAATTATTACTCCTAAGTTGATTTTCCAGATTTTCCATCCTTCTAATCAAAAACTGATTTTCTTTCGTTATTAATCCATTTTGATTCCTTAACTTTTTCAATTCTTCAGAATTTCTTTCAATATCCAGGTCTCTCTTTAAATCATCACTTATTATCTTATTAACCTTAATTTCTATTTTTTCTATATTTTTTACTATGGGTTTTAATTGCAATGAAACATTTTTATTTAAAACAACTAGCGTTTCCCATATAACTTCCAATGAAAATGTGTGCGGCCTTACAATAGGTATAATTTCAAACTGCTCACCATCTTACACAGATTCTTGAGATAACAACACCCCTTCTATAACCTTCCCCTCCCACTAGACTTCCTAGTTTTCTCTGCTACTAGAACCCCAGATGTTTCCAGTCAACCTTCTATGTTATCACTTTTCCTCAAAGGTGACAAAGTGTTCTCTATAGGTTCAGATCTCGATGTAGCAGGATTCTCAGGGGGTGCTCTATTGTCCGGGGATAGTGAGATTTCCAGGTCACGAAGGTTTGCAGTGCCTTCCTGCAGGCCTTCAAGTGATGTTATGGTATCTCTGAAAGAAATATACTGAAAATGTAAAACTAAAGTGCAGCAGCTCATTATGGGGTAGATTTTAAAAGGAGCGCGTGCAGCGTACATGTGTACGCGCTACCCGGCGCACACACATGTACGCCTGATTTTATAACATGTGGCCTGGAAGGGAACTTCCCTTCCCCCTAACCTAACCTTCCCACCCCTTCCCCTAACCTTTCCCCCCATAGCCCTACTCTAACCCCCCCCCAAAATGTTGATCTTACCTTTTGTGCCTGCCTGGAGGCAGGCGCAGGTTGCGCACGCTGGCAGCCTGCCGGCACGCGATCCTCTTACACAGCGGCAAATGGCCGCTTTGTCAGAGGTCTCTGGCCCTGCCCATGCCCCGCCCCACCCACGCCCCACCCCCTGACCGCCCCTTTAGTAAAGCCCCGGGACTTACACGCGTCCCGGGGATTTATGCGTGTAACCTTTTGAAAATCCAGCCCTATAGCTATATTCATAGCCCATGAAAATTGGAAGCTACAAAAAAGCACAGATACAAGTTTTCAAAGAACAAAAATCCTCAGCAAACTGCAAAAAGGTGATCTGCAAAACATCATCATTAAGCTTTTACCAAACAAACAAACAAAAAAATCCTGGTTTCTACTCATTTTTTAATAATTTGACTGTTCAAAAACTATAATCTTGGCTGGGGTTCGTCTTTTTTAGCTTCAAACATTGAAAAAAAAAAAAAGAGGCGAGGGTCCACCTCTCAGCTATAAAAAAAAATGCATTTCACTATTTTTTCTCAAACGCTGTCTGTGCTAACTGCAGTGAGTGCAGGGCAGGAGGGGAGGGGGGGTGATGTGTATCGGAGTGGTTGCTTTGTTTCGCTGCTACAGAAAGCACTGAGAGTGGGGATGGGTGATAGCAGTCGCTTTTCTCTCTGCTACAGAAATTCTTTGCTGAGATTAATTTTACAACCAGAGACTTTTCTCTCTTTTTCTCATACTGTGTTTAATAAAAACAACAAAAAAAAAAACTTACAGAAAAAAAGTATGCTTTGTGGCAGAAAGAATACAAAAGAATTTTCTATTTTTAGTTAAGGGTTTAGTTTGCCAGAAAAAAATAGAAGGATTTAAATGACTGCTATCGACTACCTTTCAAACCTCCCACAGCTGCTTACTGACCATGTTCATTCCTTAGAACATGGATGTCCTCCATGCTCTCTCCTTGTAAACTAAAGATCTGAGCATGCGCAGGGATGATGTCATGGACTGTGATGTCATTCCAAGATGGCTGCCTGCAGCACAGTTCACAACAGCACAATTCAAGTGCTTGGATGCCCTCCATGCTCTCTCCTTGTAAACAAAAGATCTAAGCATGTGCAGGGATGTTGTTATGGCCTGTGATGTCATTCCAAGATGGTTGCCTGTAGCATGGTTCACAACAGCATGATTCAAGCGCGCTTTGTTTCGGTTTTAGTGCGCATGCGAGGTCGTGATGACATTTTCAGTTCCTTCCGGTCCCCACAACAACAGCTGCCATCTCAGATGTACGTCATTTCCTGTCTCCAGGTGCCCACTGCCATCTTGAAAATCTATTTCCGGTTCCACTCTGCGCCCTTCACAAAGGCCAAACAGGGGCCACGACCAGAAGTGATGTCATCAAAAAGGGACAAAAAAGGGTGGAGAGTGGATGGGGCTATGACAGAGGTGAACAAAGGGGCGGGCTAGGGCGGGAAAAGGGGCGGGGCTTAACCCAGAAGTGAACACTGATTGACTGAAAGGGGGTTCAGTGTGTTATGGCCGTCGGCTGCGGCCTCCAGTGACTGGCAGCCACCACTCACCACCACGGTGCTGCTTCTCTGGGCTTGGGCACGCTAGCCATGGCAGCCAGCCACTCCCAGGGCTCCTCTTCGCGGCAGTCCCTGCTGCTGCATGGGTAGGCCTTCCTCCGGGCTCCTCCGATGTGCTCGCTGTTCTCAGCATAGGCTCCTGCCCCACTGGGCCTCCTTAGGCCCGCGTGTGCATATCTCCATCTAATTTAAAGAGACCATGGCAGGAAATTGCCGTGGCCCCTCCTGCTGACCCCACCTGTTCTTTTCCTATTTAAAGCAAGGTCTGGCTCACTCACTACCAATCATTCTACTACCATGCTTTTCATAAATCTTTTATTTGGTTCTGCTACAACATTTATACTTTTAAAACTTACACATTATAATGACCACCCTCCATCCTTTAAACCATACATACACACCTCATATGTCACCAAACATGCTACACTAAACCCCCCACCATCAAACACACTTCTAAAAGTCAAACCATTATTATCATACTTCCAAAATCCTCCTGAATATAACACTATCTTAGCAGTTTCTACAGGGTAACTACTACTCATAAATTATCACATTATCCCAACGTAGACCTAAGTTTTGCCTTCTTAAGGGGAACTCCATATATTTCAGTGGTGAATCGCATAAGGAGGAGGAGAGAGACATCAGTGGTAAATCTCCCTTCCAAAAACACCTGTGTCCCTCTTCTTTAACTATTCCCTCACCAAGTACTATGTTCTCCAGGAATATGCCATGTCAACCAAAATACCACCTACAACATGGTAAAATGTTGTATGCTCCTGCAAACCTCCCAACAAATAAATGGGTTCATGGGAAAACTCACCTGGTCTCAAGAGCAACTCAATGTTTTTGGGAATTAGTTGTACATTACTGCTCAGCACATCTCTTTCTATAGGAAAACTTTGACTTTTTGGAGAGAAGATCTCTGTCTCACTGCACCCCCGCTCCTTTAGCTGCTGGACTGTGTCACAGCGTGTAGAATCTGGCTCTCCGGCTTTCGTGAAATTCTGTACAAATCAAAGGTGAGAGAGAAAAATTAATTCTGATTAGCATCATCCAGGCTGGTTCTAGTCTAATAGCTTCTTTTTTTTTTTTTTTTAATTCTTTATTTTCAAAAAATGTTTTCAAATTACATAGTCAAATCTTGACATTCATGAAATACCGAACATTAAATAAAGAAATAACACAAACAGTAATTACTGTTATACAAAAAAGATAATAGAAGCAATAGTTTTAATGAGACCTCTGTTAAGGGGAACTGCACAACAAGTGAAATTACAAAAGGAAATATGACCAGAAAGAAAAATAAAAAAACATTATAATACCGCTGTTTCATGAACACTATTACTAATATTATTTATTTATTTATTTATTTAACAGTTTTTTATACCGACCTTCATAGTAAATAACCATATCGGATCGGTTTACAGTTTAACAAAGGGAAAACTAGAGTAATAATTCAAGTAAACGAAAGATAACAATAGGTAGGAATAAGTCAAAGTTACAATCAACAGGGGGAGAGAACTTGGAAGCATACAACAAGCTGGAAAGAAGAAAGGCCGGTAAAGTGTTGTTACCATAGAATGAACAAATTAAAAAAACTTAAACAGTGCTATAACCTGAACGTCTCAGAGTCCATTTTATAGATAAGGGACCCTCTCTGTTTTGCAGAAACCCCTCTAACTGATTGGGTTCAAAGAATATATACTTAATGATGCCTATTTTAACTAAGCATTTGCATGGATAATATAAAAGAAATGTGGCTCCAATATTTAACACTCGCTGTCTTTTTTGCAAAAAAACTTTCTGTCTCATCTGAGTGGTTTTTGCTAAATCAGGAAACATGGCTAGCTGTTGGCCACAAAACTTTTTATCTGGGATTGGAAAAAACATTTTCATAGTCCAAATTCTGTCAGACTCCAGAGAGAATACTACCAAAAGTGTGGCACAGCCCTCAATATCAATCTGTGAATCATTAAGTAAAGCTGTTAAATTTTCTAATGCAGTAGGTTGTATAGGAGGATTACTTAAGGGTTCATTACCCATAGGTTCAATAGGTCTAGAGCAGGGGTCGGGAACCCATGGCTCGCGAGCCAGATATGGCTCTTTTGAGGGCTGCATCTGGCTCGCAGACAAGTGTCGCCACACTTCGCGGTTCCCCGCTGACCCAGCTGCTCCCCGGTCCTCCGCCGCCCGGGCTTAAAATGCTGTCAGCCCAGGCGGAACGCGGCAGGACAGCTGGAGTCAGCGGCACCGGCGTGCTCTCTTCTCCCCCCCCCCCCCCCCGCGGCCCGGAAGAGGAAGTGGAGAGCATCGGGTGCCTGCGCGGGAAGAAGAGACCACACTAGCGTGGTCTCTTCTTCCACGCCGGCACCCGATGCTCACCACTTCCTCTTCCGGGCCGCGGGAGGGAGGAGAAGAGAGCACGCCGGTGCCGCTGACTGGAGTCAGCGGCACGACTGGAGTCATCCGGGTGCCTGCGCGGGAGTCATCGGGTGCCTGCGCGGGAGTCATCGGGTGTCAGCCGGGTGCCAGCGCTGGAGTCATCGGGTGCCTGCGCGGGAGTCATCGGGTGTCAGCCGGGTGCCTGCGCTGGAGTCATCGGGTACCTACGCGGGAGTCATCGGGTGTCAGCCGGGTGCCAGCGCTGGAGTCATCGGGTACCTACGCGGGAGTCATCGGGTGTCAGCCGGGTGCCAGCGCTGGAGTCATCGGGTGCCCGCGCGGGAGTCATCGGGTGTCAGCCAGGTGCCTGCGCGGGCACCCGATGCTCTCCACTTCCTCTTCTTCCCGCGGCCCGGAAGAGGAAGTGGAGAGCATCGGGTGCCTGCGCGGGAAGAAGAGGCCACGCTAGTGCCCGACGGGAAGAAGACTGCAGCGCGGCTCGGAGGAAAATGAAGAGTTTCAACCGCGGCCGATGGGACTCCGGCTTCGCCTCCGCGAGGGCTGAAAATGAAGGAGGTTAGTGTTGGGAGGAGGCTGCTGCTGCCGCGAGTTCCCGGGGTGGGGGAGAGAGAGAGTGAATGAGCGAGCAAGCATGTGTGTTTGAGATCCTGTGTGTGTGAGTGAAAGATTGCATGTATGTGAATGATTGAGAGCCTGTATATGTGAAAGAGAGTATGTCTGTGATTGAGAGCCTGCCTATGAGAGAGAGAGCATGAATGTAAGTTTACCATTGGGAACCTGTATGTGTAAGTTTGTAATTGAAAACCTGTTTGTGTGAAAGAGTATGTGTGTATGATTGAGATCCTTTGTGTGTGAGAGAAATCATGTGTATGTATGATTAAGAGCCTGTGTGTATAAGTAAGATAGATATCATGTGTGTCTGTGTCTGATTGACAGCTGGTTTAGGTGATGGAGCATGTGAGTATGTGATTGAGAGCCTGTGTTTAAATGAGAGAGAGAGACCATGTGTGTCTGTGTGTGATTGAGAGCTGATTTAGGTGAGGGAGCATGTGAGTATGTGATTGAGAGCCTGTGTGTAAATGAGAGAAAGAGAGGACATGTTTGTAAGCATGTGAATGAGAGTCTGTGTGTGAGAGAAAAAGACAGCATGTATTTATGTGATTGAAAGCCTGTGTGTGTGTGTAAGCGTGAAAAGATAGACAGCATGTGTGTAAATGTGTAATTAAGAGCCTATATGAGAGAGAAAAAACATGTGTATATGTGAGTACTGAGAGCATGTGTGTATAGGTGTGTCATTGAGAGCCAGTGTGAGAGAGAGCGCTGGTATGTGACTGAGAGAGGAGAAAGTTCCAAGCAAACCACCCCGCCTCCTGCTAATTCAGAACAATCTCAGGACACCTGGATATCAAACGTTCCCAGGTATGCAGAGCAAAAAATTTTTGTATCCTTATTATTTTTCATTACTGGATCTTTGTGTCTGCTATTTTGAAATATTTTGTTGGTATCTGGAAATGTTTTATATGAGTTTTTAATTATTGGATATTCCACTCATCAGCTGTTTCGAAATATGTTCTTTTTGTTAGTACAGTTTTACTGCTGATGATTTTATATTTCTTGATTTGTTTTATAAGGATGGGTGATGTTTCTTTTTTCCTTTATTATACTGCATACAGAGTCTCTGGCTTGTTGCAGTTTCCAATTCAGTTTTTTCTGCATGCTTCTTGTTATGCGTTTTGGTCTCTTTATTCTATGTTAGGTGAGGGACAGCACGTGATTCAGGTGAGGTTTTCTGCTGGCATGTAGTTTCTGTGTAGGACTCTATAGCAGCCTGACTTGGTCCGTTTTCCTAATAGGAGATGTATTGGTGTCTTAAGGCCTGGTGTAATATTTTCAGAGACTTATTGTACTTTAAAAGTGTGATCTTACATAAAATGCACACATTTACTTGTATTTAGTTTTAAACATATTGTATGGCTCTCATGGAATTACATTTTAAAATATGTGGCGTTTATGGCTCTCTCAGCCAAAAAGGTTCCTGACCCCTGGTCTAGAGGAAATATAAAATGCCTTAGTAATAGGGGAATAGTATCCTGTGGGACCTTAAGTACCTCCACATAAAATTTCCTGAGAATCTCCATAGGTGAAATAATGGAGGACTTAGGAAAACTTAATACCCTCAAATTCAATCTCCTTGAATTATTCTCTTCTAACCTATGCTGGTTTAATTCTTGCCCTTTAATCAAAGCTATATCACATTTTCTGTTGGATTCGTGGACCCTTGGGCTGGCTGGGACAGATGAAGACTCACGGTGGGAAGGCCCACAGTGGATGTCGAAACCGGGAGGCGGCGCTGAGCAGGAGACCGGAGGGATCTTCACCACTGGAAGCCCAAGGTCCTCCCAGGAGGAGCCTGTGAGGACCCGAGCTGCTTGGACTTAGAAGGGGCCTCCTGGACGAAGGCTGGAGACAGGAACCAGTGAACCAAAGCCGGAATCAGAAGCCAGTGGACGAGGCGAAGTCAGAAACCAGTAGTCGGAAGCCGAAGTCAGAAGCCAGTGGTTAAAGCAGCAACAAGAACTCTCAAGGAGAGTGAACCTCATTGCAAGGCAAAGGCACAGGCCTAGCTGTAGGGTTTAAATACCCTTACAGCATCTGACGTCATCAGGAGGCTGTCCTGCAACTTCCCGCGCTGGCCCCTTTAAATCTAGAACCCGTGCGTGCGCCTAGGGGGCGGGGCCAGATGTGATAGATCGGCAGCGTCTCCCTCGAGGAGGGAGTGCCGTGGCAGAGGCCAGGACGGGCCCTGCCGGCCAGAGAGGTGCTTCAGCGGGCCGGGCCAGCCCTGAGGTGAGTGGAGGGACCGGAGCACGGCCCGGGACCGTAACAGTACCCTCCCCTTACGCCCCCTTCCTGGGGACCTTGGTTTCGCCGGATGATCCAAGTGGAACTGGCAGAGGAGACCCTTGTCCAGGATGTTAGAGGCTGGTTCCCACGTATTCTCTTCGGGACTGTAGCCCTCCCAGGAAAGGAGGTACTCCCATCTGTGATGGTGGAACCATACATCCAAGATGTTCTTTACTTGGTAAACAGTGTCCTTCTGGGCCGCAGGAGTGGCAGGGTCCAGGATCTTTTGATGGAAAATGGACAAGACCAACGGCTTGAGCAATGAAATGTGGAACATGTTATGAACCCGGAGCATAGAGGGAAGGCGGAGTCGGTAAGAGACCATACCCACTTGTTCTGTGACTGGAAATGGACCAATGTACTTCGGAGCCAAGCGTATAGAAAGAACCCACAGGCGAAGGTGTTTGGTACTTAACCATACCTTATCTCCGGGGTGGAACATTGGAACTGGACGTCGCAGACGGTCCGCGTACCTCTTTGCCGTGACTGCTGTGCGTTGAAGTCTCTCTTGAGTAGAGGTCCAGAGGCTGCATAGCTGTTGAGCTGTGAGTTGTACTGCTGGTGACGGAACAGCCTAGGAGGCCTACCGGTGGCCGAATACCTATGGTGGTTGTAGGAGAATTCTGCCCAAGGGAGTAAAGCCACCCAATCATTTTGTAGGTCTCCCACGAAAGCTTGGAGGAAGGCTTTCAAGGTCCGGTTTGTACACTCCGCTTGGCCATTGCTTTGGGGATGAAAGGCGGTCGTGAAGTCCAACTGGACCCCAAATTTCTTGCAGAGCGCTCTCCAATATTTAGCCGTGAACTGTGAGCCCCGGTCAGAGGCAATATGGAGAGGGAGTCCGTGTAGGCGAAAGATGTGCTGAGCAAAAAGGCTAGCGAGCTCAAGTGTCGTTGGTAGCTTAGTGAGGGGAACTAAGTGGGCCATCTTCGAAAACCTGTCGATAGTGACCCATATCACAGTTTTCCCTTCCGAAGGTGGCAAGTCCATGATGAAGTTGGTGGACAAATGGGTCCAAGGTTCGGTGGGGACAGGTAATGGTTGAAGTTGCCCCCACGGGCGACCAGTCGGCGTCTTTTGTCAAGCACAGGTCGGGCAAGAGCTGATGTAAAGACGAACATCTCTCCTTACTTGAGGCCACCAATAATATTCGGTAAGCAGATCCAAAGTCCGAGCGACCCCTGAATGCCCTGCAGTCAGGGAGTCATGAGCCCATGATAACACCTTCTTGCGCAGGCGAACGGGTATGACCGTCTTACCCATAGGAACCACCTCTGAAACTGCAAGAAGGACTTTGGCTGGATTGAAGATATAACGGGGCGGATCCGGGTTATCCTCTGTTTCAGCCAATGGTGAGAGAGCATCTGCTCTAATGTTCTTGGAGGCTGGCCTATACCTAAGGAGGAAATTGAACTGGCTAAAGAAGAGCGACCATCGGGCTTGTCGAGAATTAAGGCGTTGGGCTCGGCACAAGAATTCCAGGTTCTTGTGATCCGTATAGATGATCACTGGGTATTGGGCCCCCTCCAGCCATTGCCGCTATTCCTCCAGCGTGAGCTTGATGGCCAGGAGCTCCTTATCGCCAATACCATAATTTCTCTCCGCCGGAGAGAATTTTCGGGAAAAGTAAGAACATGGTAGAGATTTGCCTTTCGTGGATAACTGGCTCAGGACAGCCCCTACCGCAACATCTGATGCGTCCATCTCCACGATGAACTGACGCTGCAGATTTGAATGGTGGAGACAGACATCGAGGAGAAAGGCCTCTTTTAGTCTCAGGAAAGCATCTATTGCGATCTGGGACCAATTCTTCGCATTGGCACCCTTCTTGGTAAGGGCCGTAAGCGAGGCCACCATCCGGGAATAATGGGGTATGAACTGGCGATAGAAATTGGCGAAGCCCAGGAAGCTTTGTAGGGCCTTGACCCCTACCAGCTGTGGCCAATCCCGAATGGCCGCCACTTTATCGGGGTCCATATGGAAGCCCGTGAAAGAAACTATATATCCAAGAAATGGCAAGGATTCCTGCTCAAACTGGCACTTCTCTAACTTGGTGAAGAGACGATTGTCCCGAAGTTTCTGTAGTACTTGCCGCACTTGTACACGGTGCGTGGTCAAGACCTTGGAATATATCAACACATCGTTGAGGTACACGATAACCGAGGTATGCAACATATCCCTCAAGACCTCATTCATGAGGTTCTGAAAGACCGCAGGGGTGTTGCACAAGCCAAAGGGCATAACCAAATATTCATAGTGCCCGTCTCTATTATTGAAGGCAGTCTTCCATTCGTCGCCGGGTCATATCCATACCAAATTGTAGGCATCCCGGAGGTCCAGCTTGGTAAAGACCTTCGCTCCCTGCAGCCGGTCTAGTAGCTCTGGAATCAGAGGCAAAGTGTACCTGTCCCGTCGCGTGATGGCGTTGAGGCCACAGTAATCGATGCAGGGACAGAATGACCCATCCTTTTTGGCCACAAGGAAGAACCCGGCCCCGGCAGGGGAATTAGAGGGCCGAATGAAACCTCTTTCCAAATTCTCTTGAATATATGTAGACATGGCCCGAGTTTCCGGAAGCGACAAGGGGTAGACCCGCCCCCTGGGAGGTGTAGTGCCAGGGACAAGGTTAATGGCACAGTCAAAGGGCCGGTGTTCAGGGAGAAGTTCAGCATGCTCCTTAGAGAAGACATCTTCAAAGGCTTGGTACTGTGGTGGGAGTGCCATGGGTATGGTCAAGAGAGGCACAGTGGGACGAGGAATACTCGTCAGGCAGGTATCAAAACAAGACGGGCCCCAATCTGCGATCTGAAGTTATCCCATTGTATGACTGGGGAATGTTTCTGTAGCCAGGGTAAGTTCAGGATGATGGGATGCATGGATTTCTCCAGTATAAGGAAGAAGATCTCTTCCATGTGCAAGAGGCTGGTACAAAGGACCAAGGGCTTGGTGCAGGTAGTAATGCTCCCGGCAGGACTCGAAGACATCCTGATAGGAGGAAGTCGGGGTTGGACCCCAATCTGCAACTGCTGGACGAGGTCTGTGAGAATGAAATTCCCTCCGGCTCCAGAGTCGACCAAAGCCAGCATATCAAATGTTCCTCCAGGGTAGACGAGGGTAACCTGTACAGTACATGAGGAGGTGGAACATGTATTACCTAGGGTCAGCTCCCCTTTGATCTCTAGGTTCTGGCGTTTCCCGGCCGCTCACCACATCGGGCTAGGAAGTGCCCCTTGCCACCGCAATAGAGGCACATCCCTTGAGCGTGGCGTTGTCTTCTCTCCTCCTGCGAGATGGGACCTCGACCTAGTTGCATGGGCTCCACGTCTTGATTTCCGGGAGAGGCTGAGGAGGAGGATACCGGTCGGGGAAATGTAGGCCCAGAGTTACTGGATTTACAACTGGACCTCCTTTCCTGAAAACGGCGTTGGATGCAGCGGTCCACCCGTCCAGCCAGATTGATCAGGCTGTTCAGGTCATATGGGAGGTCTCTTGCCACTAGCTAATCTTGGAGTCTTGAAGAGATACCTTCCAGAAAAATGCCATGGAGGCTGTCGTCCCCCCAGTCTAGCTCGGCTGCCAGAGTACGAAATTCCACCGCATACTCGACAAGGTGCCGGTTACCTTGGCGTAGCTGAATTAACTCAGAGGTGGCAGTGGGCCTGCGAGAGGGTTCATCGAAGATATGTCGGAAGGCAGAGACAAACTGATCCAGATTCCCTAGCAGGGGATCTTTACACTCCCATAGCGGAGAAGCCCAGGCCAGAGGCTTCCCATTCAACAAAGTAATAATATAATTGGTCTTAATCTGATCCGTTGAAAACTGGGAAGGCAGCAGATTGAATCAGATGAAACACTGATTGAGAAATCCGCGGCAGTATTTTGCTTCCCCTGAGTACCGTGAGGATGCCGGTAGTTGTGTGGATGTTACCAGTCCGAGATTGGCCGTGGCAACTGGTACCAGAGGTACGATTGCAGGGACTCCATCTAACCAATTGGCCAGTCTCTGTACGGTCTTCATCAGGGGATCAATGCAGATTTGCTGCTGTTGCAATCGCTGAGAAATTCCAGGAATGGCCTTTAAGCCCGTCACGTCCGCCGGGTCCATGGCCTTGCAAATTGTTGGATTCGTGGACCCTTGGACCAGCTGGGACAGATGAAGACTCATGGTGGGAAGGCCCACAGTAGATATCAAAGCCTGGAGGCGGCGCTGAGCAGGATACTGGAGGGATCTTCACCACTGGAAGCCCGAGGTCCCCCCAGGAGGAGCCCGTGAGGACCCGAGCCGCTTGGACTTATGTGCGGTCTTCTGAAGGCCGGTGTCCGAAGAGGAGTTCCAGAAGATCGAGAGGAGTAGGACCGAAGCCAGGAGGCCAGCTGGAACTTCCCCACTGGAAGCCCGCGGTCCCCCCGAGAGGAGCTCGTGAGGACTCGAGTCGCTTGGACTTAGGAGGGGCCTCCTGGACGAAGGCCAGAGATAGAAACCAGTGGACCAAAGCCGGAATCAGAAGCCAGTGGACGAGCCGAAGTCAGAAGCCAGTTGTCAAAGACGAGGTCAGAAGCCAGTAGTCAAAGCAGCAACTAGAAACTCTCAAGGAGAGTGAACCTCGTTGCAAGGCAAAGGCACAGGCCTAGCTGTAGGGTTTAAATACCCTTACAGCATCTGACGTCATCAGGAGGCTGTCCTGCAACTTCCCACGCTGGCCCCTTTAAATATAGAGCCCCTGCGCCCACATGCCTAGGGGGCGGGGCCAGACGCGATGGATCGGCGGTGTCTCCCTCGAGGAGGGAGTGCCACGGCAGAGGCCAGGATGGGCCCTGCCGGCCGGAGAGGTGCTTCAGCAGGCCGGGCCGGACCTGAGGTGAGTGGAGGGATCGGGGCAATGCCCGGGACCGTAACATTTTCCTAATTTTTCACATTGTTTTTCCAATTTTATAATGCATTCTATATTATTCTTAATATTTTCATCATGACCCACAACCTGAGGTTGAATAGCACTAACAGCCTTAGAAATACTTTCAATTTTGGTCCCAAGGGATATTTCCAAATCCTTAATAGCCGTCCACAATGTTTCCAGAGTAATTTGCATTGGTGTCTCTGGCAAACTAGGAAGGACTCCAAAAGAAGATATCACTAGGGAATTAAATATTTGCGTCCTTGTTGAGGATTCCAAAAGAACAGGTTCCCCCACCACAAGAAGAGCCTGTGCAGCACTGTTAGGATGCATTTGGTTCTCTTGTGAACCCGTTGAGTACACATATTCCATCTTGGGTGGTATCCGAATGTCAGGGCTAAGGGAGCTAGAATTCCCTGATATAGCATTTAGCACTACATGTAATTAGCATTTAGCATTCTATGTTATCAGCGTTCTATCAGCATTTTATGTTCTATGTAATTAGCATGCTCTCATGCTTGTGTTCAGTTTCAATGTAAACCGAGACGATATGCAATATCTTGTATGAATCCCGGTATATAAAAATGTTAAATAAATAAATAAATAAATAAATATATAGGGCCCCATGAGGATTCTGCCCACGGCCTGGGAGGTCTTCGGTGTTGTTCAGGGCCTACTCAAGGCCTGCTCCACTGCAGCCTGGAAGTTCTGTTTTGGGCCACGCCCTTCTCTCTAGGGGCGGGCCCGCGGCTTCTCTCCATTCTTACAGGGCCAGCGAGGGGCGGCCCATCTGGACTCCTCCCAGGGAGTTGCCTGCATTCAGCAGTATAAAAGGATCTTCATTTCAGTTCCTGTTTGCCTTTGGATTGGATGCCATGCTTGTTCAGGTTCTCCTGTGCTGATCCAGGTTGCCACTGGGTTCTTTTATTGATGGCTCCATGTCCTGTGTCTCTGCCTGTTTCCTGATGTTTGTTCCTGATCCCGATGTTCTAGTCCTGTTGTTCCTAACTGCCGGTGTGCAGTACCCTGCTTCTGACTGCCGGTGTGCAGTACCTTGTTCCTGATTCTTCAGTACCTCATACCCTTCCTATGCTGGCCCCGCTCCCGCGGATGTAGGACAGGGTGGTCCGTGACCAGACCAGTGGTACTGACTGTGTAGGGCGCCCTGAGGGACCGTGCCAATGTTGAATACCTTGTACCTCGTTCCTGAATGCCTGGACTCTTTTCTACGTCTACAGTACCTTGTCCCAGAGTCTTTGTCTTCAGTGCCTTGTTTCGGAGCCTTCTATATTTTAAGGTCTTCATCTGCCCTCATCTTCTGTCCGGCATGCCGCCTATTGCCGTTACCCAGCGGCAGGTCCGAAAGGGCTTGGAACGGTCGGAGGACTGTTCATTGACCAACACTGTGTTGCTGGTCATCCTGAGGTGGGCAGGTTTCGGTTGAGGGTCAGACCTTCAGTTCTTGTCTTTTACCTTGTCCTGCTCCTAGCTACTCATGCTCGCACTAGCTTACCTCATACGGTGTGTCTTGGGGCTCCACCCTGAGTCGCACCGTGGCTCAAGGGTTCACAACTCCTGCTTAGAGGCGACCGCGCTCCTCGCGCTCGTAACAGAACTTGTGCAATAAAACTTGCAGTAAAATAATTTTTATCATGTGTGTCAGTAAAAATTGAACATCCATGGTAAATATTCCTTAATGGGCTAACAAAGAGTTGTATTATGTGCATGTTAAATTTTTGTCACATTAGCATGTACAGAAACAAAAATGTCTGCCATGCACTCTAGGTACATATAACGCCAAAAAAGCTGTCAGATTTTGAGCCTAGAGCCTGCAGGATAAAAGACCAGAACCATGAATCTTAAGCCACTGGATGACACTGGGAAATCCAGATCATGCAAGGGAAGAGACCTGGAATTGGGCTTGATGCAGGTACCAGTTGTCACACCCCCAAGGATTGGGTCCTGGTCCTTTATTTTATTTATATTCCACTTTTTCAGGCACTTCAAAGTGATTTTAATTATTGGGTGTGATGTGTCTGCTGTTTTGAAACATTTTATTGGTGTTTGGTAATTTTTAAAATATTTTTGTATGTGTGTTTAATTATTGGATGATGATATGTTCAGCTGATCTGACATTCTTTTTATTGGTATAGTTAATGCTTTATATTTCTTGATTGTATTCACTGTTTGCATTACATACAGAGTTTGGCTTCTTGTGATTTCCAGTTCAGTTTTTGTCTGCACGTTTCAATTTATATTTTATGATCTCTTTATTCTGTATTTAGTGAGAGTCTATCTGTGTTCTGCTTGTGTGACTGAGGCTTTAGGTATTCTGCTAGCATGTAGCTTCTGTGTAGGGATTTACAACAACCTGGATTTAATCTGTTATCCTAATAGGAGGTGTATTGGTGTTTAGGGCTTGATGTAATATTTGCAGCATGGCTTTTTCATAGGTTGAGTGTTGGTAATTATGATATGGAAGGCTTACAATACTGGAATTGTAGTTCAGTTTATTCCTGGCTTTCTGTGGACCAAGTCCATACCCAATGCACTTTACCATAGGCCTAATACAACATGGGATCCAGTAAACAGCCTTGATTACTATGAGAAAGGTAGTTATTAAGTCTATTAAACTATTATTGTGTTTTTTGCAGTTTATGCCTATATAATATATATTGTTGTAAGTGATATTTTTACTTCAGAAGATTGTACTTTGAATGCCTATTTCCCATATGCAATCTGCCTTTTTAGGTTGGGGAAGTTAATAAAATTTTAAAATGGAAAAGAATGCATACATTTTAATTATGTGGGGAAGGGAGGGGAGGGGAAATGAAAGGCTGTAAGGTTTGTCTAGGGCATCTAATACCCTTGTATCAGCCCTAAGAGAGCGTGTCACACACACACACACAGACTACCATTCACCAACCTCTCACACCCCCAGGGGGCAGATCCTGGAGAAGGGTGGGAGGCAGGCAATAGAGAATGGAGGAGTCCTATTTCTAGACCCAGGAGGTGGGGTGGCGAAAGGCCATCCTGTCCCATTAAACATTTCTCCAGTGCCCCCTAGTCCAGATGCCAATGACTGAGAACAAAAAAATAACAGGCCCAAAAACTTAGTGGTTAGAGCAGTGAGCTGCAAACAAGGGAAGCCAGGGTTCAAATCTTATTATCATTCCTTGTGACCTTGGGCAAGTCACTTCACTCTCCATCGCCTCCCCTGTGCCCTGGCTCTCAATGATTTTACCTGTACTGGGTCATGGGGGTGGGTGGGGGGGGGGGGAGCATTTCATCCTTCACCTCAGTTCTGACTACACCCCTGTGGCCAACAGAAGCAAAATAGCTCTCCTGAAGACAGTCACACTACAGTGTATCGTAAAACAGTTTGGCCATGTCTTCAGACATCAGTCTGCCTTCAGTTCCAGAATTCATCCCAGCAAATGTCAAAAGATAGTAGACCCTGGATTGCTGTGCAAAGGTGATACTGAATAAGTTTTTGTAGAAGATTGTCATTCAAAAAACTGTAGCACAAAAAAAGAGTTTGAGAGCTGGTATTTTAGAGCAGTTCTAGATTCTATCATCTAATCAGACTGATGGAAGGGAGGTTCAAAAGGAATGCAAGAAAATACTTTTTCACTGTGAAGTGGGAGGATTTGTGGAATCGACTTCCAGCAGAAGTGGAAAGAGCCAAAACAGCAGCAGAATTTAAGCGTGCTTGGTCAAATTAGAGCAAAGACCTTAGTGACAAGGGAGGGAAAAGATCACAGAAAAAGTTCAGTCTATGACATCATAGTAGGCAGGCACAAAAGAGGAAAATGGATGGACCAAGTAATTCTTATCTGCTGACATCTTCTGTGTTTCTGGGAGATACCGCCAACCAGACTGGTTTTCAAGATGTCCACAGTGAATGTGCATGAGATATATTTACCTACGTCGTGCATTTTGAATAGCCCGCTTTGTTTGCAGTGTGCGTGGGCATTTTAGGACTGTATACATTGTAAGCCATTTTCTAAGTTTCCCTTTGAAAACTGGCAAGCACTAAGGATGTACGCAAAAAAGGTGCATAAGCTTTTGCACTTACTATTTGTATGGGTAACCGAGTTTGGGTAAAATAGCATGCGTACATTTTGAAAATCAAATGTACGCAGGTTGTTTTACGCTTCTCATCTTGAGCACGCCAACCAAAATGCCTCTTTTTCTCACAGCTAAAGATACAGTACATGAGCTACAGAAGCGGGTGCATTTTTTTTTAGCTAGCCAGAGGAGGGCAATTATCAGCCAAGTCAATTTACCCTGGTAAATCCCTTTCAAAATTGTCCTCTGTATGCATTTTATTTGTGGATCTCCTGAAAAACAGTTTGACCGGGAGTGGCTCAAAGACTGATTTGGAAATCACTGTTCCAGCATGAGTCTTATCTCCATCTGTATGTTTATGATTAGGAGTGCACATGGGAAAAAACTTCATTTCATTTTGTTTATTATTTCTTCTTTTTAAAAAAATTTGTTTTTGTGTTTCATGCATGCTAACGAAATGAAACAAAAATGTGTTGTTTTTTGTGTCATTTCAGACGGGAAATGACACAAAATGAAAAAAAAACAAATGATATTGGTCTTTTCCATGTTATTTTAACATGAGTGCACATCCCTATTTATGATGGTTTGTCATTAAAACTGATTTTTTTCCAATTACATCACATAACATAAATGCTTTTTTCTTTTTTAAATTTCTCGGGTGTCCACTGTTATCTGTTTTGTGAAGTTTTGATTTTAGAAAGGAAAAATAAGGAAAAAGCTTGTCATTAATAAGATAAATGAGTCCTACCCGTTTCCTGCACCAGGCACACCCAGGACCTGACTGGATGCAGTCTTGGCAGGTGTTGACTTTATACTTAGGGCATTCTTGGGAAATAGCTAAAAAGGGAAGAAAAAATATAAAGAATTCACCAGTCAAACCAAGAATGGATTTAAAGCAGAGGAACTAAGGGGACGAATTAGGGGATGCTTAACCCTTATGACATATATTCTAAGCATAAAAGTAATACAGTGCCAGGTCTGAAGCTCTCCACTGAATTTCATGAATGCTAGGTGTGCCTGGATTCCTGTCTCCACCAGGGATGTGCTTTTGTTTGAAATGACATTGTCTATATTGTTTCATGTCTTTTAAAAAAGAAACAATAGAAAAAACACAAAATTGTATTTATTATTATTTATTCTTTTTTGTGTGCACTCTTTGCATTAGGGTGCACTATTTGCTAATAATGTCCATTATGTTTGGTGTGCATTGTTTGCCAAAATAAAAATAATGAAAAAAGCACAAAAACTCCCAATGAAACAAAATTCATGGGGAGAACTTCCCCTCAACAATACAAAATGAAACAACATGAAATTATTTGGCCTGCACACCCCTAGTCTCCACGAGGCCTGAGACATTAAAAAGTACTTCAAATAGTATTCTCATTTCTTTTCTTTGAAATATCAATATATGTTTCTTGGCCATATTTCACCCAGCAGTTTTAATTCAGTTTGTCGGTAGCAAAATACTATAAAGGCAATTTTCAAATTCCTTTTACATACTAACTTAGAAAAAGTACATGCACAGGCCTGCACTTGCTATTTGTGCGGGTACATTTTATAATGCACTTACATGTGTACTCATATGCATATAACTGTGCATACATGCAAAAGTAGTAACTCCCTCCCCAACTCTGCCCACAGGAACTTCTCCTGTCTCTGCATATAAAAGTAGGCATGTCTTGGCAGTGCACATTCAAAAAGCCCATTTCCACCCGTAAAACACTATTTTATCTGCAGAAATGCCTTTGAAAACTGCTCTCAATATTTCATGTTCTTTCACATGTACAAAAATGTAAAGGAAAAAGAAAATTCTTAATTATATTGTTGGCTTTTACAGCCATCTCAAATACCTTGTACTAATCTTGGCATTACTGCTGCTTTAACAGATGATGTCTATCCCGATTAACATGTAGAATAAATAAATCCTAACAATTGCTCACCTGAATTTAATATGAAGAGAAGCATGGCTGATATCCTCAGCAAGAGAAAATGCATTGTCATATCCTGCAAGATTGAAATCATCATATTTATTCCTGTTCCGTTTTTCATGATTCCTCACTGACTAAAAGCACCATTGAATTAAAAGCAGAAGTATCTCCCCACAAGCTGCAAAATTTCAGTTTCTAGGAGTAGGATGGTAAATTAAACTTGTTTTGTTTTTAATAAATGTAGAGTACAAGAAATAAGGAAAGAATTACAGAACAAATCCCATGAGATCCATTTTTTTTCACAAGACTTGAAAACCCATCTAACCATCTCCCTGTGCAGGCTGTGGCCCTCACAGGGAGATGATAATACTGGCATCACAGGATGCCAGTATTCCCCTTGGAGTAATCTGAGCAGGCTGGAAGCAGAGTCTCATGTCTGCTTCTTACGATGATTTCAAATGCTGGGGAAGGAAAGAGACGGGGGCAAAGTTCCCAGGAGAGTGACAGAGTGTCAGTAATTCTAGATTTCTCAGAACCTGGCAACCCTGTGGACACATCCTCAGGAACTCTGGCCCCCTCCTGCATCTGTCTTTATCCACCCCCCTTCCCCAGTATCTGCCCTTCTAGGGGAGTGGGAGTGTTAGAGTAATGAGAATGTTGTTGCTGGCCTTGAACGAGGGTTCTGCTCAGTCTAGGGCAGGTATTTTATGCACAGAGCCACAGAATGTCTCAGAGAATGCTAGCTTCAGATAACAGATAACCTGCTCTAAGGGCCAATCCCTGAGAATCTGGATTAGTTCTCAGGGGATTCAAAAGGAAGGTTGGAACACCAGAAAGTGATTGCCAACATTTAGATAGCTAGGAGGCCAACTTTATTTATTTAGTTAATGTGTCTATTTATTTATTTATTTATTTATTTATTTGGCCTTGATTGATCACACATATTACAAAATTGTAACCGAAGTGAAGAACAATAAAACTAAATACAATAAAACAGATACAAAATCCAAACTTTGTAAAGCATTAGTAAAAAACAATAAAACTATAAACAATTGCATACATCAAATATAAAGAGAGCAAATCAATAAAAAAAATTCTAGTAACTCAGATGAACAGAAATAATTCATCAATAAATCAACATTATAAATCATCATTAAATAACATTAAAGTAATAAACAAGGTACTCATAATTGAATATAAAACTAAACAAATTTAAAAAGCAGAAAACATGAAATTATGTTAATACCATAAAAGAACAAAGTAAGCAAATAAAAATAAGGAAACCCAATACTCTAATGACAAAAATAAAAACAAGATAAAACCTATTATGCAAATTTTAAAAGTCATATACGCGCCAAAATCAGGAGATATGCGCACAAGTTGGGCTGGTGCGTGCCAAGCATATTTTAAAAGCCTCCCATGTACGCATGTATCTCCCGCTAGGCATACAAGTCAAAAGTTTTGGAAAAGGGGCGGGACATGGGTATGGTCTGGGCAGGGCTTGGCGTGTCGGAAGGCTAAGAGACGTGCATGTAAATACTTACATGCACAGGAGCGCACTAGGGTTCTCTGCCACGTAACTTTACTACTGCTATGGATGGAAAGTAAGTAATAAAATAAAAATTTCTAGGCTAGTCAGTGGGGTTTTAAAGGTTGGTGCTAAAAGGGAGAAAGGGAGGCTATTAAACTAGGGGAGCTTGGAAGTCCTGTCCCTTGCCTGGGCAAATTGGCAACAAACTGGTGAAACTGGGAATGGCGTGGATGCGTGCATGTTTTAAAATGCCCCCACTTATGTAATGGAAGCGGGATTTCCCCACCCACTTAAAATTGTGCATACATGTGCGCGTGCTCAGCCTATTTATTGTTGTGGTTCCCGATCGCGTCCCTACGCGATCCGACCCCCCTACCTTCATCAGCGGCCCGGTTCCGATCCCCTCGAGGCGCGGGTCACAGCGCTCCGGTCGCGGGATGAAAATGGCACCTTCCCCAGCAGCAGCAGCGGCAGTCGGAGGGAGAGCTCCGCCCCTTGTAGGGGCTGAGGCAAGAAGGAGGGGCCGTCCCCGGAAGATGACGTCAGCATAGGCGGGGGATTTAAAGGCGACTCAGTGGGCTGCTGATCGCCTTTCAATAGGTTTCCTGCCGTGCTTGTGACCTGTGCTGTGCTTTGGACCTGACTCTGCTTTGCCTTCTGCCTGCCTAGACCCGGATCGGATTGGACTTTGCCTTGCCTGCTGCCTGCCTAGACCCGGACCGGATTGGACTCTGCTTGGCCTTCTGCCTGCCTAGACCCGGATCGGATTGGACTTCGCCTTGCCTGCTGCCTACCTAGACCCGGACCGGATTGGACTTTGCCTCGACTGCTGCCTACCTAGACCCGGACCGGATTGGACTCTGCATTGCCTGCTGCCTGCCCAGACCCGGACCGGACTGGACTTTGCTTTGCCTGTTGCCTGCCTAGACCCGGACCGGATTGGACTTTGCCTCGCCTGCTGCCTGCCTAGACCCGGACCGGATTGGACTGTGCTTATCTGCTGCTTGCCTAGATCCAGGTTGGATTGGGACTCTCCTGCCGGGCACTGTTCCGTGGTCTGGTTGGGACGTTATCTCCCGGCGGGATTCTTCTCCGGTGATACTGAGCAGTTCTTCTGGAGTCCGCCTTCCGGTGACGAAGGGCACCAGATTCCCCAGGTGGGTGACTTCGTTCCGGGCCAAGGGTCCACAGATAACAGATTGAAAGGCCATGGACCCGGTGGACTTGTCCGGTCTTCAGGCAATTCCTGGACTCGCTCAACAACTAATGCAGCAGCGACAACATCAACAACAGCAGCAACTAAGTCTGGAGGCTTTAACGGCAACCGTAGACAGACTAGTCCGACGGCTAGAGGCTCCCCAGGGAGCGGTAGCGGCAGCACCACCAACTCCACCACCCAGTGCCTCAGCATCTGTCTCTCATTTACCAGCACCTCCTCGGTTCTCAGGAGAGGCTACAAAATGTCGAGGATTTCTCAATCAATGTTTTATTCGTTTCTCCTTGCAAGAGATCCAGTTCCCCAACGATCGAACAAAGACGTCTTTCATCATCTCTTTACTAGACGGGAAGGCCATGGCGTGGGCATCACCCATCTGGGAGAGAGGAGATGCGATACTAAACGACTTGACTAGGTTCGTATCTACCTTCCGACAAGTGTTCGACGAACCCGGAAGACTTTCAACCGCGTCTTCAGAACTCCTTAATTTGCGTCAAGGAACAGGAACTTTGGCTGACTTTGCAATCACTTTCCGCACCTTAGCCTCTGAATTAGGATGGCAATCGGACTGCCTCCGAGGCATTTTCCTGGAGGGACTGTCGCCACGTATAAAAGATGAACTGGCGGGACGCGACCTTCCTGAGGACTTGGACGCACTGATTGATTTGGCGGGTCGTATTGATCGTAGGATTTTACAACGGGCCAAAGAGGCCAGACCTCCTCGCCGACTGGCACCCTTGGCTCCTCACTTCTCGCGTCCCTTGGTGCCTTCCACCGCCACGGAGAGTTCTACTACCGCCAATGAAGAACCCATGCAGCTCGGAAGGAGTCGGCTAACGCCTGAAGAAAAACAACGCCGGAGGAGAATGGGTCTCTGTTTATACTGCGGTAACAAGGGCCATCTTCTCGCTCAATGTCCCGAGCGTCCGGGAAACTTCCGATCCTAGGTATCTCGGAGGAGCAGACCCTAGGGGGAGATCCAGCTCCTCAGTTCGTGGTTCCTGTTACCATACGCGGAGGACATGGGACATTTACTACACAAGCATTGGTTGATTCCGGAGCAGGAGGGAATTTTATTTTGGGTAAACTAGTTCATCAACTTCAGATTCCCACACAGCCCTGTAAAGTTCCACTATTTATCTCCTCCATCCAAGGGGAGAATTTGCCGGGACAAGTTTCCTGTATGACCACCCCCATTGTGCTCCACACTGGCATTCTACACACAGAAGAGATATCTTTCTTTATTTTAGGAAAAGCAGTCCATCCCGTGGTCTTAGGACTACCCTGGCTTCAAAAACACTCTCCCATCATGGATTGGAGGACTCTGCAGATTGCAGCCTGGGGTCCAGAATGTCAAGGGTCCTGCATTCACTGGTCACCCCACCCAGGTTTACCGTTAACCACTACCAAGATTGGATTACCGCATCACTACTCCGAATTCATGGACGTCTTTTCCAAAGAGAATGCCGAGATTCTTCCCTGCCACCGAAGATTCGACTGTGCGATCAATTTATTACCTAATGCTATCCCACCTAGAGGGAGGACTTACCCGCTTTCAGCACCGGAGTCCCAAGCTATGGCTGAATATATTGAAGATAATCTGGCACGGGGGTTTATTCGACCCTCTACATCTCCTGCTGGGGCAGGATTCTTTTTCGTTAAGAAGAAGGACGGGTCTCTAAGACCATGCATAGATTACAGAGGACTTAATGCTATAACTCGCAAGGATCGTTATCCGTTACCCTTGATACCCGAGTTACTGGATCAACTGCATGGAGCCCAGATATTTTCAAAACTCGATCTACGCGGTGCCTATAACCTGGTTCGAATCAAGCCAGGTGATGAGTGGAAGACCGCTTTCAATACCCGCAACGGCCATTATGAATACCTTGTAATGCCTTTCGGCCTGTGTAACGCACCTGCGGTTTTCCAAAACCTGATGAACGAGGTGTTTCGGGACATGTTGTATAAACAAGTGATCATTTATCTGGACGACATTCTCATTTTTTCTAAAGACTTGGATACACATCGCAGAGATGTTAAGCTGGTTCTTCAGCGATTAAGAGAGAATCACCTGTTTGCCAAATTGGAGAAATGTCTCTTCGACCAACAGTCCATTCCTTTCCTGGGATTTATTGTATCCACCACTGGTTTCCTGATGGATCCGGAGAAGGTGGCCTGTATTCAAGATTGGCCACAGCCCAAGGGACTGCGGGCCATACAGCGGTTCCTGGGGTTTTCCAATTTCTATCGAAATTTTATACCTCATTATTCCCACATTGTGGCACCCATTACCGCGTTAACCAAGAAAGGAGCTGACACCAAACGGTGGCCTCAAGAGGCACTACAAGCATTTCAAAAATTGAAAATGGCCTTCTTGGAAAAACCTTGCCTGCACCATCCGGATCCGAATCGTCCGTTTATCGTAGAGGTGGATGCCTCCGATGTAGCGGTCGGTGCTGTCCTAAGTCAACACTCTACCCGAGGAACATTACTGCCCTGCTCCTTCTTCTCTCGGAAGTTTTCTCCAGCGGAGAAGAATTATGGAATAGGAGATAAGGAATTGCTGGCCATCAAGATGGCCTTCGACGCATGGAGACAGTGGTTGGAGGGTGCCCAACACACCATCACGGTCTATACCGACCATAAAAACTTAGAATATCTTAATAAGGCTCAACGCCTCAATCCTCGCCAGGCACGATGGTCACTGTTTTTCTCCCGTTTTGATTTTGTCCTCCGTTTTCGTCCCGCTGCCAAGAATGGACGGGCTGATGCTCTCTCCCGATCTTTTGAGGTGGAGGATCTTCCTGAAACTCTCAATCATGTCATTGATCCCGCCAAACTGCTACTGGCAGTCACCAGCACAGCACCCTCCGGGAAGACGGTGGTTCCCCTCCGACTTCGCCCCAAGGTACTATCTTGGGCTCACGACTCCCTTACGGCTGGTCACCCCGGCCGTCAACGCACCTGGGAATTGTTAGCACGGTATTACTGGTGGCCCCAAATGAAGGAGGATGTACGGGCTTATGTTTCCTCCTGTCCTAAATGTGCTCAGCAGAAGCCGTTGCCAGGTCGGCCCTGGGGACTTCTCCAGCCCCTTTCCCCTCCTCTCGAACCTTGGACTCACATTTCCACGGACTTTGTGGTCGATTTACCTCCTTCTGGCGGGCATCAGGTTATTTGGGTCGTGGTAGACCGCTTTTCCAAAATGGCTCACTTTACTCCGTTACCCAAATTGCCCTCTGCTCCCGAATTGGCGGATCTCTTTGCATCTCATATCTTCCGTCTTCATGGACTTCCGCTCCACATCGCTTCGGACAGGGGTCCGCAGTTTACGGCCCGATTCTGGGGCGCGCTTTGCACGAAGTTCGGTATCCATCTGGACTTTACCACCGCGTTTCATCCTCAGGCGAACGGTCAGGCTGAACGTGTCAATAGAGGTTTGAAATTGTTCTTACGCCTCTTTGTTAACCATCGTCAGGATGATTGGGCCGGTCTCCTGTCGTGGGCCGAATTTTCCCACAACTCTCATGTAAATTCCGCTACTGGAGAGTCTCCTTTCCTGATTGTTTTTGGGAAACAACCTAGGCCTCCTCTTCCACTCCCGGTTCCGGTGGCTTCTCCTGCTGCTCAACTTTCCGCTCAGCGGCTTCACGATCTGTGGGAGGCCACTAATCGGCACCTTCTCAAGGCAGCCGCCGCTGCCAAACGGATGGCGGATAAGCATCGCCGGCCTGCTCCACAGTTCCTATCTGGGGACAGGGTTTGGCTCTCTACTCGTCATCTACGCCTCCGGGTCCCGTCCATGCGACTTGCTCCCCGATTCATCGGTCCCTTCCTTGTCCGGGACCGCCTGGGTCCTGTTACCTACCGCCTTCGGCTTCCTCGGACTCTCCGGATCCACGATTCCTTTCATGTTTCCCTTCTGAAGCCTGTACTTACCTCCCCGTTTCATGCGACTCCTCGCCAGGATTCCGCTGTCGAGTCTGCGGAGGACGCCATCTACCAGGTTCGGGAGGTCCTCGATTGTCGTCGCCATCATCGGAGATGGGAGTATCTTCTTGCCTGGGAGGGGTTCGGCCCGGAGGAGAACTCCTGGGAACCGCGGGCCAATATACTGGATAAGACTTTGCTTCTTCGCTTTCATCTCGCCCATCCGGAGAAACCTGGTCCCTCCAGGAGGGGGCGTAAGACGGGGGGTACTGTTGTGGTTCCCGATCGCGTCCCTACGCGATCCGACCCCCCCTACCTTCATCAGCGGCCCGGTTCCGATCCCCTCGAGGCGCGGGTCACAGCGCTCCGGTCGCGGGATGAAAATGGCACCTTCCCCAGCAGCAGCAGCGGCAGTCGGAGGGAGAGCTCCGCCCCTTGTAGGGGCTGAGGCAAGAAGGAGGGGCCGTCCCCGGAAGATGACGTCAGCATAGGCGGGGGATTTAAAGGCGACTCAGTGGGCTGCTGATCGCCTTTCAATAGGTTTCCTGCCGTGCTTGTGACCTGTGCTGTGCTTTGGACCTGACTCTGCTTTGCCTTCTGCCTGCCTAGACCCGGATCGGATTGGACTTTGCCTTGCCTGCTGCCTGCCTAGACCCGGACCGGATTGGACTCTGCTTGGCCTTCTGCCTGCCTAGACCCGGATCGGATTGGACTTCGCCTTGCCTGCTGCCTACCTAGACCCGGACCGGATTGGACTTTGCCTCGACTGCTGCCTACCTAGACCCGGACCGGATTGGACTCTGCATTGCCTGCTGCCTGCCCAGACCCGGACCGGACTGGACTTTGCTTTGCCTGTTGCCTGCCTAGACCCGGACCGGATTGGACTTTGCCTCGCCTGCTGCCTGCCTAGACCCGGACCGGATTGGACTGTGCTTATCTGCTGCTTGCCTAGATCCAGGTTGGATTGGGACTCTCCTGCCGGGCACTGTTCCGTGGTCTGGTTGGGACGTTATCTCCCGGCGGGATTCTTCTCCGGCGATACTGAGCAGTTCTTCTGGAGTCCGCCTTCCGGTGACGAAGGGCACCAGATTCCCCAGGTGGGTGACTTCGTTCCGGGCCAAGGGTCCACAGATAACATTTATAGCATGTGTGTATATACGCGTGTATGATATAAAATAGCTGCGTCCATGGGTGCGAGCCGGCAAACATGCACACATGTGTACCCCGTCCCTGTGTAAATAAGAATAAAGTCCAAGGTAAAACAATGGCAAAAAAAAAAAAAAAAGTCTAATCAGCTAGATTGAAAAGCTTACAAAAAACAGAAAAGTCCTCAAAGTTTCCTAAATTTAAAATAATCTTTTTCTAAATGCAGATCTAAACAAAAGAAATTCCAAAGACTGGGAGCAATATATGAAAAACTGATTTCTCTAGTTCTCTCAAATCTAATATCTCTAGGAGAAGATAAAACTAGCAATTCTTGTTGTGGAGAGCATAATTGCCAACCAAGTCGATGGGGAACAATTAAGCTGGAAAGGTACAAAGGAGTTCCCTAGCACAAGGCCTTGAAGGTCGAACATCCTAATTTAAACTGAATTGTAAGGGACAGATTTTAAAGGGGTTACACGCGTAATATATGCGCGTAACCCTTTAAAACCCGCTCCTGCGCGCACCGAGCCCAGAGGCAGGCATAAATAAAAAAATAAAGGTGGGAGGGGATTTAGGTAGGGCTGGAGGGCGGGTTAGATAGGGGAAGGGCGGGGAAGATGGGGGGGGGGGGCGGAACGGGGAAGCCATCGGGGCTCCCCTAGGGTGCACCCCCTTGTGCGCGCCGACCCCCGGGTTTTATAACATGTGCTTGGCTGCACGCGCATGTTATAAAATCGAGCATAGATTTGTGCGCGTCGGGTTGCACGCACAAATCTACGCCCGTGTAGCTTGCTTATTGCGGCGGTTACTACCCTTAACTAATCAAGCTTGATATTTCACTTGGATGCAGCTCCATCACTGCTCTCTACATTAATGGTGGGGGTGGAAGGGAAATAGAACCAAAGGTTACTAAGAGCCAAGAGAAACAGATAAGTATGAGAGAAAAAAGAAGTGTGAAGCTTGCTGGGCAGACTGGATGGGCCGATTGGTCTTCTTCTGCCGTCATTTCTATGTTTCTATGTTTCTATGTGTGTACCTACTAAAATCTGGCCCTAAGAAATTACTCCTGGGGGAATTCTGCGCAAAAAACTTAAAATTCTGCAAAACTCTACAAACTTTATATTGGTCAAAATAACACAATTTACATGACAGTCTTTAAGTAATTACATTTTAAATTTATACAGAAAAAAGTTATTACTTAAAGATACAGAATTTTAAATATTTTGAGCAGAATTTCCCTAGAAATTCACTATAAGAATGTCCCTTCCACTCACTCTCCCTACTCCCCTAGCCACTTTGCCCTCTCAGGCCCCAACTCCCCCACCTGCCAATATCTCTCCCTTCCACCTCTAGGCTCAACCCTTCCACTCTATTGCCAGTCCCAGAGTTTGACCCCGTTCTCAGTATTGCCCCTCACACAGGCTCCCTCAGTCCCTCCCTCTCTCTAATACACATACACACACCCTCATACAGGCTTCCTCACTCTCTCGCACACACACATCACCTTATACAGGGCCCTCTCTCTTGCATACATACCCACAGAAGCTTCCTTTCTCTTTCACACATACATCCTCACACAGGCTACCTATGTCTCTCTCTCATGCAGCCCTTCACACAGGCGCTGTCTCACACATACACAATCCCTTCACACAGGCAGGCACCCTCACATACACATGATCCCTTTTTCATACACACAAGCTCCCAATCTTTCACACACATACACACTCCTTCACAATCTCCTCTTATAGGCTCCCTCTCTCTGAAACCCACACTCAAGCATCCCCCACCCCCCTCATTTTACCTCTCATGCTCTCTCTCACACCCTCCCCCCTCCCCCCACCCTCCCCTCATATAGGTTCCCTCTCTGAAACCCACACTCAAGCATCCCCCCACCCCCCTCTCTTACCTCCTATGCTCTCTCTCACACCCTCCTGCTCTCTCTCACCCTCTCCTCCCCCACATTCCCTTCCCTCTCTCCTACCCCCATTCTCTCTCACCGGGGCCTTTATCTTCGCCGCGAGCAGAGCACACTCCGTTCGAGGCGCATGGGGGCCTTCCATTTTCACTGCGAACAGCACGCCGGGGCCTTCATCTTTGCCGTGAACAGAGCACGTCCCGCAGCACACTATTTTGGCAATTCTGCACAGAAAATGGCAAATCTGCACAGGAGGGGAATTCTGTACAAATTCTGTACTCCGCAGTAGTGCAGAATTCCCCCAGGACTAAATAGAGGGGTAACATGGTCAAATTTCCTTTTGCCAAAAATGTATTTAGCAGCAATATTTTGAACAGTCTACAATCTCCTTGTTTGAACAGATGTTAAGCCATGAAACAGGGTGTTGCAATAATCATGTGGTGACAATATGAGATGGTGTGTTAAAGTCTTAAAATCAGAAAAATCAAGGAAATGTTCAAGACAAATAAAATGCAAAAAGAAATAGGATTTCTGCCTCAGATGTGAAATACAATTTGAAAAAGACAGAGCTGAGTCAATAAGAACACCCAAATTAGTGATAGCATTTCTACATGCCATAATGGGGGAAGGAAATGGAGCAAAGACTTATCTTCTAGAGCAGCGATTCTCAACCAGTGTGTTGCGACACACCAGTGTGTCACCAAGCACTGGCAGATGTGTTGCGGCTCTCAGTGTCCCACTGCCCCACTTGTGCTTCCCTTCTACCCAGGGGCATACTGACCAATGCAATTGGTAAGGAAGTGCCGCTGCTGGAGGCCAGGCCAGTGACGGCTGAACTGTGGAGAGATGCTGCGTGCCGCCACCGGAGGCTAGGCCGGTGGCGGCTGAAGAGCGGAGGCCAGGCTTATTGGGCCAAACAATGAGAAGAGGCTCCATGTGAGCTTCTGTGTGAGAGAGAGAGTGGAAGTTTTTTTGTGTGTATGTGTGAGTGGCAGCTTTGTGTGCCTGTGATAGAATGGGTGCCTGGGTGCGTGAGTGGCAGCTTTGTGTGCGCCTCTGGTAGAATGGTTACCTGGGTGCATGAGTGAGAGCTTGTGTATGTGTGTGGTAGAATGGGTGCGTGAGTGGCAGCTTTGTGTGTGTGTGGTAGAATGGGTGCCTGGGTGTGTGAGTGAGAGCTTATGTATGTATGGTAGATTGACTCCCTGGGTGCGTGAGTGGTAGCCTTGTGGGTGTGTGGTAGAATGGGAGCAAGAGCATTTGTGTGTGATTGAGAGCTTGTATGTAAGTGAGAGAGCATGTGTGTGTGATTGAGAGAGAGACTGGTCAGAGGTGATGTGTTTCTGTGAGAGAGAGACAGACTGACCAGGAAGATGACTGGTGTGTGAGTGAGCGACAGACTCATCAGGGAGGTGACTGGTGTCTGTGTGTAAGAAAGATTGGTCAGCGATGTGACTGGAGTGTGTGTGAGGAAGAGAGACTGATTAGGGAGTTGACTGAAGTGTGTGTGAGGAAGAGAGACTGGTTAGGGAGTTGACTGGTGTCTGTGTGAGGAAGAGAGACTGGTTAGGGAGTTGACTGGTGTGTGTGACAAGCAGATCCTGGTCAGGGAGGTGATTGGTGTGTGTGTGTGTGAGAAAGAGACTGGACAGGGAGGTGACTGGTGTGTGTGTGAGAGGGGCAGATTTACATGTGGGTCTACTATGGTGATTTATGCAGTCATCTGTCCATGTGGATTGTTGTACATTAGAGATGTGAATCGGAACCGGAATCGGTTCGGATTCCAGTTCCGATTCACATGTGGGTTTTTTTCAATCGGGCCCGATCGCGGTTTTGTTTATCAGCTGCACCCCAGCCGATAAACAAAAAACCCACCCCGACCCTTTAAAAGTAACCCCTTAGCTTCCCCCACCCTCCCGACCCCCTCAAAAACATTTTACAGGTACCTGGTGGTCCAGTGGGGGTCCCGGGAGCGATCTCCCGCGATCTCCTGCTCCGGGCCGTCCTCCCACTCCCGGGCCGTCGGCTGCCACTAATCAAAATGGTGCCCTTTGCCCTTACCATGTGACAGGGTATCCGTGCCATTGGCCGGATCCTGTCTCATGGTAGGAGCACTGGATGGCCAGCACCATCTTGTGCTCCTACCATGTGACAGGGGCTGACCAATGGCACCGATAGCCCCTGTGACATAGTAAGGGCAAAGGCTATCGGCGCCATTTTGAATACTGGCAGCCGACGGTCCGAGTGCAGGAGGTCGCTCCCGGACCCCCGCTGGACTTTTGGCAAGTCTTGAGGGGGTCAGGAGGGTTACTTTTAAAGGGTCGGGGTGGGTTTAGGGGTTATTTTTGTGTGCCGTTTTTCCCGCCTTCCCCCAAAACCTTAAGAGAACCCCCACAATCAATATCGTGGGGTTTTCCTATCGTTTTGGGGGAGCCCTCGATTTCTGACAATTTTGAAAATACTGACAATATTTTCAATTGTCCGAAGCCCGATTCACATCCCTATTGTACATAGGCTATACAAAGAGGCAGAATAGACAGCGGATCATAGAACACAAAAGCTGGTTAAGAACTGGTAAAATAGGGGCGCCGCTGGTTGCCCATTGGAGTAATGCTCACCATAATATTGAAGATGTTAAGTTTTTTGTTCTCCAACAATGTGATGTGCGCCAGCAAGGAGATATAAGCAATATTCTAAGAAGAATTGAACAAAAATATATTTATCAATGGGATACAATTTATCCCCGGGGTCTAAATGAAATGATAGAATGGGAGGCATTTTATGGAGTGTAGCAGCTTGCACATTTTATACAGTAGTCTGTGTATTGTATATTTGTGACTTAAGTGAAAAATTTGTTTTGTAAAAAACTTATTGGTCATAGGCCGTAAGAGGCTGGGAATTGACTAAGCTGACGATTCTTTTGAATTAGGGTGTATCACATGGAATCGGCATGGAACCTACCGTAGTGGTGAAGTGGAGTTTAGAACCCATAGAGGAATGATGAGCAAGGCTCAGGCTAGATTGAATAAAGCCTTGTATAAAGGCGGCAGATATTTAGCTACAGGGAGAGTTTCAATTCCTCCGAGTGTGGATGCAAGGTATGGTATTCCATCGTGCCTGGTTGGCATGAAGTGAAGCCGTCGTGTATAGAGTAGTGTAAATCTTTAGGATGTTAAGCGATAGCATGTATAATTGTTTAGCCTGTTTAAACTTTGGATGTATGACGTATGAGGGGGAGGGTTAATTGTGATTGGCTTGTGTAGTTTAAATGGATGTGCTATAGTGGGACAAAACGCAAGCTCTTTTTGGAATGGCAACCGTCCGGTGAACGCCGCAACACAGCTCTATGTAAGTAGTGACTTTACATTATGAAGTTATTGATGTGGATTGTGATATGCTGTCAGTTTAAACATACAGCGTATGGTGGGTAGCCGAGATGTTTAAAGAGCGTACGGGAGTTTTAGTTATGTATAAAAATGGGTTTATTCGAAATTAGTATTTTGCCGGCTCATACAATGGTTAAAGATTTAAGTTTTAGGTGTATATGCCCTTAGACGATTTAGGTGTGTGAAATTTAAGGAAGTTTCAGATCCAGATAAGGAATTAGATTGGTTTTGTGCAATTTAATGATGCGAATGTGTGGTTGTTATTACAAATATTTATGGGTGGGTACCCTATATATAGGTGAATTAAGTCTAATGGCGAATCATTTATTTATTTATTTATTTATATCTTTATAGTTTATTAAATTTTTCACATTTATTACAATCATGAAAATACATAACTCTCATAACCAAATATCCCTTAAAAATTAAACAACAAATACACACCATTTATTCCCATATTTGGTATAACCATAATTGGGGGAGACAATTAAGTAATTAAAATAAACAAAACATTGTTTATAAATACTCATATTGAAACTCATAGGGAAGATAGTGGGTCTTTGATTTATTGAACGTCTGTCTCCAAATTCACTGCTTGAGACTTATTAATTAGAAATGTTTCCAAATGTGTCGGATCACTAAATCCAAACTTCTTCCCTTGATAATTAATAAGACAAGTACAAGGAAATTTCAAGAAAAATGTAGCTCCCAGCTCCACCACTCTAGGCTTCAAGGAAAGAAAATATTTCCTTCTAGCCTGGGTGGAGCGAGCTACGTCCGGGAATATTTGGATCTTCTGTCCGCAAAAGGAAATATTTCTATTTAGAAAATACTTTTTGAACAATACCTCCTTGTCTAATTCTGCAATAAAGGAGACAAATAGAGTTGCCCTATTTTCAATTATATCCAGTGAGTCTTCCAGAAATGTAGTAACTCCCAAGGTTGCATCTTGACTCTGTGAAGAGTTGGATGCAGCCTTTTTTGTAAAGTAATAAATTTTGGATAGCCTAGGAATATCTTCCTCATCATAATTTAATATCTCCTTTAAATATTTTTTAAACATTTCCATGGGGGATAGTAACCGAGTGATAGGGAAATTAAGTATTCTCAGATTTCTAATTCTCATTAAATTTTCAATTGCCTCTATTTCTCTATGCAAGGATAAACTATCTCTCATGAAAACGCTTTCTGAATTAGACAATAATTGTATCTTGGTATTCATACCACATATATTCTTTTCACACGCTTCTATCTTTTTCTTCTGTTCTAATAAAGCAGTTCTATTATCATTTATAACAGATGACAAGGTGCTGTTCATCAAAGTTATATTTTTATCAAGCTTGGACATCATACGCCATAAATCTAGTAGAGTAATATCTTCTGGGATAATACCTGTATTACTCTCTTCAGAAATTAAAGGCAGGGCTAATATTGGATTTCTTATAGGCAATTCCTTAACCTCTCCGGGTGTTTCGGCCAATAAAGGGCTTATTTAATACAGGTTGGGAAGCGTATGAACTAGTATGCATTATGTGAATTACTTGAACACGAAACATTTCAATTTTGATGAAAAGAGCAGAGTAGCCTGACAGCAAGAGTTGGCAAGAATCATTGGAGTTTTATTGAGATATACAATATAGTGATGTTCAGCTCCCGACAAGATTATATTGACAACATTGAATTGGCTGGTACTATTTATACATATGGTAATGGTGTATAAGGTGGTTGTACTTTCTAGTATAGTTTGAGCAGTTAATTAAATAGATAGTGAATATTATGTTATTGTTTACAGAGTCCAGTGCTATGTATTGATTTTACATGCATAACACATTAGCAACAGTGAAGATGCAACCCTCTTTTGATGATTGTAACATATATCACATTGTCATGTGAAGACGATTGTATTCTGATGGTGGCAGTATGAGAATATACTTTTGAGATAATCATCATTCCCTGAGGAAACCCTGTTGTATAGGTGAAATGAGAGCCTCGTCGGATTAATTTTGTGTTCGTCAAAATAATGTAATATAAAATATGATCTATACTTTGAATTGCGATTGTTAAAAGCATTATAAGTCCAATATAAGGGGTATATTTGTATGAAATATGCATTTTCATGTAACTGTTAAATGTGATATGTAGAGATATTAAGCATGTAAGTTTATGAGATTTAGTGATTTTATGTGGTATGAGTAGTGTGAATGGAGTGAATGGAGGGTATAGTATGAATGGGATTGCTTTTATGGTAGGGAGGTTACTAAGACACATAGCGGGACTTGTATAAAAAGAATGTAAATTATATTGAAGAAAAATTGTGTGTGTAATAAATTTTTGGCATTACATGTTGCCGAGTCCCTCTGCATGATTATATAGCTCATATTCGGAACAGAGGTAACGCACGTGCTTTATTGACCTGTGTGTGTGAGAGAGACAGACTGGTCAGGGAGATGACTGGTGTCTGTGTGTGAGAGAAAGATTGGTCATTGAGGTGACTGGAATGTGTGTGAGGAAGAGACACTGGTTAGGGAGGTGACTGGTGTGTGTGTGTGAGGAACAGGGAGCATTTCAGAGAATGCTACCCTGGAGGTTCTGGATTTAAGCTTGTTACCTAAGAGCTTAAATTTGTCTTCTAGAACCTCCCTGCCACATTTTCCTATGTCGTTGGTGCCCACATGTACCATGACAGCCGGATTTTCCACAGCACTGTCTAAAATACAAACAGTCTAACTTCTGTTTATTCACTGCCTTACTGACTATTAAAAGCACAAACATACTAAATAATATTCCCCAATAGTTAATTTTGCCCGAATACTTTTAAAAAAGAAAAATTTCCCAAGCAAAGCTTACTGATTCCTTTCAACCACCAGCAAGGTGATCCTCTCCTCTCAGTGCTCCTGCTGGATTGTGGGTTACTGAGCTCTTCCCTTGCAATATATATTGTGCTTCTAAGGTAAATTAGTGCAAAACAATCCCTTTGGAGATTTACATTACAGTTAATTGTCCTATATGACTTACTGCTGTTCTGATTAACAAATGATGGTACCTAATCAA
Source organism: Rhinatrema bivittatum (assembly GCF_901001135.1). Taxonomy (NCBI): domain Eukaryota; kingdom Metazoa; phylum Chordata; class Amphibia; order Gymnophiona; family Rhinatrematidae; genus Rhinatrema; species Rhinatrema bivittatum. The sequence continues at coordinate 174,458,716 of NC_042620.1, read as the reverse complement.
ACCAAATCACACTACCTTAACACCTTTCCAAGGTAACTAAACTGAACTTTTCAACCTTTTTATTTAGGTATACACTGCTCCAAGCTTATTTCTAGCTTCTGGCTACTTTTTTTTTTTTTTAGTATACAAGCACTCTAACTTCTGCTTATTAACTGCCTTACAGACTAATAAAATAAACACACTAACTACTGCTTATTAGCTGCCTTACTGACTGACTATTTAAAAATACAGTCTAACTTCTGTTTATTACCTGCCTTACTGACTATTAAAAGCACAAACACTAAATAATATTCCCTAATAGTTAACTTTGCCCCAATACTTTTAAAAAATAACATTTCCCAAGCAAAACGTACTGATTCCTTTAAGCCACCAGCAAGGTGATCCTCTCCCCCAAGCCCATAAGTACTTAGGGGAGGATTAAAAATGTTATGGTCAGGAATGATTGTTCCATTGATTATAATTTTTATATATTGTTGTGTAGTTGTGAACCACTCTGACCAGATCTGGTATCTGTGTGATATATAAGACATAATAAATAGTGACATATGTCCAATAATATAACTATTTTCCCCTGTAATTATCCCCTTTCTCTATCTGGCCAAATAATCTGGAGTGGGAGCGAATACAGCAGGGTCCTTTGTCAGTTCTTATGCCATTTATAGAATTTTAAAATGGCACCCTTCAGAAGGTCATATATTCCAATACTTAGACAAAATATTGGGGGCAATTTTCCAAACAGCCCGCCCAGGTCCAAAGTCCTGACAGACTTAGTAAAAAATGTTCAAAAGGAAAATTCACATGGGGAGGAAAGTTTGGTATGCAAAATGATTGTAATTTAATTTATTACAATAGGCATTATTGGGCATGTCAAAATTGTTTCCTCAAACTGTGTGTTTCAGGGGTATTGACATACTCACAGCATTTGAGGAAGAAGGTTCGAGTATGAGTTAAATAGGTGGGTGGGGGACTATAAGGGCAAGTTTTGAACCGGGCTGATTTATGGTTAATGTTTCCTTGCTATCCTGGTGTGTGCAAGGAAACAGAGTGCACCAGAGTTTAAATGTATGTATTGTGATGTTCAGTCCAATAATATTAATAAAAAAGATTTAAAGAAAGGAAAATTCACATGACTTTCCCTTTGAAAATAGCTGTGCTATGTGGTTCTTTGTGTGGGCTAAATTTGGCGTACATATTTTAAAATGCATTATTTCCAATCCTGACAAAAACATCTTCCCTTAACTCAACTAAAAAGTACAATGTGTGGATTCCCACATGTATTTTCAGGATAACTAAGGGTAAGCAGTTCTGAAAAATTGCTTGCATACATGTAGATTGTGCTTTATAAGCCAGAAGGCTTTTGAAAAGTGCCCTCAAAGTGTGCTATTTTTTTCTACCTTGCTTGTTGAGATTTTTTTTAACTCATTTTCTTCACCATTCTAATGTTGTCTGTCTTTTAACTTTCCTTTTCTGATTCTTCTCTCCAAATTTTATTTTTTTCATCTATTTCTTCATCCATCCATCCCATGTCTCTCTGTAATCTCATGTTCTTATTCCAGCATTATTCTCTTTGCCTTTTACTGGCCTTTTATGTCCCCTCCCCTCTATCCCCCATCTATTATCTCCATCTCTTATCCCTTTATCCACCTCTCTATATTTCATACCTCTAATTTCTTCCATCTCCTTTCCCATCTGCCTTTTTCTTACTTCTTATTCTCAATATCCTCATAACTTGACTTTTTTCTCCTCCTTTTCCTTAGCAGATCTCAGCCTTTAGGCCTCCACTATTCTCCACCTCTCTTTCTTTTCCATCCACCTCTCTCTCTCATGCGCCTCTCCCTCCACTTGTTCATTCCTCTATCCCTAAGGATCAAAGTTATTTTCTAGTTTTATTAGATTTATCAGTGACGTTTGACACAGTAGACCATTCCATCCTAGCAGCCCATCTAGAAGATTTTGGATTATCAGGAGTAGTATTGAGTTGGTTTGTCTCATTTTTGTGTAATCGTGCAGCACAAGTTAAAAAAGGGAATGAAACATCAGATTGCGCAATGCTGAGGGCAGGGGTTCCACAAGAATCTTCACTGTTAGCCTCGTTGTTTAATGTATATATGACCCCGCTATGCAAACTCCTAGGTGAATTAGGGATATATTACAGACTATATTTGCTGATGATGTGCAGGTTTTCATCCCTATTAATCGTTCAATGGAGAATTCATTTAAATATTTGGAAATGTATTTGTCTGCTATTAAAAAATGGCTGTTCAACAACATGCTTTCATTGAATATAGTTAAACCAGAAATTATTGTACTATCTAGAAAGAAAGATGTAAAAGATTACACCCCCTTTTTTCTTTGAGGGACCGAAAATCGCAGTTGTGAATTGCGGACATGATTTAGGAGTCATGATAGACAAAAGATTAGGCATGAAAACGCACATCTCAACATTAGTTAAGTCAGGTTACTATAAACTGAGGGGTAGATTTTAAAAAAACGCGAATAGGCGTACTTTTGCTGGCGCATCAGGCGCCAGCAAAAGTACGCTGGATTTTAGTAGATACGCGCGGAGCCGCGCGTATCCACTAAAATCCCGGATTGGCGCGCGCAAGGCTATGAATTCTGTATAGCCGGCGCGCGCCGAGCCGCGCAGCCTACCCCCGTTCCCTCCAAGGCCGCTCCGAAATCGGAGCGGCCTTGGAGGGAATCCTCTTACGCCCTCCCCTCACCTTCCCCTCCCTTCCTCTACCTAACCCACCCACCCGGCCCTGTCTACACCCCCCCTTACCTTTCTCCGGGGATTTACGCCTCCCGGAGGGAGAAGTAAATCCCCGCGCGCCAGCGGGCCTGTTGCGCGCCGGGACGCAACCTGGGGGCGGGTACGGAGGGCGCGGCCACGCCCCCGGACCGCCCCCGGCCGTAGCCATGCCCCCGTACCCGCCCCCAAAACGCTGCCGACACGCCCCCTAAATGCCGCGACGACCGGGCCCGCCCCCGACACGCCCCCCTCGGAGAACCCCGGGACTTACGCGAGTCCCGGGGCTCTGCGCGCGCCGGTAGGCCTATGTAAAATAGGCTCACCGGCGCGCAGGGCCCTGCTCGCCTAAATCCGCCCGGTTTTGGGCGGATTTAGGCGAGCAGGGCTCTGAAAATCCGCCCCTGAGTGTTCTAAGAAAATTAAAGTCCTTACTAGAACCAGAGGATTTTAGTACAATCCTTCAAGCGATTGTTTTTGCAGGTTTGGACTACTGTAACTCCCTTTTATTGGGAGTTCCAGTAAATACTTTAAGGGACCTACAACTTCTACAAACTCCACAGCAAGAGCTCTAATAGGATTATCAAAATATGACCACATAACTCCAACCCTAGCATTACATTGGCTTCCCATTAAATTTTGGATTAACTATAAAATACTGACATTAGGACATAAGATTCTCAATAATGATGATATAATATGGTTAGGGGCATCATTTCACATCTATAACCCACAACGTTCCTTGAGATTGTAAGATTTGTGGATCCTTGTTGCTGTGGGGAAGTTGTCTCAGCCTAGAGGGGAGGCCCCATAGGCCCTCACCGAGAATTGGTGGGGAAGAGATGGGACAGAAGCTTCACTTATACCAACCCCTTTCCCCTTGGGTTGAGTTCTAGGGTTCTGGGGGTCAGCAGGTCTTAGGTGACAGTCTCTGTGGAAGAGGCATAAGCGCAGGTCCAGGGTCAGACTAGGGTCAGAGGTAAGTGGCAAGCTAGAGGGGTCAATGACCAGGCGATGTAAGTGGCAGGCAGTGCGAAAATATGGTCAATGTCTGAGCTAGGGTTAGATCCAGAAGTCAGTCCGAGGGCAGGCTTAGGAAACAAGGAGAAGGATGGACACAGGAGGGCAGGCTGGGAGGCAAGGGCTGGATAAGATAAGGCCGGCTGGGCTTGAAAGATGAAGCAGACATAGGATCAGGAACACAGGAGTCAGGAAGCAGCAACTCTCACTACACACAGGATGCAGGTGACCTTTGAAGAGCATAGAATGAGATCTGTTCATGATGCAGGAGGCTCACCCTGAGGATTATGGGTTGGGTAATAGCCATGATATTCCTGAGCAGTGGGTACCCATAAACCAAAGAAATGGTGCAGCACATCCACAGGGATGGTGTGTTGACATACCATGCTTTCTTTGATGAAATTCTTCTCTGCACCCAAGTCAAGGAAGGATTCAGTGAAGATAATTTCTGTGCCTGTTTGAAGATGGACAGGCAGGACAATATGAGAAAGAGGAGTGTTTCCAAAGAAACCTAGGGCTACTTCCCCAGCCAGTCCTAGGCATTTGAAGTCTCCCGGCTTCAATGGACAGGTTTGACATGGTCCCCTGGGGCAGCACAATAGATGCACAGATTTTGGAACTGGCATTGATGTATCTCCTCTGCCATCAGACGAGAGTGGCTCAATTGCATAGGTTCCTCCTGTGAGGATGTAGGGGTAGAATCTTTTGTTGGAACCGATTGAAGGCATTGAAATCTGGGAGCCAGATGCAGTGCTCTGTGGGAATAAAGCCATTCCCGGGACCTTTCCTGGAGATGAACATCAGTCTTGGTGCAGAAGGAAATCAGCACGTCAAGGGCCCTGCCAGAATATGGTGGTTAGGCTCTCTTTATTCCACTGAAGCTCATTGGCCAGGGTCCAAAACTGAATTGTGTAATGTCCCACCATTTGAGATCCCTGGCAGAAATGCAGGAGATTGGCCACAACCAAAGAGGACTGGCCTGGTTCCTTGAAAAACCTGTGGAAGTGCTCTAGAAATTCAGCTAGGTTACTCAGTGTTGAGTCATTCCACTCCCATAGCAGGGATATCCAGGCCAGTTCCTTCCCATTGAGGAGGGAGATGATGTAGGCTACTTTAGGTCGGTTGGACATGAAACTTACATATTTAAGCTAAAAAATAATTTGACACTGGTTCAGGAACCCTCTGCAAGTCTTGGGGTTTACATCAAAACATGGTGGCGGCAAAACCCTAATGTCACAGTCGAAGGTTTTTGCTCTGGGGAAGTCTGCACTGTGACTGACAGTACAGCAAGTAAAGACTGAACCTAAGTATCCCAGTCAATATGGAGTCCAGGTGATTGAATAGTGTTTGTACAGATCCAGTGAGCTGCTGAACCTGTACGGCCAGACCTTGCAATAGCTGGAGTGCTGGAAAATCAGCAGAGCTCATGGCCTTTGCAATCTGTCATGAAGTAAGGGTAGTAAGTCCTTGGGCCACTGTTAAGTTGGCACAAGATAGGCCTTAACAGACAGCAGTTGATATACTGGAAGACGATATCCTCTGCTTAACCAGTGACCTCCTCTTTTGGTTGACCCTGCGTGTTCTGGCAGCCTGCAGGACTTGCCAGGTCAGATAAGCATAATCAAAATCAGTGGCTGGGCTGAAGTTGAGGCAGGCAGAGAACAAAGTGAAGTCCTCATGAGAAACTTCTAGGAAAAGTAAAAAGTCATGGGATAGGTGGCGATGTCCTTTCATGGATTACAAACTGGTTAAAAGACAGGAAACAGACAGTAGGATTAAATGGACAATTTTCTCAGTGGAGGGGGGTGGGCAGTGGAGTGCCTCAGGGATATGTACTGGGACCAGTGCTTTTCAATATATTTATAAATGATCTGGAAAGGAATACGACGAGTCAGGTAATCAAATTTGCAGATGATACAAAATTATTCAGAGTAATTAAATCACAAGCAGATTGTGATAAATTGCAGGAAGACCTTGTGAGACTGGAAAATTGGGCATTCAAATGGCAGTTGAAATTTAATGTGGATAAGTGCAAGGTGATGCATATAGGGAAAAATAACCCATGCTATAGTTACATGATGTTAGGTTCCATATAAGGAGCTACCACCCAAGAAAGAGATCTAGGCGTCATGGTGGATAATACATTGAAATCATCGGCTCAGTGTGCTGCGGCAGTCAAAAAAGCAAACAGAATATTAGGAATTATTAGGAAGGTGTTGTGTCCATCGCTGCTCGACGCCCTTACTCCACCCTCCTTACCACTGTGACGACTCCCTACGGGCCTGATTGACGGTTTGCTGCCGCGGCGTCTTCTTACCGTCTTCCTCCAGCGTCCCCGGAGCAGCACAATGCTGTGGATCTGCCATGTTCCTGATGACGTAGGGCGTGCGCGCTCCAAATGATGTACCAGCAAGGGAACCTCGGGGGCGTTCCCCGGAACTGACATCATCCGCTTCCAATATAAAAGGTCTCAGAAATTGCTAACGGATCGAGTTAGCAAAGGGATTTGCTACCTAAGCTACTCTGCCTCCTCGGACTTACCAGGGGTACACGCTCCTCGGGGGCCTTGCTCTCTTTTCTCTATTTCAGATTGCCAATGGGAACCGGTACTCGCTCCTCGAGGGCCAATGTTCCTGAACACTCTGCCTGGAAGCTATCACAGATACAGACATTTGTGAGCTCTCTCACAGCATTCCCTGGAACCAGGTAATCGCTCCTTGAAGGCCTAACTCTTTCCAGCTTCTGAGCTTTCTAAAGACCTTATGTGAGATCTGTCATCCAGTTCTGGCTATGAACACAGCATACCTGTCTATTCACTATCTATAGTTTCTCTACAGTTCAGCAACCCTGGGATTGCGGTTCCAGTACCTGAGGGAGTTCAGCCCTGCCGGGATGCGACCAGGGCAGGTGAGCGGGGGCTGGGGGAAAGTTTGCCCGATCCTGGCTCTTGTCCCGGGGGTGAGGGGGTTGTTTGCCCATGAAATTTCGTCTCTCTGACCTGACGCTCCACACTAACGCAGGGGTAAGGGTAGACGGTAAATTAGCAGGTTAAACATGCGGCAAAACTGCAGGTTAAAAAAGCGATAATCGGGGCGCACATTACTGTATGGGAGGGAATAGCTAATCCAATCGTTTACATCTCATATATATGCCGCGGGCGGAAAGGGTTTCCCGTTGATTTAAAGAAGCGGTAAAGATGGGTTAAAAGGGATAGTGAATCGCGGGTTGGACTAACGCGGCCAAATTGTGAGTAGAAAGCGGGTTAGAAGCAGGGTAACCGCGGCCGCACTTTACTGTATCAGCCTGACAGATAGTTCTTTATTAGACTGGAAGTAGAACCACCATAGGTGGCAGTAGTGAGTTGATATGCCCGGCAGGGCTGAAGTTCCTCTGATACTGGAACCACGATCTCTGAGTTGTTGAGCTGGAAGGAGAGACTATAAGCAGTGAGTAGACGGGGTATGCAGGCATAACCAATGATAGATGATACACTCACAATAGTAGATCTCTGTAGTGTCTTCTATATGCAGAAGAGAGTCTTCAATATTCAGGAACAGGAGCCGCAGGCGAGTACTGGCTCTTGTAAGCAGACTGAAATAGAACTCACAATAACTGTGTATGGGATGGCTTCTGGAACAGAAGAGAGGCTAGGAGAGATTTAGGAATGTAGGCCCTCATGGAGCGAGTACCAGTTCCTATTTGTTAATCTGTAATAATAATCCATAAGATATAGGTATGCAATATCTTCTGAGGAAGAAGAGAGCATGAGAAAGGAATTAGGAACATAGGCCCTCGTGGAGTGAGTACCAATTCCTATCTGCAATGGTAACTCATGATTTCCGTACCTGTGATAACGTCTTAGACTAAAGGGAGCCTTAGCAATTAGGAACAATGGCCCTTGTGGAGCGAGTACTGATTCCTATCCACAAATCTGCAATGGTAACTCACGATCTCCGTACCTGCGATTACGTTTTAGACTGAAGGGAGCCTTAGCGATTAGGAACAATGGCCCTCATGGAGCGAGTACCAGTTCCTGTCTGTAATAGGACTCACTGTGTTCACTCTGCGATCACTTTCAGGCAGTAGGAGTCTTCTGAGTCTTCGGGAACGTAGGCCCTCAAGGAGCGAGTACCGGATCCAGTCCAACAATCTGAAATCAAGAATAGAGAGAGCGGAGCCCCCGAGGAATGGGTACTCCTGGTAAGTTTGAAAATTCCGAGCAGTGCAGAAGAATTCCCCAGCTGACTCGGAGAGTAGTTGCAAGTAGCATAGACTGCTGAAGCAAGTCCCATTGGAGTTCCTTGCTAACTCGTTTGTAGTTAAACTGCTGTACCTTTGAGGGGTTGTTTCAGATGTGATGTGATCCTGCTGCTAGGAGAGTAGGCCTGAGCCAAAAGTGAGAGGGAACAGGACCTCAAGGCCCACCTGTGGCTACACCACTGCTATATAAACACAATTATTATAGATGGCAATAATTATGTCATTCCTGTTATTGTTTGTAAGGTTTTGGGTGGACCCTTGGACACTGTGGCAGCTGATTATGCCCACAGGGGGAAGTCCCGTGAGGGGCCACAGATCAGGCTCAGCTTTAGGACATACAACACAGAGTTATATATTTTATTAAACAGAGTTGAGAAGCCACCAGAGGTGGCAGTAGTGAGTAGAGATGAAGCCCGGCTGGGATTAGGGTTCCTCAGGATACTGGAACAGCAATTCCCTCTATGGCTGTGCTGAGGTGGAGAAAACTGAGATAGTGAGTATCATGGGGCATACACAGAGTTCTGGTATAGAGCCTCGTTGGTAAAGTTACTCACACAACGGTTTCTCCCGGAAGGTAACACAGAAGCTGGAATAGAGGCAGGCCCTCAAGGAGTGAGTACCTGGTTCCAGGGAACAGCTCTGAGGAAATAAAGTTGGTAACTCACTGATGATGTAGGCAGCGGTTTCTTCCAAGCAGAAGCGATAAGTTCAGGCAGCGAGTCAGGGAACATAGGCCCTCGAGGAACGAGTACCGGTTCCTGATAGCAACCTGAAAGAAATGAGAGAGGCCCCTGAGGAGCGGGTATCCCATTAGGATAAAGTCCAAAAGCTGGAGAGGCAGAGTAGCTAGGTACGGAGAGCGAATCCCATCCATAAGGAATCCCTTGCTAACTTGATTAGCTAGCAAAAGTGTAGGCTTTTGTATCCGGGATGCGTGATGTCATCACAGAGGGACACCCCTGAGGTTCGCGCCAAAGAGAGAATAAGAAGCAGGTACCTGGACAATATGGCGGGATGCAGCGCCCAAGCCGGACCGGGGATGCTGGAGAGGATGGCAGGCAGACGCCGCAGCAGCCAGATATCCATCAACCGCGGGAGGAGTCGCCAAAAAAGGTAAGGTGGGTGGAGTGGAGACGTCGGGCAGCGACAGTCGTAACAATTCCCTTTTATTCCTCAGCTGTGAATTTTCATTCTTCCAGCCACCAGCTGGGTGTTGTCATTAAAACAATCAATGGTATAGGATCACATGACACGTTGACTGTGATTGCTGCTTGGGTTTTGAATCCCATTCCATTCTTGTATATATTTCAACACTCTCTCCAACTCAGTGAAATGTTGGTATACAACATTTAACACACACCGCTGTGAAGAGCAGTGCCACCCCAACGTCTAGAAAGGTACTCACTGATGTCATGCATTTGCAAAATCTCTTCTTCAGACAGCAGTGAAAAAAGTAGTGCCATGTTAGTCCACTTGAATAGGTGGAAATAAATCAACAAGTTTCAGGTGATACAAATGTTGTCAACCCAATAAAAAAAAAAGGGACTAACTTTCAAGAGCTAGAGTATGCTCCCTTCATTGGGGTCAGTATAAAATTAGTATGGGATGAGGTTGACAGAACATTCACAGAAATTATATGCTACATCACAATGGTGTTTTCAAAGCTGAAAACAATTGTAAAGGAAGAGGTTGGGGGAAGTGATGCGTTTGCAGAATACATGAAGAGAGATGCTACACTGGTAAATCAGATCAGAAGTTAAAGATAAGAATAAATCAACACAGACACAAGAACACATCACACAGAAAATCAAGGCGATACTCCCCAGGGAGGGGGACATTTTTCCCGGCCAGATCAGTGCATCATCATCAATGACCTTACAATCAGGATACTAAGAGGGATCTTACAAACTACCCCCCAAAAATAAGCTATTTGAAATAAAAATGATCAAACATTTTGAAGCAAACACAAAGGAACTCAATAGGGACATGAGTTTCCTCATTCATTACCAGAAATAGCCCTCCTATTGCTGCAGCTTCTGCTCACTCACCTCTCTGCAGTCAGCCCCTCTCACACTTTACAGCTCTGAAAACAAGGAGCACTGTGCCACCATTGTAATACCCTTATAAATTCCCACCATCCTGAATTTATTTGCATTAACTTGATGAAGGGAGTGTAGCTTTATGAAAACTAATTGCAAATGTATAAAATTAGTTTCATAAAATAATCACCTACATGTATTTGTTGACCTTTACTCATAAACTATAGCAGTGAAACTGAAATGCTGCCGGTCCTGGTCCTTTGAGCCTCATGACGTATCAGATTTGTGAGCCGTTTTAGTCCAGAAGAATGGACAAAGACATCCTGTGACATACATCAGCCGGAAGCTTATGCAACACTAGAGATGTTACTCAAACTGTTGAGAAAGAGGCCTTGGCAGTCAAGTGGGCCTTAGAGGCCTTATGCTACTACTTGCTGAGGTGGCAGTTCACGCTTGTAATGGACCATCAACCACTCCTATGGATCAATAGGAATAAGGAGTCCAATGCAAAAGTGATGAGATGGTTCCTGACCCTGCAGCCTTTCAACTATAAGATTGACACAGGGCAGGAAAGAAGAATGCAAATGCAGATTTGCTGTCAAGAGAGATGTCCCTTATACAGGCAGATGCTCATCCCATGAAGCCTCAACTGAGGGGGAGGATGTGTGAGGGAGTGTATAGAAAACTCCCTCAGACAACTTTAAAGGACCAGGCACAGCAGTCTCACCTGGTCCTCTTTAAGCTTGAGACCCGCAGGGATTCCTGGGTGAAGGGAGGAGCCCTTCACTAGAGTATAAGACCTTAGGGCCTAGAACAGTTAGATGGGCCCTGGGGAGCTGATGGAGTCCCTGCATTTGCAAAGGCTTGCTATGTCTAAGGTTGGTTATGGCTCTCTGCTTAAAGAACTCTTTGTTTAAAGACATTATTGTTTAAAGACTGTGCATTGGCTGAGTGTTTATTTTCCATTTGCATTGCTTGTTGAAATACCTGAAGTGAAGGTCTGCTGCCATTTTGTTTTTCCACTGTAAATAAAAGTGCACTTAAGCCACAGCCAGGGTCTACTTGTTGTATCCTCTGGCTGTTGCCAAGCCATGCACTGATCAAACTGCCATAGTTTCATTTTTCATTTTTTGTTTTATTTACATTCTTGTTTGGTAAATATTTTATGTTTACTGTTTTTGTAATCCAGTCTGGAGTCTTTATGAATGGGTGGTATATAATTAAAATATAAAAACAAATTCACTCTCATCTGTAACTTCAGCAGCTGCAAGCTTTGAGAAAAGAGTTACTTGTATTGGCAAAAGAATGAATAAATTCTGCAGTCTCTTTTTTTTCCCTTCCTAATAATTCCTAACATTTTATTTGCTTTTTTTGACTGATGCTGCACACTGAGTTGAGAATTTCACAGTTTAATCCACAATGACTCCAAGATCCTTTTCCTGGGTGGTGACATCTAATAAGGAACCCAGCATCAAATAATTATAGTTTAGATTATTCTTCCCTATATGCATCACTTTACACTTGTCCACATTCAATTTAATCTGCCATTTAGTTACCCAATGTTCCAGTCTTGCAAGGTCCTCTTGCAATTCTTCACACTTTTTGTAATTTAACAATTTTGAGCTACTGTGTGTCATTCGTGAATTTGATCACTTTACTCATCACTCCTTTTTCCAGTTCATTTGCACCGATCCCAGTACAGAACCCTGGGACACACCAACTGTTTACCTTTCTTCATTGAGAGAAATGACCATTCAGTCCTATTCTCTGTTTCTTGTCTTTTAGCTAGGTACTACAACCCAAGAAAGAGATCTAGGCATCATAGTGGATAACACATTGAAATTGTCGGCTCAGTGTGCTGCGGCAGTCAAAAAAGCAAACAGAACGTTGGGAATTATTAGAAAGGGAATGGTGAATAAAACGGAAAATGTCATAATGCCTCTGTATCGCTCCATGGGGAGACTGCACCTTGAATACTGTGTACAATTCTGGTCGCCACATCTCAAAAAAGATATAATTGCGATGGAGAAGGTACAGAGAAGGGCTACCAAAATGATAAGGGGAATGGAACAGCTCCCCTATGAGGAAAGACTAAAGAGGTTAGGACTTTTCAGCTTGGAGAAGAGACGGCTGAGTGATAGAGATGTTTAAAATCATGAGAGGTCTAGAACGGGTAGATGTGAATCGGTTATTTACTCTTTCGGATAATAGAAAGACTAGGGGGCACGCCATGAAGTTAGCATGGGGCACATTTAAAACTAATCGGAGAAAGTTCTTTTTTACTTAACGCACAATTAAAATCTGGAATTTGTTGCCAGAGGATGTGGTTAGTGCAGTTAGTATAGCTGTGTTTAAAAAAGGATTGGATAAGTTCGTGGAGAAGTCCATTACCTGCTATTAAGTTCACTTAGGGACGGATTTTAAAAGGCCCACGCGCGTAAATCCTTCCGGATTTATGCGTGCAGGGCCCTCGCGCGCCTATTTTGCATAGGCTGCCGGCGCGCGTAAAGCCCCGGGACGCGCGTAAGCCCCGGGGCTTTCGAAAAGGGGAGGGAGGGGGCGTGTCCGGAGGCGTTCCCGAAACGACGCGGCATTTCGTGGGCGGGCCCGGGGGCGTGGTGCCGGCCCGGGGGCGTGGTCAAGGCCTCTGGACCAGCCCCCGGGACCGGAGGACGGAGCGGGGCTGCTGGCCGACGCGCGCAAAGTTACGCCTGCTTTCAGCAGGCGTAACTTTGCCAACAAAGGTAGGGGGGGGGTTTTAGATAGGGCCGGGGGGTGGGTTAGGTAGGGGAAGGGAGGGGAAGGTGGGGGGAGGGCGAAGAAAAGTTCCCTCTGAGGCCGCTCCGAAATCGGAGCGGCCTCGGAGGGAACAGGCAGGCCGCGCTGGGCTCGGCGTGCGCAGGTTGCACAAATGTGCACCCCCTTGCGCGCGCTGACCCCGGATTTTATAAGATACGCGCGGCTATGCGCGTATCTTATAAAATCCAGCGTACTTTTGTTCGCGCCTGCTGCGCGAACAAAAGTACGCGCTCGCGCAAGTATTTAAAATCTGCCCCTTAGAGAATAGCCACTGCCATTAGCAACGGTAACATGGAATAGACATAGTTTTTGGGTACTTGCCAGGTTCTTGTGGCCTGGATTGGCCACTGTTGGAAACAGGATGTTGGGCTTGATGGACCCTTGGTCTGACCCAGTATGGCATGTTCTTATGTTCTTACCAGCCCACAACAGGATACTGCCTCCTATAGCATGACTTTTTCATTTCCAAATTAATCTTTCAAAAGGGACTTTGTCAAATGCCTTCTGAAAATCCACTTACCAAATCAACTGACTTATCCTTGTCCACATGTTTATCCCTTAAAAAAAAAAAAAGCCAATAGATTTATAAAACAAGATTTCCCTTTCTAAATCCATGACGGTTCTGCCCTTTAGTCTGTGTCTGTCCAGATGGCCAGTAATTTTGTTCTTCAATAGCTTCTATCATTTTGTCTGGCACAGACATCAGACTCGCAGCTCTGTAGTTTCCCACACCACTCCTGAAGCCCTTTTTAAAAATGAGGATTATGTTGGCCACCTTCCAGTCCTCAGCTACCATAGCTGATTTGAAAGAGATTACTAGTAAAAAGTCTGCAGTGTGCTGTGGATAAGAACATTTACATACAGTATACTCCGTTTTTAGCTGTGTGTGGGAGGGTCATTTGTGAAATTCACAAATACGGCATGCTCTATTCACCTCCCAGCCCTTGTGGTTATAAGGCTTGTGTTAATGGGTTGCATGTGATAAAATGCTTCTGAGGCAGGCTTGCTAAACTATACCCTACATCCTGTTTTTAGGTCCCCACCCTTTGGCTTGCAGGTCAAGTAAACTTGTATGTGTTCTAAGCAGAACTATAGATGCTGTCATCAGTTATTGGTAAACTATGTGGTTTCAGACTTGCAACTCTTTGCTGTTTTCCCTGTGATAGGAACTTGCCATCATTTCTGCACTGAGCATTTGTTAATCGGTGTTGCTGCTAGTGTCTTAAGGCTGTCACAGTGAGCACAGTGACCGTCTTAAATATTAAGACACATCAGCTATACCTATTATTTTATCATACATCATCTATGAATTTTACATCTGTTGGTGCTTTGTAATAAATGGTAATGTGGAGAAGATTTTCGCCACAGTCTGAACTAAAGCAGTCCAGCTGTTACCTCCCTGTAAATGCTGGTGCTCTACCCAATTTAGAAGCAACCTGAGCACTGAAAATTGATAAGTACACCAGCCTGGTAAATACTTTCCATATTATGTCCTCTAATAAGTCAACTTTGATCAAACCTGCCTAAGACAAATATACCTGTCATAATTCTTTACTACTGATCTAAAAAATGTATCAACTAGAAGAATAATAAAAAATATTTTGAATCATCCTTTGTCAATATCCCATTTTATGTGGTTTGTTTGAAGTACACAGCTTCTATAGGATTCTAACTCATAAGGATTCTCACATGGAGCCTCACCTTAAGGACACATAGAGAGGTTCTGTTTTTTAGTTTTCTGATTCATTACCATAAGAACAAAAGAACATAATTGCCATACTGAGTCAGACAAAGGGTCCATCATGTCCTGTATCCTTCTCCAACAGTGGCCAGTCTAGGTCAGAATACTTTGCCGGATCCCAAACACTAGATAGATTCCATGTCTATTTGGTTAATAATAGCATATGGAGTTTTCCTTTAGGAACTTGTCCAAACCTTTTTTTAAACCCAGGTATACTAACTGCTTTACCACATCCTCTGGCAATGAATTCCAGAGCCTAACTATCTATTCTGCAATCCTGTATTACATATCTCCTCAAAGAAATATGGAGTATAATGGCAGATAAGGACCTTTAGAGGCCGATATTAAAAAAAAAAAAAGATTTACATCCCTAAGTTGAGATGCATCAAGTCTGCCCAATTTAATTCCTGGTATAGTACTATAGACCCCCAATTGATTTTTGGCTTACCCCTTGTTTCTTTACAACCAAGAATCCTCTATGCTTATCTCTTCTTTTCCAGAATTCTTTTACTGTTTCTGTCCCCATCACAAATCTGAGTGGTCATTCCATGTACTCATCATCCTTTCTGTGAAGAAATATTTCATGCGTTTACCATCTTGGAGTCCCATACTGTGACCTCTTGTTCTAGAACATTCTTTCCTCCGAAAAAAGGTTTGCTGTTCATGCATTGATTCATATGAGGTATTTGAATGTCCCTATCTCTTTATTTTTATTCATTCAAGTGGACTAACATAGCAGCCAAAATAATTTATTCTGTCTCTTCTGTCATGGAATAGGAGGTGAGGTCTTGCTGTGGATAGGTAACTAGTGAAAAGATAGAAAATAAAGAGTAGGACTAAATGGTCAGTTTTCCCAATGAAAAGGAGAGGAGTGCCTCAGGGATCTGTTCTGGGACTAATGGCATTTGACTAATTCATTAATGAATTCAAAAAGGGAGCAATGAGTGAGGTAATCAGATGATACAAAAATATTCAAAGTAGTTAAAACACAAGCAGAATGTGAGAAACTACAGATGAACCTTGCCAGACTCAAGAATTGGGCACCTAATGGCAGATTAAATTTGTTGCTTTTGGCAATCTGTGGGCCTCCCCTATGAACCGCTGCACTTACCTCCAGCTCCGAGCAACAATTGTGGACCCCTGATGCCGCTGAAGATCTCCAGCACAGACGCACAGCAGGCTACCACATAACAGGCCCGACACGACGCTAGAAGGGGTGCACACGCCCAATGTGCACAGATTTAAAGGTCCCATGGTGGGAAATCCCCCCACAGTGCCCTCAGAAGACATCACAAGCCTTGGGCCATAAAAGGCCCCGTTTCCCTGAAATCCACACCTTGGCAACAGGTCTCCTACAGTCCTTGCAGTGTGAATTGTCTCAGCATTCCTGGTCTTCATTCCTGTCTTCAGTCCCTGGTCTTCATCCTTATCTTGAGTTCTTGTGGCCTTCGTCTCATCCGTCAGTTCCTTTGGTCAGTTCTTTGGTTATTCAGTGTGTCTTGCCTCCTGTGTTGCTCTTCATCCTCCTACCCTGCCTATCCATCCTGCTTTCCCTTGGATGGATCCTCGGCATTGACCTCAACTTGCTTCCAGGACTTCTCTTGATTTCTGCTGCCATTGATCACTGCCTGACTACTGGACCTTCCTTAATTGCCATCTGCCACTGACCACTGCCCGACCACTAGACCTTCCTGAGATGCTGCCTGCCACTGACCTCTGCCTGACTATTGGACCTTCCTTTAACTTCACCTGCATGCCCCAGCTCCAGCTACGGATCTTCAGATCATCAGCAGAGGCCCCTACCTAAGATCTGCCAGCCCTGGCACCCAAAGGCTCAACCCAAAGGGGTCATGGGATACTATAGGCGAAGTTCCAGTTGGGCCTCTGCCTCTTCCTTGAGATGGACTGGGCAAACTGTTGAACATTGGTAAAACTGGGAATGTCCTTCATGCAAGCATGTTTTAAAATCCACTTACTTGTGCACATTAAAGCCAACAAAATCCTAAGGAAGATATGCGAAATACATTTGCTTGAGTAACTGCTTAAAAGTTAGGAGCACACATGCGTGAAAGGTATATTGAAAATCATAAACATGAAATTGTGCACATGATTTAAAATCCAGCATATGCTCGTTCATGCCCATATGAACGTGTATGGGTGCCTATGCACACGTTTTAAAGTTACCATATTAGATTTTAGTTCTAAAATCTTTGGTGGTTGGTTACAACAAAGTAAAAATACCTCAGTCTCTTTCACATGCCTTCACCAAAATGCTAATCTCATTTGCAGAGCAGGTAATACAAAAATTAAACAATTTTTCACAAGAATCTGCAAAGGTGCAAAGTCTGGAGGTATTTTTACCCCCCGGACTTTGTATCAGTTCTCAAAGGGCAAATGTACTGTAGAGATTTAGACCTGCTTTTTCTGTGGATAACTTGCATAGTTTTGAAAGAGTAGAACCATGTATCTACTTTTAGCCAATTTTAGAGTGAGCAATTTTTTTAAAAGTCCTTTCATCCAGGTAAATGAGTTTTTATCCAGGTAACTAGTTTTCCAATGACCAGGTACCAAGTGCCTCTTGTCAAAGACTAACGTGTGCTCAGCCCATAAACTTAGATAAACAATATCCAAGGGGAGAAAGCTACACAGGACATGGAGGCAGGCTACTTTTCCATGGGCCACCCTGTAGTTTCTTACGCACCATCATGGATAAATGTAGAATACTCAAAAAAAATAAGATCCTCTTCAGGACACTAGTATTACTGAGATCCTGACAATCATATGAGGACAACTTTGAAAATGAGCAGAAATCACAATAGAAAAATCAATGTACAGGAAGAGCCAAGGGGATACATTATATTGTTTGATTCTTACACAGCCAGCTATGTGCCTCCAGGTTCTTTCCAAGGGGTTCTCACCAGCTCTGGTTTACTTGGGGAAGCATTCCTTTACACAAAAATATTATTTAACTCTCCTTCACTTGTCTCCATGTACAAAAATAAATTATTGCTAGCAAACGACCTGTTTCTTGCCTGGACTCTGGATTGGATTGTTTGCTGCCTGCCTCGACTCCTTGCCTGGACTCTGAACATAAGAACATGTCATGCTGGGTCAGACCAAGGGTCCATCAAGCCCAGCATCCTGTTTCCAACAGTGGCCAAACCAGGCCATAAGAACCTGGCAAGTACCCAAACACTAAGAAGATCCCATGCTACTGATGCTAGTAATAGCAGTGGCAACTTGATTAATAGCAGTTAATGGACTTCTCCTCTAAGAACTTATCCAAACTTTTTTTTAAACCCAGCTGCACTAACTACACTAACCACATCCCCTGGCAACAAATTCCAGAGTTTAATTGTATGTTGAGTGAAAAAGAACTTTTTCCCCCCTCAGCTGTCTCTTCTCCTTGCACTTGTCCACATTAAATTTCATCTGCCATTTGGATGCCCAATTTTCCAGTCTCACAAGGTCCTCCTGCAATTTATCTGAAGCACACAGAGAAGAGAATAGTCACTCTGTTCCCTAATTTATCCCCTCCCCTCTTGTTCCCCCAAACTCCCACCTCTCCTCCTGTATTGCAGGTGTTGTGACTGGGCTGTGGTAAGACAAGAAGTGGACCCTTGGGCCGGCCTGCAGGTATCACACAGAGCAAACCGGGGGGCGGAGTCAGTGCCTGGCACGGATACCCTGAGCCTGGAATCCCCCCGGGAGGGGCACATAGGGACCCAGGCCCTGGGGACTGGAGCAGTCAAGGTAGTCCAGAGAGGGCAAGTCCGTGGGTGGTCAGGAGAGAGGTCAAACAGTTCAGGAAGAGCTACTGGGAACAAAGCAGATAGCTGGGCGGCAGGCAGGTCAGAGAGGTAGGCGGAGTCTGAACCGGCGGCGAACTGGAGGCTGGGCCGCGAAGCAGACCAGAGCCGCAGCAGGCGGCGGGTTAGCAGAGAAGGCCGCGAGGCAACCCGGGATCAGGACTGGCGGCAGGCTGGCAGAGAGGTCCGTGGCAAACCGGAACCAAGGCGGGCGGTTGGCTGGCAGAGAAGTCCGTGGCAAACCAGGGTCAAGGCAGGCGGCTGGCTAGCAGAGAAGTCCGTTAGGCAAACCGGGGTCAAGGCAGGCAGCAGGCTAGCAGAGAAGTCCTTTACGCAAACCGGGGTCAAGGCAGGCGGCAGGCTAGCAGAAAAGTCCGTCAGGCAAACCAGGGTCAAGGCAGGCAGCAGGCTAGCAGAGAAGTCCGTCAGGCAAACCGGGATCAAGGCAGGCAGCAGGGTAGCAGAGAAGTCCGTCAGGCAAACCGGGATCAGGAACCAGAGAGTCAACGAGAATCAGTAAACAAGGACAGGAACAGGAAGCAACTAGTTAACAGGGAACCTCGTTGCAAGGCGTCTAGTGGGGGACTGGACGCCGGTTAAATCTGGAGCGGGGCGTGACGTCAGCAGGCGAGGCGGAGCCGGGCTTCCGGGTGCTGTGCGCTTAAGAGAACCCTACTCGCGCACGCGCAGCCAGGCAGGAATAGGCCTGTAATGGCGCCCTCCTTGTGGGAACTCCTCGGGCGGAGGCCCTGTCGAGCCCGGATCCCAGCGGAATCCTGCGAGAACTGAAGAGACGGTAAGCGGGCCTGACCCCAAACATGAGAGGGGCGGTTGGGACCGCAACAGCAGGGAACATAAGAGATGATAAAGCAAAGAAGAGAGAGAGATACAAAATGGTTTTGAGTTAGCCCAAGTTTGAATCTTGTGAGTAGTAATGCCAATCATCAAGGCTTCAGCTCACAACTTTCAGACTTATGCTAATTCAACCCCTTTTTGTATCTGAGGGCTTAATTTCTCCCCCTCTTCCTCCTTGGCCTGTACTTTACTGGCCAAGGAGGGAGAGGGGGAGAGTTGCTGGAGATGGTGATTTTCCAGGGAGAGGAGGGGCTTAGACTTAGGGGCTTTAAGACCACTGAGGAGGCTGGTGATAGAGGATCATGATCACCAGAGAAGAGAGGATGAGGGAGTTAGAGAGAGAGCCCCATTCTCTCTATTCACTTTTTCCTCCTTACCCCAGTGATCCTGCATCCCCCAACCTCCAATCATCCTTCGCCTACCAGTGTTCATCAAGCATGTCATCTGGCCCCATGTATATGTGTCTGTGAGAGACAGAGTTCACACCTTGCCCTGGTCCTGGCCCTTTCACAGTTTCACTTCCCTTTTGTCTTTAAATTAAGCCTTGGGTATAGTGAAAATGAAAGGTGACAAGGAGCAATGTATAGAGAGAGATGAAGAAATGACAGAAATATTAAACAAATACTTCAGTTTGGTGTTCACTAAAGAATATCCTGGAGAAGGACCACTGCTGGTTGATAAGACTGTAGATGGGGGAGGGATAGACACAACTCTGTTTACAGAATAAAATGTATGGGAAGAGCTAGGAAAATTGAAAGTGGACAAGGCCATGGGGCCAGATGACATACATCCCAGAATACTAAGGGAGCTCAGATTTGCTGGTGGGTCCACTGAAAGACCTGTTCAGTAGATCCCTGGAAATAGGAGTGGTGCTGCAAGACTGGAGAAGAGCAGTTATGGTCCCGTCTCATAAGAGTGGTATTATCATAGAAGAGGCTAGAAACTAGAGACCTATCTACAATCTAGTGAGTTGCTGGACCACAAGGCAGCCTGGATTAACCAGGGGAAGATCCTGTGAGACAAATCTGATTGGTTTTTTTTAATTGAGTGACTAGAGAATTAGATCAAGGAAGAGCGCTTGATATGATTTACTTGGATTTCAGCAAAGTGTTCGATATGGCCCTGCATAGGAGGCTCGTAAATAAAATGAGAAACTTGGGAGTGGGTGCCAAGTTAGTGACATGGATTACAAACTGGTTGACTGACATGAGACAGCATGTAATAGTAAATGAAACCTACTCTGAAGAGAGAACTATGTTAAGTGGAGTGCCACAGGCATCGCTTTAGGATTGGCTCTGTTCAATATCTTTGTCAGTAACATTGCAGAGGGGACAGAAAGTAAAGTTTGTCTCTTTGCAGATGATACTAAGATCTGCAACAGTTGTCCAGAGAAGGTGTGAGGTTTATATAGAAAGATTTATGAGGAGAGGCTGAAGGATCTAAATATGTATATCCTAGAAGAGATGCAAGGGAGATGTGATACAGATCTTCAGATACCTGAAAGTTTTTAATGAAGCACGAACTTCAAAAACTTTCCATTGGAAATGAAACTGTAGAACTAGGGGTCATGAACTGAAACTGTAGGAAGGATGACCGAAAACCAATATCAGGAAATACTTTTTCATGGACAGGGTAGAGGATGCCTGGAATGTCCTTCCAGAAGAGGTGGTAAGGATGAAAACAGTAAACAAATTAGAAAAGGCATGGAATAAACACTGTGGATCCGGAAAGGCTAGAGGTTGGAAATGAAGACAAGAGTGCATGGGGGTCCCTTAACAGAAAGCATGGGGATTACTACCCTTAACCACTTAGTCTTGATGCTTTTGACACAACTGCAACATTGCTCTCCATTTTGACAGCAGGGGGAAAAAGGGAATTGGATTCAGGCAACAATCAATGCTGGGCCTCGACTTTTATGGTCCAGGGTTCTGCTATGCACATATTAGGGAAAAAGCATTCAAAGGATTCAGACGTTAGACAATGCTGAGCGTTGACTTTTATGGTCTGGGATACTGATATGCAGACATTAGGGTAAAAGCACAGGATAGCCTCTATGGTCAAGTCCAAAAACAAAGCACATTCTAGCAGCGTTGTCTAAATTATCAAGAAGGCTGCTCACCCTGTAAAAATGTTGTTAACAGTTAATTTTGTTATGGGTTGACAGTTGCTTGGTTATGATGTAATTATTACTACTACCATTAACATAAGGCTTAGGGGTAGCCGGTTCAGAGCAGCAGTTACTACCCTTAACAGAAACATGGGGGTAACCGTCACAGACCAGCAGTTACTACCATACAAAAAGTAGAAAACAAATAAAGAAATAAAGAAATAAAATTGCTCAGCAGATTTGATGGACCATTTGTTCATTTTCTGCCATCGTTACTATGTTATGTGTGTGAGTCTGCTTGAGTGAGAGAGAGAGTCTTCTGTGTGTGTATATGTGTCAGCTTGTTTGTGTACAAGAAAGAGAGAGCCTGTGTCTCTTCATGACTGAGAGTGACTGTGTCTGTGTCTGTCTCTTTGTATTTGAGAGTGACTGTATGCCTGTCTCTCAAGGCTGGTGCAAGGGGATTAGGCACCCTAGGCGAACCTCACAGCCTTGCACACCTACACACACCCCTGCCCCAACTTCAACCCTGTCTATCCCATACACAATTAAAAATTATGCATTTTATAATAACACAAAAACAATAATGTTCAATTTTCTGTGGTAAAAATATTACTGCTGTGTGCCAACCAGAAAACCCTGCAAAAAAGACACGTGGGACCTATATGGCATTAGGCCTATTGTAACACTTGTTGGGTGTGGGCTTGACGCTCAGTCATGAGTAAATTGAATTAGAATTACAATATAATAAACCTTCCATACCAAAACAGTACTAATTACCAATACTTAAATAGTAACAATCCTATCTATGAAAGAAAAGGTAACACTGCAAATATTAACATCAATAAACCTCCTATTAGGAAAATAGCCAAGCCAACTGGCTAGATCACTACACAGAAACTACACTCTACCATAATACCTCACCTCAATCATACATGGACCCTCACCAAATACAGAATAAAAAGACCATAAAGCATAACTAGAAATGTGGAAACCATAACAAGCCAGACTCTATGCAGTGCAATAATGGAAAAACAGAAACATTGCTTATACCACATAAAATATTTTAAAACAGGTGAAAAACAGAATAACATTCAAAAATTGTAAATCTCATAAAAATGGAAAAAAAATCTTCCAAACACCAAAAAGATTTTTAAAACAGCACTTACATCATATAACACCTAATGATTAAACCTAACAAGAATAAAAAATATCACCCATTCTCCATACTGGAGAACTTTTGATTTCCAGATGTCTTGAGACTTGTGGATTAGTAGATGAGGTAGGCTTGTTGTACACACATTTTCCCCTCTCTCTTTTATATATATACACACACACACTGTCTCTTACACGTTTCCTCTCTCTCATTCACTCAGGCATACACACACACATTTTCCCTCTCATATACACACCCACAGGTTCCCTCTCTTACTCAAACACATATGATTCCTCTTTCTCTCACTCACTCAAAACTTTCTTTGTCACTCACTCATACATCCTCACTCACTCACATTGGCTCTCTCACACGCACCAAGGCTTCCTCTCTCTCATGCACACACTCTTAGTGTTACGGCTATGGCTGCTGTGCAACCGCCTCACCACCAGGGCTCCCTCTAGAGCTGGATCTCCTGACAGGCCCAGTCCATCTCCCTTCTCCTCTCTATGTTCTGGGCTGTCCCTTATAACCCTGCCTGACAGTTCCCTCAGTGCTTCGGCATCGAGCTCACCTGGGCTCCCGGCTCTAGCCTTCCTTGCTTGCTGTGCATTTGGTCCCTGGACCTTCCCTTGCCTTGCGCGGCCTTCGGGCCTTATTCCTTGCCTTGCCTTGCCTTGCGCGGCCTTCGGGCCTTATTCCTTGCCTTGCCTTGCGCGGCCTTCGGGCCTTATTCCTTGCCTTGCCTTGCGCGGCCTTCGGGCCTTATTCCTTGCCTTGTCTTGCCTTGCCTTGTGTGGCTTACAGGCCTTCTGTGTGTGTGTGGCCTACGGGCCTTCTGACCTGCCTTGCCCTGCTTACGGTGTGTGGCCTACGGGCCTTCGGTGTGTGTGGTGGCCTACAGGCCTTCTCTGCCTTGCCCTGCTTACGGTGTGTGGCCTACGGGCCTTCTGTGTGTGTGTGGCCTACGGGCCTTCTCTGCCTTGCCCTGCTTACGGTGTGTGGCCTACGGGCCTTCTGTGTGTGTGTGGCCTACGGGCCTTCTGACCTGCCTTGCCCTGCTTACTGTGTGTGGCCTACGGGCCTTCTGTGTGTGTGTGGCCTACGGGCCTTCTGACCTGCCTTGCCCTGCTTACTGTGTGTGGCCTATGGGCCTTCTGTATGTGTGTGGCCTACGGGCCTTCTGACCTGCCTTGCCCTGACCCAGCCTGAACCCAGACACTGCTACTTGCCACCTGCTCTGACCCAGCCTAGACCCAGACACTGCTACTTGCCGGCTGCCCTGACCCAGCCTGAACCCAGACACTGCTGCTTGCCGCCTGCCCTGACCCAGCCTGGACCCAGACACTGCTACTTGCTGCCTGCCCTGACCCAGCCTGGAACCAGACACTGTTTCTAGCCATTCCTGTCTCGCTCCACCTGGAGCCACCCTGCTGGGTGGTGTTCATGACTCCTGACCGGAGCCCAAGCGTAACAGTATGCCGAAGCCACCAATTTCCAGGGGAAGAGATAGGTCTGTGTGCTAAACCGGTGAGGCAACTTTTTCACTATTACAAGATGCCTCCTTCTTCAAAGTTTTATACCTGCAATTCCTGTCAGACCTTGAATTACCCAAGCTATCAGAACTGCCTAGCCTGTCAACTTGCTGGTCAGGAACACTGGACATGCAGTAACTGCAATAAGAGAAATGTCTCTGTCTACCAAGAGTGTTTAAACTGTTCTACTCCAAAGCCAGGATGGTGGAAATGTTCATGTATTCCCAGCCTATTACCACCAGGCAAACCGTGCCCCTGTTGTTCAGCTACAGGACCAGCTGCTTCATTAGGGAGAACAGTCAGCTCTACTACCGTGCGTTCAGCTTCTGGCCCAGTTAACAACATTATTTCATGTAACAGTTTATGGATTAAGCATTCTAGCACTTCATCTCTGGACACTTTGGAAAAAACTTGCTCTGAAAATCTCAGAACTCACAGGGTTAAGAAGCCTTCGATAACTTCCACGCTAGAGCACCAGAAACAGAAGCAGAGGGAAGTAATTAACTCTAGCAGGGCTCTGCTTCCCACAGCTACCAAGTGGACACTAACGAGCACCTTCCCTAGACGTCCTAGAACTGCCTGTGCCTTCTCTAAACTGCTCCTCCAGAAACAAAATCAGGAGCGTCAGACTTTGGCTCGAGGTATCAAGTCCACGGCAGTACAATCTGTGTCTTCCATGCACACTACTTCTAACCTTGCTACTCTGCCATCTGAACCTGCTGCACAACCCCAAGAAGAGTCTGGGCCTGCTGTTTCGCCCCAAGAGGGGTCCGAGTCTCCTGCACTACCCCGAGAAGAGCCTGAGTCTGCTGAACCGGTCCTGCTGTCATCCCCGGAGGGGTCCGAACCGGCCCTGCTGCCGCCCCTGGAGGGGCTCGAACCGGTCCTGCTGCCGCCCCTGGAGGGGTCCGAACCGGTCCTACTGACAGACTTTCTGACTCAGCCATCTGAGCCTGCTGAACCGGCCCTGCTGCCATCCTCGGAGGGGTCCGAACCGGCCCTGCTGCCGTCCTCGGAGGGCTCCGCACCGGTCCTGCTGACAGACTTTTTGACTCAGCCATCTGAGCCTGCTGATCCGGTCCTGCTGCCGCCCCTGGAGGGGCTCGAACCGGTCCTACTGCCGCCCCTGGAGGGGCTCGAACCGGTCCTGCTGCCGCCCCTGGAGGGGTCCGAACCGGTCCTACTGACAGACTTTCTGACTCAGCCATCTGAGCCTGCTGATCCGGTCCTGCTGCCGCCCCTGGAGGGGCTCGAACCGGTCCTGCTGCCGCCCCCAGAGGGGTCAGAACCGGGCCTGCCAACAGACTTTGTTACTCAACTGTCTGAGCCTGCTGTACCGGTCCAGCTGCTGCCCCTGGAGGGGTCCGTACCGGTCCAGCTGCCTCCCCGAGAGGAGTCCGTACCGGTCCTGCTGCTGCCCCTGGAGGGGTCCGTACCGGTCCTGCTGCTGCCCCCGGAGGGGTCCGAACCGGGTCCGCCAACTGACTTTGTTACTCAACTATCTGAGCCTGCTGTACCGGCCCAGCTGCCGCCCCTGAAGGGGTTCGTACCGGCCCAGCTGCCACCCCGGGAAGGGTCCGTACCGGTCTTGCTGCCACCCCTGGAGGGGTCCGTACCGGTCCTGCTGCCGCCCCCGGAGGGGTCCGAACCTGGCCTGCCAACTGACTTTGTTACTCAACTATCTGAGCCTGCTGTACTGGTCCAGCTGCCGCCCTTGGAGGGGTCTGTACCGGTCCTGATGCCGACCTTGGAAGGGTCCGGACCGGCCCCACTGTCGCCTCAAGAAGGATTACGGACTATTTCTCTGCCCCAGGTTGGGGTTGTGTCTGCCTTATCACCCCAGGTGGGGTTATGGACTGCCTTACTGCCTCGGGAAGGAGTTGAACCTGCCGCATCACCCCCGGAGTGGTCTCACGTTATTATTGATTACCTCCTGCACAGATGGGATCCAGGAGGAGGGGGAGGCCTTGAGGGGGGGGGGGGTACTGTTACGGCCATGGCTGCTGTGCAACCGCCTCACCACCAGGGGTCCCTCTAGAGCTGGATCTCCTGACAGGCCCAGTCCATCTCCCTTCTCCTCTCTATGTTCTGGGCTGTCCCTTATAACCCTACCTGACAGTTCCCTCAGTGCTTCGGCATCGAGCTCGCCTGGGCTCCCTGCTCTAGCCTTCCTTGCTTGCTGTGCATTTGGTCCCTGGACCTTCCCTTGCCTTGCGCGGCCTTCGGGCCTTATTCCTTGCCTTGCCTTGCCTTGCGCGGCCTTCGGGCCTTATTCCTTGCCTTGCCTTGCCTTGTGCGGCCTTCGGGCCTTATTCCTTGCCTTGCGCGGCCTTCGGGCCTTATTCCTTGCCTTGTCTTGCCTTGCCTTGTGTGGCTTACAGGCCTTCTGTGTGTGTGTGGCCTACGGGCCTTCTGACCTGCCTTGCCCTGCTTACGGTGTGTGGCCTACGGGCCTTCGGTGTGTGTGGTGGCCTACGGGCCTTCTCTGCCTTGCCCTGCTTACGGTGTGTGGCCTTCGGGCCTTCTGTGTGTGTGTGGCCTACGGGCCTTCTCTGCCTTGCCCTGCTTACGGTGTGTGGCCTACGGGCCTTCTGTGTGTGTGTGGCCTACGGGCCTTCTCTGCCTTGCCCTGCTTACGGTGTGTGGCCTACGGGCCTTCTGTGTGTGTGTGTGGCCTACGGGCCTTCTGACCTGCCTTGCCCTGCTTACTGTGTGTGGCCTACGGGCCTTCTGTGTGTGTGTGGCCTACGGGCCTTCTGACCTGCCTTGCCCTGACCCAGCCTGAACCCAGACACTGCTACTTGCCACCTGCCCTGACCCAGCCTAGACCCAGACACTGCTACTTGCCGCCTGCCCTGACCCAGCCTGAACCCAGACACTGCTACTTGCCGCCTGCCCTGACCCAGCCTGGACCCAGACACTGCTACTTGCCGCCTGCCCTGACCCAGCCTGGACCCAGACACTGCTACTTGCTGCCTGCCCTGACCCAGCCTGGAACCAGACACTGTTTCTAGCCATTCCTGTCTCTCTCCACCTGGAGCCACCCTGCTGGGTGGTGTTCACGACTCCTGACCGGAGCCGAAGCGTAACACTTAGTTCCTCACACACACACACTAAAGCTTCCTCTTTCCCTCACACATGTACACACATGTTTCCTCTGTCTCTCTCACACATACCCCCCCAAGCTTCCTGTCTCTCTACATGCGCACACACATACATACCCTGATCTGTAGCCCTCCTGAATCTTCTGTTGTAGGTGGGATGGGCTTCGCCTACAGCCCTTCCAAGTTTCACTTTTTTGTGTCTTCGGCTGCAGGCAAGATGCGCTCTGCCCACAAACCTCTCAGGCCTTTTTGTCTTTAGCTGCAAGTAGAATAGGCTCCCTTTGTGACCTTCCCAGGCTTCTTTCTTTTCTTTCACTGCAGATGGATGGACTCTACCTGTGGCCCTGCTGGACTAGTGTCTCTATTTGGTTCATGGCTATTACTGGCCATTTTACATATCTTTAGCTGTGTTCCGTGCCTCTCTCTGGGTGGGGGGGGGGGGAGGCTTCTGCTGGTGATTTTGGTACCCCCAAGGGTTTGGCAGTGGAAGTGCCAGCCCTGCTGAATCTCTGCGTCTGAGAGACTGTGTATGTGTCTATCTCTTTGTGTCTGAGAGTGACCGTGTATGTGCTTCTTTGTGTGTGTCTGTCAGAGAGTTAGCCTTTTCTTTTGGGTGATGGGAAGCATCCTGTCCCCCTTCCCTCCTGCCATCCAGGGCTGGCGCGTCCTATTAGGTGAACTAGGTGGTCGACTCAGTTGCTGACCTTTAGGGGGCGCCTAAGAGCAGCCACGTGGGGCTGTAAGTGGAGTCTATCCCGCTCGTGGCAGAGGATTAGAGATTCAGCAAGCCGCGAGCAATGCCCATCCGGCTCACAGCCCAGAGAAGTATACACTTGACGGGTGCAAATGCCATAGGAGGTGGGGCGGGTACAAGGCAGAAGGCTTGCCTAAGGTGCCTAATACCCTTGCACTGGCCTTGCCCTCACCTCACCTCATGAAAGGCATCATGACTCTCTGCCTCTGTGAATTCTGGTTTTGTGGCTCCCAGTGTCTGGAAGGGTGGCCACCCCAACCCTTTTCCAAACCACATAGGTTCCTTCTTCAAGTGTCACATCAGAGATGTTATTCATACCTGCAGAAGGGACCTATGTGGTCTCGGCAGCTCATGTATAACATTTTTTATGTATATTTACATTGATCCAATAAAAGCCATCAAAGTATAGACTCCAGTTTAAATCAGTAGCCATACAGGTATTAGATCACTGTGTTACATATTCCAGTCACTAGACTAAAAATAAATGCTTTTTTTCTACCTGTGTTATCTGGGTGAAGGTGTTTTTTCATTGTTCTTGATCTCTTTTTTTCTGATTGCCTCTTATCCGTGTCCTAAATCCTTTTCCAGGTACTTCTTTCCAGTTTACTTTTCTTCTCTCTCCTGTCTTCATCACTTCCTCCTCCTCCCCCCTAAAATCTATCTTTCATTTTCATCATTCTTAAATTGTCTCTGCTTCTAAATTTCTTAATCACATCATTTCACTCTCTATTCACTCACATCTGGATCTATTCCTCCTTTCCTCTCATTCCTCTTCTAGCCGCCATCGTCTCTCACCTTCTAGTTTTTCCTGTTCCAGCACTTCACTTCTCCAACTTTCCTCCTCAGCTCAGCCCTCCAACGCCTCCTCACTGGGTTGCTGCCCCTACCCATCTCCTGTTACCTGCCTTCTTTCTCCCCAGCAGCCGACCCATCTCTCTCTCGCCACATCCCATCATCCCCACACTGACTTTCTCATCCCCTCTCAACCATTTCATTTCACTCGTTTGCTCTCACATTCTCCCCTCCCAAGAGTGCTTTGGAGACTGGGTAGGCTGGTGAGACTTTTCTCCTGTATTCTTGTGCTCATTTTCCTCCTTTTAGCAGTACACATTTTTGCTTAGCACTTGTCTCTCGGAAGATAGCGAGACAAAGTCAGAACATACCCAGCCCAACCTTCAAGCATGGCATGATCAGAGACAAAGAAAAAAAAAAAAAAAAAAAGAAAGGTATTATGATAAACCAAAGTCCTACCTCAATTCTGAGTTTCTTCAGCTTCGTCAAGCATAAAGGCAAAACGATTTCTTAGCACTTCCGTGCTTACTGAAAAGATCACTTCACTCTAAGTTCCTCTTTTGGAGGTGTGGTGATTCTGCAGTTGATTAAAGTACAACAGTTTCTGTCTTCAAATAGGAAATTTAAATCTAGCCTCTGACATCCTGTTTTGAGGTCAAAAGGGGTGTACAGTGGGTTTTGATAACGTTTTTTTTTCTTATTTCTAAAAGAATCCGAAGAAATGCACCATTTCAACATTTCACAGTCACACAGGCTGCAAATGGACAGCACACAGCGATAAACTGAGTAAGACTTGATACAGGATAACTAAGCAGGTTAGTTCAGTATGAACCTGGTGCTGTCTGCTCTTGGACTTTCCAATAAGTCAGAAATAATCTGATTTATCTTGCAGGATATGCCTATGCAGTACTATATAATATGGAACAAAACAGTTTTATACAGCATATTGTAGACAAATATTATTGTCCTCTGGAGGAGGATAAACAGTAGGATTTCACTAAAGATCAACTGTTATAAAGGGGGACTATTCATCCAAAATTGTAAAAGACAATATTCATGTCGTGTATGAAGTGGGACCATATAAATGTTCCACTAACACCCTCCCTTTCAACAACGGCTCTCCCCAGGGAATGATTAATTGAAATGCAAGCATAATTAAATGTGCTGTGAAAGTGGCAGTTAAAGTTAAAAAAGGCATCTTTTAAAAAATGAAAAGCAGGTTCAAATGAGGAAAATAGCATACGGCCTGGCAAGATAGATGAAAAACATTAATAAGACACTCCAAGAAAGAATTTGAGAAGAAGCTTGCCATAGAAGCAAAAACTAATAACACCTTTTTCTGTCTTTCTTTCTTGTATTTATATTCTGCTTTTCAGTCACTTCAAGTACATCAAAAGCCAGAATCCTGTGAGGAAATCAATTGGACCATCAGATGAAAGGGGTAAAGGAAATATAATCAGGGATTAAAATGTAGAAATGTCAAAAACAAGGGGAAAACTGTTATACTGTGCATTTAGGTCCTGGGGCAAGTGGCTGCTATTGTCTAAGTGGAGCTGGGAGCTGATCATGAGCTGGAAAGCCTGTGGTTGTGTGATGTTACACAAGAAAAGGCATGCAGCAGGCAAGCGAAAGATAGAGAAACACAGGAAGATCAGAAATTACTGCCCAGAAAATAATCACAGCAAGAGTTCTACAAGAGAAGTCTGAGGAACAAAGAGGCTGATGGCTGAATTCTTTGGACATTTATTGCCTGGGAACAGAGATGCTTGGGGATCTGAGGACTCTCATAGAACAGGTCCTGAGAAACAAAATCAATAAGGGGAATTATTAAACCTCTTTTCCTGTGATAATATTTAGAGTTGGGACTAACTTTGTGAACACTTGTGTGAGAAAACCTGAACAAGTCACTCCGAGTCCCTGCTGAAGCAGACAACCCCCAGGAGAATCCAGAAGGGCTGAAGCCAGCACTTTGAGCAGAGACTTGCATGCCTGCTTTAGAAAAGTTGCTGAACTGTGACAGAATTTGGGGAAGTGGAGCTTGCTGCAGTATTTACTGGAAAAGGATCTACCAAAAAGAATAATTATAATACGAATGATTGCAAGTGGCAAACCCTTCGGGATGAGCCTTATTATGCTGGGTCGAAGTATACAAAACCATCTGTGTGGGGGAGACCCTGTCCTCGTATTTTGACTGATTAACAAAAGTTTCAATAGTTATCATGTAGTACCATGAAATGACCACTGGATGGCTTTTCAGGGAAATGAGTCATGATATAAATTGTTTAAGCCGGTGCTTTTTTGAGAAACGAGTGCATGTTCCCTTAATAGTGTGAGACTTTCTTATTGGTGGATTCTAGAGAGCAGGCAGTATAAAGGGGAAAGGCTTTGGTGCATTTTTGCCCTTTTCTTCCCCTGACCTTCCCTAGTATAGGGTGGACTGTAAGGACATCCAGGGATTTGACCACACTGGAGTACTCAGCCTACAGGCTGGGAGGCCTGGGGACCCTCCAAGTGGCAGGGAATCCTTCATGGCCTTGACCTCTCCCCTGGCCGAGGCCATGAAGAGTTCATTCACCTTCAGAATTGGACCAGATGTGGGATCCAATATGGTAGCAGCAGTACTCACAATGTGAGCTCTGTCGGTTTTTCTGCTGTCTCTAACCTAATGCCACATACAGGTTGCAAGTACAGGGCATGGGAGAAGTCTTACCTTGCAGCTTCTTCAGAGGTCCCTGCCCTTGACCTAATGGACGGTCATGTTGAGAGTGGAGGAGGAAGATTCGGAGAGCAGCCATTGGGGATTGAGGATGAAGAAGAGGTACATCTCTCGCCACCGGGTTCAATCTTCTCACTATCCCCAATCGAGAGGATTGTACCAGCTGGCCCAGCGTTTTCTCAAGACCAGGAAGCACAGTCAGAGTCAGTTCAGGCTGATGATGTCATCACCCTGAGCACCTGGGCAGGGAGCGCATTACCCGGGAGAGAAGGAACCAGTGCTAGAGAGGATTCTCTGGGATGGGTGTCCGGCTTGCCAACAGGGGGAAGTTTAAGAATGTGGCAAAGGTTATTGCATCATGCTCCACTCCAGCTGTTGATCTCCAGAAAAGCTTTGAACAGCTTTTGCTGGTAACACCTTCCCACTTTACATTGAAGACAATCTTAGAGGCTATTGAGAAGTTGGGAATTTCTATTACATCTCAGTTGAACCCTCTACTGTTGAAAAGTCATGAGAATGAAAATAGAATACATTTGTTGGAGTCTGCTAACGCTACATTATCTCAGAAGTTTGTGGAAATCAAGAAAGAGCTGGGCTGTTTGAAACACACTCAGGACTTTTTGATAAAATAGAATCAAATGCTTCAGAATAAATTGGAAAATTTGGAGAACTCACTACGGGTGAAGAACTTGCGATTCCCTAAAGCATCTTATGTACTTCCCAAGGACAAGTTTCAAAGATATTTGTTGGAGGTACTTAAGGTTCTGAAGCAGGCTATACCTCGAGATCCAGTTGGGTTCCCAAGTCATGGAATCATTGACTCCATCTAAGTTGACCTTACTAAGATTCTGGAGACTTAAGACAGTGATTTGGTGGAACCTGCAACAATGATAGTGTCTTTTGTGTTAGAACCTGATTGTGATTGGATTCTTAGACATTTTCTTTAAGCATTGTTCTGAATTATTATTATGCTTGAGTGTTAGGGTATTCCCTGACATATCCAGACATACACAGAAGAAGAGGAAACAGTTTCTGTTGCTTAGGCCAAGAGTATTACAAATTGGGGCTTTTTTTTCTGTTAAAGTTCCCTTGTAAATGTTATGTTTGATTCAAAGGTGCTTCATATATTTTTTTTCTTCCATCTCAATTATCCTTCTTTCTGAGCAATAACTGAAGTTAGTGAAGGTGTCTCTGCTACCTCCGGATGATCCCCATTATTCGGTTTAAGTGTCCTCAATATGTAAGATTCCTCGGCTATGTATTCTGCTCCTTTTTTTTTTCCTTATTAATTACTTGGACTTGTGTAACTGGATCCCTTATAGTGGGATAGGGGGAAGTTGGGAGGATTGTTTTTTACTTTTTTTATGGATTGTTTCCTGTTTTGCTTGTAATAATTGGTCCCTCTTTCTTTTTCTGTCACAAGATTATCCTTTATAAACTCGAAATTGCATAAATAAAAAATTAAAAAAGAAAAAAAAAAAGAATTGGACCAGATGCCAAGAAGTACTGGAGTGGAAAGGAGTGGGGTTCTTACCTCCCAAGGGAACTACTATACATGACAAGAAGATGGGTGGGGAGCTGTCCTGTAGTACCTCTTATGTGTGAGGTCCGGGGAACGTAGGATAGGTGGAAAGGAGAGATGTCCTTCCCCAGAGGAGTTTGCCATAGTGGTGAAGCGGAGAGGCCAGCGGCCGGATAGTGAAATGGTGTTGTCCTTCTCAGGGAATTTTTCCCAAATAGGTTCAGAGCAGGACACTCCAAGAGGGAAGGAACTGTGTCCCAGAAAAGGCAATTTGTACTGAGGTATTATCCCAAGATTAGTGCTGTGTCCAGGGGAAACTAGCCTGGAAGAATGGAAATGGGGGAATTGCTTACAGATGTCCAGGACTGTTGTGGAGTGTGGACAGGGCCCAGGTTAATGTGATGGCATATTGTACTGTCATGGAATTTTGTGCTAATATATTTGTGTGCCCATTGGATGAGAGTTTTGGTATGTGTAAGCCTGAAGGAAAAAATAGCCCATCCAGCCTTCCCATAGGGCTGAAGGAGAAAAAAGGTAGTGAAGAGGATAACATGGTGACCTCTGAGGTCAGCAGTAGTAATCACACTGTCTGAATGCTGATTATCTTCTGAAATTGCTCAGTATTCTGCAAAACACTTATCTCATCCATGAAAATACTATGGCTGGCAGGATATACCAGAAAATAAAATTGCCGTTGGATTTTGGAATTGATACAATACCTCAGTGTCCATTACTGAGCCAGCCAGGGTTTATGGATGGTGTAAGAGATAAAGAGATCATGCAGGGGAGTGAGGGGATTTCTTCCCTGTCTATACAGTAAACAGCAAAAGAGGTGTTGTAGATAAAGCCTGCTGTCCCCATCTGGTCGACTTTAGCATCTGCATGACCAATTTAGAGGAACCCACACAAATGATTGAAAGAATGACCCAGAATCAAAAGGGAATTCCTCCCATCATTTTATGTACACTCTTAGGGGGTTACATGGAGATAAGGGAACTATCAAAGCCATCGCAACTGTTCCCTCTCAATTAGTCTGTGAGACATACTCCAAAGCACAATATAAATGTTAGGATTTGTAGGTATGTGGGCCCTGGGCTGAGGTGAGAGATGGTACCGCCCACAGGGAGGAGCCCTGTGAGCCTCACCATCGGGAGGCGAGGTCTCAGTTGACGTCAGACACAGCTATAGGTTAGAGTCATTATTAAGAGATAGAGAGGCACTGCCCGTGGAGCGGGGAGTGCAGGAGAAAGTCTCAGAGTCTGTGCGGTGGGAAACACCCAAAGGAAATACCTCTGTAGTGAAGATACAGCAGTGGTCCGCGGAGCAGGGTACGCCGATGAGGCTCCTCAGTAGAGATGATAAGGTAGTGGTTCGTGGAGCAGGGTACGCTGGTGAGGGTTCCTCAATAGAGGTGATACAGTAGTGGTCCACAGCGTAGGATACACCGATGAGGGTTCCTCACTTAGTGATGACATTGTAGTGGTTGGCAGCATGGGGTACACTGATGAGGGTTCCTCACTAGAGATGGTACAGTAGTGGTCCGCAGCGCAGGGTACACCAATGAGGGTTCCTCACTAGAGATGGTATGGTAGAGGTCCGCAGAGCAGAGGTACTCAAAATAGCGAAGGTTCCAAGAGAAACCCCGGGGAATGGGGTAGGTAGCAGTCCAAGGCATTAGGCCCTCCGAGGAGCGGTTAGCCAGAGACGAGGAAAGAGCCTGAGGAGCGGGTACCCAGAGCGTCTCACGCTGAAGAGGCAGCAACAGGAACGGGAAGTCCGTAATGAGCGAAGCAGATTCAGCAATGAGGGACTCGTTGCCAAGTCATCGGTAGGCAGGGCCAGCTATCTTAAGTGTCCTGGTGGAATGACGTCATACGGAGGGGACGCCCCCGAGGTTCCCGCCATGACGTGCTTAAGACTGGCCCATGCGCACACGCACCCAAGGGATTCCGAGGGCAAGATGGTGGTCATCAGCATCCGTGCCGTACAGGGAGGCCTGGGAGTGGTAGGCAGGCCGGCGATAGCTGGCAGAGGCCGCAAATCTACCCAATGGAGTCAATGCTGTAAAGAAAGAGGTGAGCAAGAGCAGTCACAGCCATCTGCGACCGACGGGCATAACAATAAACTGCTGTGATTTGAAAGTAGAGGGATGCAGGTAATTTCTGGATGACAAAGCGACAAGATCAAGAGGGGCTGAGAAAGGCGGCATCGAGGGATCTGCTTCACAGCATCTGCACCTGACTATGGGACCAGATGACGGCAACTGTACACCACTTCCAAGTATAATTGTGAGCTCACAACTGTTGCATAGACACTTAAATGAGAGCAGAAATTCTGAGCAGAATTGTATTGCTTTGGATAAATTTCACTAACATGTCTGATGGAAACTGAATTGCTATAAGAGTGTTCTCCAGACCACAGTATTCTTTTGTGTTCATGTGCTTTATATAATCTGTGCCATGAAGAGATACAGAGAAAGAAAGAAAGTATTACTAAGAGAGCTAAGCCTGAACTACCAGACAAGAAGAGACAGGAGGATACAAGAGAAAAAAAGAAATTCTCCTGCCTCTGGTTGTGTTTATAAGTAAACTGAAGTAAGCTAGTGAACAGAAAAAAAAAACTTGTTTTAGTGAATGTGAAAACTGTTATATTTGCATCTGAAAGTTTCAGTGATTTAGCTGTTCTACAAATTGAATTCTTCTACTAATAGCCACTCCTCTTTCTTAACAGAAAAGAACAAATAAAAGTTGTATAATCAAAAGTGTAGTCCATGGGGAAGATTTATGGTTTTTGGTTTATCTTTGCATCTCAGCCTCTCCTCTCAACTTCTGAGGGCCACACTGATTGTTTGGGTTTTCCATTATACATGGCAGAGAGGTGGGATTGCAAGGATCAGATAGGGTCCCCTTTTCTTGGGAAGGCATCAAGCTCCCCAGATTCCATCTAGTAACGTCAGAAGTCCCATGGTGTCATCAAGACTCAGACAAAGTGCGGGAGGGACCTGGAGTAGTGTACGCTCACACTCAGCAGGTTTAAAGAAGCACTCAAGGAGGACAAGGTCATAGAAGAAATACTAAATGAATTCTTTGCTTTGGTATTTACTGATGAGGATTTTGGTGAGATTCCTGCTTTGAAATGCCTGCCTTTGAACTCTCTGGACTACTGAGGCTGATGACTTCTCACTCCTATACCGAGAGGAACTCCTCCTGACTCCCCTTCAATCTCCCGCCAGCCGACCTGTCATCGGGCATTAGCCCCACCCCCGCTGACATCATCCATGCGGGGGGGGGGGGGGTTAAGAGCTGGCAATCATGCGCAATGAACAGCGATATGCAAGATGTACAGGACTTAGCTTCTCTCCAAGCGTCCTTGAACTCCATTTATTATCCCACTCCTATTGTTCTGCATCATGCCAGATATGGGGACCTTAGCAGTCTGGGTCGCTCTTGAGCTCCTTGGCAGCCAGCTTGTTTGATTCCACCATAGTCCTCTCAAGATAACATTCTTCCTCCTTCCCCTCTACCTCAATTAAGCTTTTTTTTTGATTAATGCTCAGGCAATCAAAAAGAAAGTTCAAATCATTTTTTACATAATTCAGGAGAATCTGCCTGATTTCTTTTGCATCACGGAATTGTGGATTCTCTCCTCCAGTGCTGTGTTACTCAATCAAATCTGTCCACCTGGATATGTAGTAAGCTCCCAACCTAGAAAAAAAAGGGCGAGGAGGAGGTCTTTTGATTATCTACCCCATCTGTGATTACCACACCCCATCTACCCCACAACCTGTACCTTCTGCATGGTAAAAGTCAAAATTAATTATCTTCTTCACCTGCCTTACCTGCTGTAAAAAAGCATATATATATGTGTCTCATAACTTGCCATAACTACCGCAAATAAGCCTCCACAGATATACTCCATGCAATCCATATACTCCATGCAATCCATATTTCCTCATTATCCGCTGTAACTTTGTGACAATGCCCTAACCCTCATTTTATTGCCTCTCATGTAAATAATGTTACGTTCCTTTTAATTTCCCAGCTGCTATCTTCTTCCTCCTTTACTTTCTCCCCTCTCCCCCTCCCCCTTTTTTTCTCGAACCTGCTCCATCCCCCTCTCCCTGTTTATTGTAATTTCCTCCTTTCGCAAGTTTATTGTAAACCGGCGTGATGTGCCCGCACGAACACCGGTATATTAAAAGCTGTTAAATAAATAAATAAATAAATAAATAAATAAATAAATCTATAAGGAGACATACAGGATGGCCTCCGAGGACCTGCATGGTGATTCCCCTTATGAATCACTAGTTTTATATTCTAATGCTTTTGGCATATGTTTAGTGTATTGTCTGCCTGCCTTGTTACTACATAACTTTTCGCTGTTTTTCGAACATTTGGTCTCCTCCAAAGCTACTTTGAACAACATGATTAGTTTGGGAGATTTTAATCTTCAGATTAATTGCAATCCTGTTCTTTCACAATGTTCCATATTTCTTGATACTTTCCTCACTAGGATAGGAACAGTTGATTTCATCTGCTACTCATAAACATGGTAATACACTAGACCTGTGAAAGACAGATGCCTAGACTCTTTAGAAATTACTGCTGTCATTTTATGATTAGCCTCAAAGTATCTGTCCCTTCTGCCTCAACAATTTCTGAGAGTAAACAATGTGAAATTATTTTACGCAGAGGATACATTGATAATCAGAAACTTTCAGACTTGATTAGTGCGAACTTCAGCTCGTTTCTTCCTAATGATATCGAGGATGGGATTGTTAATTGAAATACTATTGTATTAAATGCCCTTGACAGTATTGCTCCACTCTTACCTAAACAAAAGTCTCTGACTAAACATTTTCCTTAGCTAACTCCCACTATAAGATCTCATAAACAATTACGTCGTAGTGAGAGTAAGTGGCGGAAACTCCGCATTAGTGATTCTTTGTCTCTCTACCGTTCATTGTTAAACTCATATCATTCCTTGATCCATGAGGCGAAGCGCTCCTATTTCTCAAAGCGCATTCACGAAATTGGCTATAACCCAAAAGAACTCTTTAAAATAGCCAAGAATTTTACCAGTACTCCTTCAAACCCATTGGATAAATCTACTAACTCTTCCAGCAGTTGTCATTGTAATGACTTCCTAGATCATTTTAAGAGTAAAGTCGCTAAACTCTCTGACAGTTTTTCTGCCATATCAAACTGGCTTTCTCCTCTGGAAGGAGAAGTGGATTCCCCCTGGTGTGTGTTTGAAGCTACCTCAGTGGCGGAAATTAAATAGGTAATCTCTAAGTTGAATCCCTCATACTGTCATTAAATCCCTGCAATATATCTATGTTGAAGGGATTCAAGGATGCAGTAGCACCTTCTTAAATGTGCTTGTCAATTTATCTCTAACTCAAGGTGTTTTTCCCAAGTTTCTGAAAAAAGTTTCTGTAAGACCTCTTTTGAACAAAAACAGTGTTGACCCTTCTGATCTTAACAACTACAGGCCTATTTCCTCACTTCCATTCTTGGCAAAATTGATTGAAAGCATTGTCTTAAACCAATTGACTGATTACATATGTGAAGAAGCAAGTCCTTGATCCACATCAAAATGGATTCAGGAAAACACTCAATGCTGAAATATTAATACTATCACTTTTGGACACTTTAAGGAGAGCCTTGGACAGTGGCAACAGTTATATCCTAGTCTCCTTAGACATCACAACCGCTTTCGATATGGTAGATCACGCCATCCTCTTATACCGACTGTGAATGCAGTATTCCTTGCTCTGTCTTGCAATGGTTCAGGTCTCTCCTCTCACAACAGTACCAATGTGTCGAGTATGTTAATAATCACTCACAATAGTCAGAGATTGTGACAGGTGTGCCTAAGGCTCAGCCCTGTCTGCTTTGCTTTTTAACCTCTATTTAGCCCCTTTGTGTAAGATCTTGGCCAGCCTATGTGACGGGTACAAACTTTATGCTGCTGACATCCAGTTTTTCATATGTGTTCGACCATCTTGGACAGATATAGTGGAACTTGTAAATCTATATCTCTCTACTATTAAGAAGAGGTTATTCTTTAACAAATTGTCTTTGAATCTTGCCAAAACACAATGTTTTGATCCAGCATTCCCTCTCCAAGATTCAACATACAACAATTGTAATTGAGAATACCATTTTCCCGCTTAACTCCTGTATACGGAACCTTGGTGTTCTAATTGACCCTTTGCTTTCTTTTCGTCTCCATGTAAGAAGTGTACTAAAATCCAGTTTCTACAAGCTACATGTTTTGTGTGGACTCAAACATCTCTTAGACAAGCCAGATTTTTGGACTGTGGTTCAGGCCTCAATCCTACCAATAGTCGATTACTGCAGTTCCATCTTCATCAGCTTACCTGCTGTGACCCTAAAACCTCTCCAACTTTTGTTAAATGCCACTGCCCATCTCATTTCAGGTTGTAAAAGAAGAGACTATTTTACACCTGAGCTCCCAATTGGCTCCCAATTACTGAATGCATTAGGTACAAAATTGCAGTCATTGTATTTAAATTGATTTCTTCCTCTGTTACACATGGTGCAATGCCCTGCTGCATATTTACTGTTTGACATGCCATTTGCGTTCTTCACAAAGGGAACTCTTGTATTTATCTGTTTCTATGACTGTTTGTCATTTCTATTTTATACTTGTATTATTTGTACATTGCTTAGTGTATCTTTTTAGGCGATTTATAAATTCAAATAAAGATAAAGATTCCTGCACCGGAACCCTTCTTTGATGGTGATGAGTCAGAGGAAATGAAGCAAATCCCTGTGAAATGGAAAGATGTGCTAGAGAAAATTGACAAGCTAAATAGTAGCAAATCAACAGAACCTGATGCTATTCATCCCCAAGTTCTGAAAGAATTTAAATATGAAATTGCAGACCTGCAACTGGTAATCTGTAAGACAGCATTTCCCAAGCAGTGTGCCATGGCTGAAATGCAGATGTGCTGTGAAAGTTTCTTCCAGCTGCCAGCCGGATCCTGATAAGAAGAGTTGAGGCATTGCAGCAGTCTTCATTTTATCTTTTTCTCTACAACTCCTGGCTTGCAGGAATACCTCCTGCCAGCAGGGTGAGTGCAGAGGAGGGGATGGTGGTTCAGCAAGACCTACTGGCCTTGTGCAGTCCTGATTGCAGAGCAAAGCTGGTAGAGGAGGAAGAAGCAGCACCAGGTAAGCACTGCTTCTGCCAGCTCCAGGACCGGAGGGGCAGGGGGGGAAATGAATATGCCATGGAGCATGGGAAGAGCGACAGATGAATGTGCCAGGGGTGTGGGGAGAGAGGGAAGAAAGTCACGATGCTGTCAGGCGTGGAGGGAGAGGAAAGGGAGAAGAAGATGATAATAATGCCACAGGGTGGGGAGGGGGAGGGAGGGAAGGATGATGAAGGAGAAGGAAGGTGATGATGCCAGAGGGTAGAGGAAGAGGGGGTGGGGTGAAAGGGAAGGTGAGGATGATGCTAGGGTTGGGGGTGAGAGGGAAGTGAAGAGAAAGTAATGATGCTTAGGTTGGGGGGGGAGGAAAAAAGGGAAGACAAGGTGGTGATGCCAGGTGGGTGAGAGATAGGAAGGGGAGGTTGAATGTGACAGAGGGTGGGGGAAGGGAAGGGATGATGCCAGGGAATGGGGGGAGAGGGATGGTGATGCTGCCAGGGGAGAGGGAAGAGAAGAGGAAGTGGTGAAGGTGTTGGGGTGCCATGATGAAGTGAATCCTGAGCTGGATGAGCTGCAACACAAAAAAGTTTGGGAATTACGGCTACAACATATCATTACAATCTGCCACTGTACTTTTTAAAAAGGGCTCCAGAGCTGATCCAGGAAATAACAAGCCAGGAAGCCTGACATCGGTACCAAGCAAAATGGTAGAAGCTATTGTTAAGAATAGAATTACTGGGCATATGGACAGATACGGCTTAATGGGAAAGAACCAACTTGGTTTTAGCAAGGTGAAATCCTTGTCTTACCAATTAATCAGAATTTTTTGAAGGTATAAATAAGCATGTGGTTAAGGGTGGACTGGTCAATACTGTATCTTATTTTTATTTATTTACTGACATTTG
Source organism: Rhinatrema bivittatum (assembly GCF_901001135.1). Taxonomy (NCBI): domain Eukaryota; kingdom Metazoa; phylum Chordata; class Amphibia; order Gymnophiona; family Rhinatrematidae; genus Rhinatrema; species Rhinatrema bivittatum. The sequence continues at coordinate 174,417,673 of NC_042620.1, read as the reverse complement.
ATCTGAGATATCACATCAGTTTACATTCAGGTACTGTAGGTATTGCCCTATCCCCAGAGGGCTTACAATCTAAGTTTTGTACCTGAGGCAATGGAGGGTAAAGGGACTTGCCCAAGGTCACAAGGAGCAACAGCAGGACATGAACGCAGGTCTCTTGGTTCATAGCCCACTGCTCTAACCACTAGGCTATTCCTCATTTGATAAAGTCCTTCATAAGAGGCTCTTCAGGAAATGAAAAGGTAATGGGACAGGAATCCGTGTCCTATTCAGAGACAGATTTAGGATTTTGGCGCCTCTAGGCACTATTGGTGCTGTCGGCCCCTGTTACTGCCTCTCCCCCTGAGGTTGGACAATAGGTAGCAGAGGTTCTAAGGCACAGTCCTCTCGTTTCCTGTGGCAGCTCAGGGATAGATTCTGTGGAAAAAAATTAAAAATTCTGAAGCAAACGGGCAAGCCTTTCCATCTTTTATATTATATTCTAAAACTAAATTAGCTTTACAATATATTTATTAGCATAATTAATATAATTCATTTTATTGGTGAAGAAAAGGGGTCTCAAGTATCAGTTCCAGTGGCGTAGCCAGAACTGATTTTTCGGCTGGGTCCCATGGGTGGGCACTAGGCATAGTAGACTGAGCCATGTAGTTGTACTTTTATTACTAAATAATACTTTAGAGTTCACCTGACAACAGATTTTAAATAGTCTGCCACAGCTGTAGTACTTTTAATATTTTAAACTCAGTGACTCATATCACTTCCTCCTAGGGTTGGTTTGAATTCAGCAACATCAGCTTTTAGGAATATATATATATATATGTGTGTGTGTGTGTGTCATTGTGCTAACGGCACATCGCAAAATGCGTATGCAGTTAATTTTATATTCAGGTGGAAGGAGTTTGGATGGAGTTAATGTTAAGTAGGGAGTGGTAGCATACTGCGTGATAAGGATCGCATAATATCGCTGGCTGGATCATCTTCCACATGTCGGCGCACGTGACGACATGTGGAAGATGAAGAACCAGAACAGGACCCAGGGCCACTACAAGACTTCCCAGGGAAGTACCAGCAGTGCATGGAGAGGCTGGCAGCGGGGGGTCTGGATCCTAGCCAGCAACGTCCATGTGCCCAGCCAGGTGCAGGGAGATACAGGGAATGTATCTTTCCACCATGAACATCCTTGCTGGGCATGCCTGAGGATGTTGTGGTTAGCTGGTATCGCCTCAGCTCCCGGGCAATCCTGGAATTATATGAAGACTTCCAAGGGGATCTGAATCCGGTCACGGCAAGGTCACATGTTGTCCCCGGCCTCACCAAACTTTTGGCTGTCCTCCATTTCACGGCAAGCGGCTCCTTCCAAACACTGTAGGGGCAGTGGGAGGAATGTCCCAAGCAGCCTTCTCACGCTGTCTTGACCAGGTCAGTGCAGCTGTAAGTGACCGCATTGATCGATACATACATTTTCCTCATGACAAGCAGGACTTGATGGACTTGATGAGAGGTTTCTATGCCTTTGCACACTTTCCCAATGTAATTGAAGCTATTGACTGCACTCACGTGGCCATTGTTCCACCCCGTCGGAGGGAGGAGACATAACGCAACAGAAAACTGTTCCACTCCAACATGCAAGTGGTCTGTAATGCTCGAATGTGCATCCTAACACGCATGATTCCTTTATACTTAGGCAATCAGGCCTCTCTGAAAATTTTGAGGCTGGCCTGTACGGTGATGCTTAGCTTGTAGGTAAGACACTGTTTTCTTTCTCATATACATCAATGCTTATCCTTATGTGGGTCATGTCACTAAACAGGCAGCGGCGTGCTGTGGTGGAGGACGCAATCGGTGGCAAAACACATCTGTTTTTGAGTTATGTATGCACCACATTGTCCAAGGTCATGTCTTTCTTATCCAAAATTTCTGAATGCTGGCAAATTTGTGTGGGAACAGAAGGCACATGGACTAGAAGATGTGGTAGACCAGATTGACAAACTGAAGAGTAGTAAATCACCTGGACCAGATGGTATGCACCCCAGAGTTCTGAAAGAACTAAAAAATGAAATTTCAGACCTATTAGTAAAAATTTGTAACCTATCATTAAAATCATCCATTGTACCTGAAGACTGGAGGATAGCTAATATAACCCCAATATTTAAAAAGGGCTCCAGGGACGATCCAGGAAACTACAGACCGGTTAGCCTGACTTCAGTGCCAGGAAAAATAGTGAAAAGTGTTCTAAACATCAAAATCACAGAACATATAGAAAGACATGGTTTAATGGAACAAAGTCATCATGGCTTTATCCAAGGCAAGTCTTGCCTCACAAATCTGCTTCACTTTTTTGAAGGAGTTAATAAACATGTGGATAAAGGTGAACCGGTAGATGTAGCATACTTGGATTTTCAGAAGGCGTTTGACAATGTTCCTCATGAGAGGCTTCTAGGAAAAGTAAAAAGTCATGGGATAGGTGGCGATGTCCTTTCGTGGATTACAAACTGGCTAAAAGACAGAAAACAGAGAGTAGGATTAAATGGACAATTTTCTCAGTGGAAGGGAGTGGGCAGTGGAGTGCTTCAGGGATCTGTATTGGGACCCTTACTTTTCAATATATTTATAAATGATCTGGAAAGAAATACGACAAGTGAGATAATCAAATTTGCAGATGACACAAAATTGTTCAGAGTAGGTAAATCACAAGCAGATTGTGATAAATTGCAGGAAGACCTTGTGAGACTGGAAAATTGGGCATCAAAATGGCAGATGAAATTTAATGTGGATAAGTGCAAGGTGATGCATATAGGGAAAAATAACCCATGCTATAGTTACACAATGTTAGGTTTCATATTAAGTGCTACAACCCAAGAAAGAGATCTAGGCGTCATAGTGGATAACACATTGAAATTGTCGGTTCAGTGTGCTGCGGCAGTCAAAAAAGCAAACAGAATGTTGGGAATTATTAGAAAGGGAATGGTGAATAAAACGGAAAATGTCATAATGTCTCTGTATCGCTCCATGTTGAGACCACACCTTGAATACTGTGTACAATTCTGGTCGTCACTTCTCAAAAAAGATATAATTGTGATGGAGAAGGTACAGAGAAGGGCTATCAAAATGATAAGGGGAATGGAACAGTTCCCCTATGAGGAAAGACTAAAAAGGTTAGAACTTTTCAGCCTGGAGAAGAGACGACTGAGGGGGGATATGATAGAGGTGTTTAAAATCATGAGAGGTCTAGAATGGGTAGATGTGAATCAGCCCTCTCTGCCTGCTGACTGTGGGGACCCGTAGGATCCCTCCTATGGGTAGCGTCAACCCCACCTCGACCCAAAGGTCCACCTCCGGCGCAACAGTGTCCTTTTTTACACTGCCTCTCATTTAAATATTGCATCAGGGTACACAGGGATGTGGCAGCTCATGCTTCAGGAAAACAAGCACTCAATACAAGCACCAGTTTTCAGCACATTTCTTACTGCTTCGGCCACGTGGGATGATACTGTCTCTTCCTTCTGGCCTGTGTGAATTGATGCCACTTTGTTCTGGTCTGTCTGGGTTCATTCAGCCAGCACTTGGAGATTTCCAATGTTTCTCTGGACACCTGACAGATTATACAAACATTCAGAATTTCTGGGTGAAACGTAGACAGTTTTCAAATATGTACAGATGGAGGGAGGCCAAGAGAGCAAAGCATTTCAAATCCCTGTGTTTTGAAAATTATCCCCAATATGACTATGAACAGATACATTAGTGAGAATGGACAGTTCCCCTTGGAAAATCAGTAAATGATATGTTGCATGCCAGTGCAAATTTGAGCTCTTTGAGAGCAATTTTCAAAACTATACATTTTGATGAAAAGTCTGTGGATACTTTTACCCAGAGATTTTGCACCATTCCCAAAGGGAAAATATATGTGTAGTTACCCATTGAAAATTGCCCTGGAAAAAATGCAGACATTTGTACCTGCCTTTTCTTTGGGTACTATTTTTTGTGAAAAATAACACAGGTAATTTTGAAAACCTTGAAACTGCCTAAGAAAATTATATATGTGTATACTTGCACCTCCTTTGTGTGCACATACATTTTTAAAATACAAAAACAAATGCACTTATGAAAATACAAAAGTACACATGTGGTGTCAGTCATGACTTTAACTCCTCCCTGGAATGCTTTCACCAAGTGTGGGTAAAAAGTGTGTGTGTAGTTGCATTATGTACAAACAGGTGAATTTTCAAAGGAGTTACACATGCAAATTTAACATACTATCATAGCAATATTCAAAAGCCATTTACCTGCATTAAGTGCACTTAATGCATGTAAAACCTAGGGACAATTCAATGGCATGTTTGGAGCAATTTTCAAAAGCCACTTAATGTGGGTAAAGTACATTTACACATGCAAAACCCAGATTTAAGTGCTTTTGAAAATCAGGCCCATAACTTTTACCTGTGCATTGGATTAGCAATTTTCAAAGAGCTCATTTCCTCAGGTAATGCATGGGGTGAGAGAAAGGTGGGCTGCAGGGGTGAGAAAGAGAGGGAAGGGGTTGCTGAGTAGAGCATGGGGAAGAAAAAGAAGTTGGATGCTGTAGGATGGGGAGGCAGAGAAGGGAATGATCAGCAGAGACTGGGGAAAGAGGAAGAGCATGGATGGATGCAGCTAAATGGGTCAGAGGGGGACACTGAGCAGGGAGTGGGGAGAAGCTGGGTGGAGAAAAGGGTGTTCATGAACAGGTGTAGGGAGAGAGGACAGAAGAACGTTATTGGGCAGAGGGAGAGACGGCAATGCTGAGCAGGGTTTGTGGAGAATAGAGAGAGGGCATGGATGCTTCTAGGCAGCGGGGAAGGTAAGGGAGGAAAGCTGTGCTGCTGCCACTGTCAAGCCAGAAAGAAAGCTGTGCTGCCAGCGAAGTCAGAAGGGGTGGGGCAGATGATAATTAGGTATATATTCTCCATCTCCAGGTGCATAAAACGTTGCTTTGCTTCTTGCACTAAGTACAGGTTGGACATACACCTTACCACAATTGTGTCATCCTGCATGCAGCTACACCAAGTAGCTTATAATTGCCACTTTTTATTTTGCCTCTGCATGTTTTTCATGTTTAGTGCATTATTACAATTGTTGCTTCTTGTGCTAGTAAAATATAATGCCAACACCCAAGAAGAAAGTTTGTAGTTGGGACAATAATTTATTAAACGTTTCACTGGGAAACAGTGGGTGCTTCTAAAAGTAATGCCGATAGACAATAAAATCTTAAATCCAGCCCTGAGTTACACCACATCATAGATCAGTAGAGGAGCAGGAGTTGCGTGTTTGTAAAGATGGGTATTCCTAAAATGGTGAAGAATTCAGAGCTGTCCCTTTAGAAGCAAACATTTGAAAAAGAAGGGAATTGTGATAATTTTCCAAGCTCTGTTTTTTTATAGAGTAAGATGTGATTGCAATTATCAAAAATGGGAAAGAAGTATTCATTGAAGGTAATGGGATTTTACCTCAAGAAAAACATTTCTGGAACATTTAACTGCAGAATGTGGTGTAAATTATGTTGCAAACTGGAAGGCAGCCTGAGCTCTGACAAATCATAGACCTTTTACCGTAGGTTGGTAGAATCTGAATTAATTTAATGCACAGGTAGCGAACTTTAAATTAAATAATGTGGCTGGTGTGTGAATTTGGAGGCAATTTGCATTATTTGATTGACATGATTTTGCCTAGTGATACAATTCAGCTCATTACCATACTTGCGTTGCACTAGTTGAAGATAACACATGGGATTTGAAATACAGTGTTAGTTAGTTATTTATTTATTTATTTATTTATTTATTTAGCGTGTTTTCTATACCATCATTCGGTTTCGCCATCAAAACGGTTTACAGAGTCGTGGGACAGTGATAAACAGATATCATCATATCACATTGTGATAGTTGATTACATATAAGGTTGAAGTTACATGTGTTATTATTGCATTCATCAAGATATTACATACAACAATTGATATTACATATAAAGTCAATGTTATATATAACTTCTTAAATACAATTATTATCTGAGGCCATTTAATGATGCGAGTTGTTAAGTGCAGCATTCTTCCTGGCGTTAGGTGGCGTGGATGCTTGGTGGACTGGTTGATTGAGTGAGTTTGAGTAGGCTCTGGTGAACATCCATGTTTTCAGCTCTTTTTTGAATATTTTGATGTTTGCTTGAGTTCTTATTTCGATTGGTATTGAGTTCCATAGCTAGGGGCTGGCGATGGATATTGCTCTCTCTCGGGTTGAGAGCAGTCATGTGGGATTTTGAGGAGGTTTTTGTTCAAAGAGCGTAGGTTCCTTTTCGGAGTATAGAATACGATTGAGTTGCTTAGCCAGTTGTTTTGTTGTCCTATGATTGTTTTATGCAAAATTGTTAGTATTTTGTATTCTATTCGGTGTTTTATTGGGAGCCAGTGTAGTGATTTGAGGGTTGGTGTGATGTGGTCATGTTTTTTTGATCCGGTCAGAATTCTGGCGGCTGTGTTCTGTAGGATTTGGAGGGGTTGGATGGTAGCAAGTGGTAAACCGAGGAGTAGGGCATTGCAATAGTCCAGGTTAGAGAAGATGAGTAGTTGCAGGACTGTTCTGAAGTCATCTAGTGCTGTTATCACAGCACTAAGGCACTTACCATACAGTAAAACCCAACACAGCTTAGTAAATGATCCCCCAGAAGTTACCTGAGGCAACAGCGGGTGAAGTGACTTACCCAAGAGGTTGCAAGAAGTGCCAGCCAGATATTCACTCTGGATTTCCTAGTTCAGAGCCCCCTGCGCTGACCACAAGGGTACTCCTCCACTCCACTTTTAAAAAGTCATTTGACTGGCTTTGTGTCTATACCTCTGCCAGATGCTGGAGCTGGGAAACTTCCTCAGAAGCTCTGCACTGTTCCAACTTCTCAGGAGTTAGGGAGAGAGGTTAAGGCTATGTAAACCAAAGTGATTGGTAACATTGTTACCAGAACGTCGGTATATAAAAATGTTAAATAAATAAATAAATAAATAAGGCATAGAAATGTTACAGCTGCTAATTCAAGAGCAGAGTTCCTTCTTTTCCCCCTGTAACTCTGCAGTCACTGAACAGGAAAGAAACTCAGAAACTGTAGCATTTCTCCTTTTAAGTTTCTCCTTTCTATTTGCACTTTCCTACCCCCATAACCTGTTTGTTTCTTGTGAGTTCCTATTTGCAACCCCCTTTCTTCCTTCTGACAAGGGTTGGTCTTGGGTTGGGTTTTTTTTTTTGCTTTACTTTCTACTGCTGAAGCTTTACAGCAGTGTTCAACCCAGTCCTTGAAGCAAACCTAGCCAGTCAGGTTTTCAGGATATCCACAATGAATATGCATGAGATAGTGAGATACATCTGCATTCCATGGAAGCAGTGCATGCAAATGTATCTCATGCATATTCATTGTGGATATCCTGAAAACCTGACTGGTGAGGTGTGCCCCGAGGACTGGATAGAGAAGCACTGCCCTAGGGATTGGAAACCTCAAGGACACAGGCTGCAGCACAGTGTGAAACAAGAACAGGCTAGAATTTGGAGGAGGGAGGGGGAGGCAGCTATAAACCAAACCTAGGAAAGGGGAAACAGACAGTTAGAGACTAGGGCTGGGAACAGAGGTGCCCTGTATAAGAGGCTCGGGGAGACTCTAGAACTCCAGGTCGTAAAATTAATCTTTCTTTCCAATCTGGATGCCTTTTTCCTCGTTGCAGGTTGAAAACATGCCAGATAGTAGGATGGAGGACAAGGCAGAAACTGGGAGAAAGCTCTCAGCTTGCTGCTGTTGCTATTTCCTTGACTCTGATCGTTTCTGGCCAGCAGAATCAATAAGTAGTTTGAGGTGGGAAAACATCTAGCTTCTGCAGGGTCTTCCAGGAGAGAGCAAAAATGCTTGTGTTTGTGTGTGTGTGTGTGTGTGTGTGTGTGAAGACAGTGGCACAGAGAGGAGACACAGCAAGAGATTGTTATATCTTACTGTGAGGATGGTGGCAAAGAGAAGAGAGAGCAAGAGATCATATATTTGATTGTGAGTGTGGGGGCAGAGAGAGAGGAAAGAACGCAAGAGATTGCATGCAGTGCCGGTGGAAGAGTGTCCAGCCGCCCTAGGCAGTTATGTCATCATGTAATCGCACACAACAAACGACCCCAGTTCCTTGAAGAAATACGTACCAAAACCAGAAAATGCCCTCCAGCTCTATGTCTCACCCGCACCACTTCTCATCTTGTCCGTCCTTTCAAAACTGCCACCCCGTCCACTTCGAGCACCCTAGGCCACCGCCTACCCTGCCTAATGCTTCCACCGTCCCTGATTATGTGTGCATGATTGTAAGGGTGGAAATAGAGAGGACAGAGAGAAAGAGGTGTATGTGTGTATTTATTTATTTTATTTATTTGTTGAGTTTTATATACACCGTCATTCGGTGAAGCCATCACAACGGCTTACAAGATTCAAAAGGTCGTATCTTAACATATGTGAGTTAAGGGTATAACAGGATACATATTATATAGGATAAGGGGAACGGAAAGGGAAAATAAGGGGGATGGGAGGTGGGTGGAGGTGCTGCGGGGGGGGGGGGATGAAAGGAAAGAGTGGAGAAAAGGAGGGTTACAGGGGTGGGGAAATTAGTTATGTGTGTGTATGATTATGAGGGGGGTGGGGGAGGGGTTGCACAGAAAGGAAAGAAAGCAAGAGATGGCTTGTGTTATTGTACCGGTGGGGCCAGAGAGAGCGAGAGAGAGAGAGATATCAAGAGACTGTGTGTGTGTGTGTGACTGTCAGGGTGGGGGCACAGAGAGAAGAGAGAGAGAAATTCCCCGGCTAGGGAAGACACTGCTAGACACATGGAGAGCAATATTTAGAAAAGTGGCAAACAGACAACTTATCCCGCTTTAGTTACTCGAATAAGCTGACAGGGATATTCAGTGGGATGAACGACCTGCTGAATATACTCGCCTAAACTTACCTGGGTAATGTTACCTGGAGAACTTTCAAAACTAACAAGCTATGCTTGAATATATCTGATTAGGTTTAAAGCTATCTGGATAACTTTAACCTTGACCTGATATCCTGAAATATACCCAGTTAAGTTGCAGAAAAAGGAAAATAAAAATCACACTTGCAGGCCTGCGGATCTAATCCCCACCCTCCAACCCCCCTAAAAAGCTAAAACTAATGTGAGCCATAGTCTGAGCTCCCGTCCCCTCCTCTCAAACTCCCTCCTCCTATCGGCCTGATTCTGAAAATAAATGTGACTTCCAGTCCCCCTCCTAATCCCCACCCTCTGCCTCCCACCTCCAACCCCAAGCACAATCTTACCCAGCATCCCCCCAAAATCCTCAGGCTGCCGGGAACGTGGAGCAGTAATAGCACCACCAGTGAATAATACTCTGACAGCAAAGCTGGACTTCACTGGGAGTGCTCTAATTGGTCCATGTTTTAGGAGTTGCTGGTTATGACAGGAGGGTTTCCATGGGTTGCAGATGGGAAGGGGAGGGTGCAGATTAGGAGGAGGACCAGCGGTCACATTTAGTTTCAAAATCGGGTTGGGGAAAAAGCTCCTCTTGCCAATAGACTGCAGCTTTCAGGTATATTTATTTTACTTTAGCAAAAGAACCAAACCAAAATAAGCATTAAACAAAATGAAATGAATCCTAGAAATAAAAAAACAAACCTAAAACAAACTGAAATGAAATTTTGGAGGGGCTGCACATCCCTACTATTTAGGTAGGCAAAATAAGTTATTTGAAAATGACCCCTCTTTATTCAGGTATAAGCACACACAGAGATTAACAATTCATTTACTTTTACCCATGGAAAATAGGCAGGGTCAGAGGGGGATTTGAGTCAAGGGAGGCAGCAATGCATATTTTTGCATTTTCAAAACTACTCCCATTGTTTTCCTCAGAAAAAATACCTGCAGAAAAAGCAAGTACAAATAAATCTCTGTAGGTTATTTATTTATTTTTTTAAAGTATATCACGCACTCTACAGAGTTAGAGATGGCCTTCAATAAATTAAAAACATACATAATAAAACTGCATACTACATCCACCATACAGGCAAACAATCAATAAACAGAATGGGGCGGATTTTCAGAGCCCTGATCACCTAAATCCGCCCAAATCCGGGCGGATTTAGGCGAGCAGGGCCCTGCGCGCCGGTGAGCCTATTTTACATAGGCTCACCGGCGCGCGCAGACCCCGGGACTCGCGTAAGTCCCGGGGTTCTCCGAGGGGGGCGTGTCGGGGGCGTGTCGGGGGGTGGGCCCGAACCACGCGGCGTTTAGGGGGCGTGTCGACAGCGTTTCGGGGGCGGGCCCAGAGGCGTGGTTACGGCCCGGGGCGGCCCGGGGGCGTGGCCGCACCCTCCGGACCCACCCCCAGGTCGCGTCCCGGCGCGCAGGAGGCCCGCTGACACGCGGGGATTTACGCCTCCCTCTGGGAGGCGTAAATCCCCCAACAAAGGTAAGGGGGGGGCTTAGACAGGGCCGGGTGGGTGGGTTAGGTAGGGGAAGGGAGGGGAAGGTGAGGGGAGGGCAAAAGGAAGTTCCCTCCGAGGCCGCTCCGATTTCGGAGCGGCCTTGGAGGGAACGGGGGTAGGCTGCGTGGCTCGGCGCGCGCCGGCTATACAGAATTGATAGCCTTGCGCGCGCCGATCCAGGATTTTAGTAGATACGCGCGGCTCCGCGCGTATCTACTAAAATCCAGCGTACTTTTGCTTGCGCCTGATGCGCCAGCAAAAGTAGGCCTATTCGCATAGTTTGAAAATCTACCCCAATATGTTCTGAAATAAAACATTAAATAAGGCTTTAACTAATGGCTAAACAAAAGAGATATCACCTCAAAGAAATGTTCAAATGATTTTTTTAAACATTGTTGCAAACCGGAGAAAAATCTCTCACTTTTTGAAAAAAAAAAATTTTATGTAATAATTTATCCACCAACAAGGCAAAACACAAATTTTTAAGGTAAGAAGAGGAAGATTTCATACAATTTAATATCATCGCATCCAGCGATGTATGGCATTTTTAATCATAAACCAACCTCCTCCAACCCATGAGTGTTTTTTTTTTAATTTTTTTTATTTTTTAGCGTGATTAAATTTAGTGAAAAAATCTTAAAACTTTTCCTTAGGATATCTCTTCAAGTTTTATATCACCCACATGGGCTTTTTTCAACCTTCAATTATTCAAGAAACACTGAAATCACTTTCAATGACGCTGACATACAGATTTTTCAATCTTACAACAGGGAACCACCCAATCACTATTTCTATGTTGAAATTTTGCTTAAAGCTTTTCCACCCACAATTGGGCTTTTTTCAAGAAGCACCCAAATGATTCTCAATGACACCAACACACAGTTTGTTTGAAATTTTACAACGGGAGAATTCCCTTTCACTTATCTGTGCATGCTTAGAATTTTAAATCCATGTCCATATCCCGACAAGGCCTCGTTTCGAATCGTAGATTCTTCATCAGGGGACAGCAGTTCTAATCCAAAAATTGAAAATTGTCCGGCGTCTTCACATATTTTAAACCGCCAAATACATGGTCACCATGAAGACACCGGACAGTTTTCAATTTTTAGATTAGAACTGTATTTGCTTACTTCATCAGGGAGATATGTGGGACTGATGTGCTGCACACAGTTTTTTGATACAGGCTTGTATGGTAGAAAAATTCTTGTGCATCTCATTGTCAAATATTTTGACTTATTCTGAGGTATATGCAGAGCCTAATTTGGATGTTTCCCCTTTCAACTAATCGGAGAAAATTCTTTTTCACTCAACACACAATTAAGTTCTGGAATTTGTTGCCAGAGGATGTGGTTAAAGAAGTTAGTATAGCTGGGTTTAAAAACGTTTTGCATAAGTTCTTGGAGGAAAATCCATTAACAGCTATTAATCAAGTTGACTTTCGGGCCCAATTTTAAAACGTGTCCGAGCGTAAATTTCGGGGTTTACGTGCGTGGTGGGGCCTTGCACGTACCGCGTGTGTTATGAATTAGCGCTGCCCGCGGGTTCCCCTGCGGCAGGACGCCGCCGTCGGCTTGCCCACGCAGCCCGGAGGCCGCCCACCATCTTCCTGGCTTCCGCGGCCGGAGGCCGCCTGCATCTCTCTTCTTCATTGCGGCTGGAGCCGCGGTCTCCCTCGGGGCTGGGAGTGCCCCCGACGTCTTCGCCATCTTCGCGGCGCACAGGCCGCAGCCCCGAGCTGGACTAGCGGCAGGAGCTGCCCCCGGGGCCTCCGGTAGCAGCTGGAGCCGCTGCTCACGTTGGAGCCTGCTCCCAGGCTCAGCCCTGCCTCTTCTGGCGTCTGACGCACAGATGCTATGCAGGCCACTGGCCATGGTCCTGCACAGCCTCTGCTTCCTGCTCTCTAGGCGCGCGGCCGCGTCTTCTTCTACTATTTAAAGGGCCAGACACAGGAAGTGTCTGGGCCCCACCTTGATGACTGTTTCCTGTATCAGCCCTATAAAGGGCTGCTCCGTTCGTTGTTCCTGGCCTTGCATCATAATCAAGTCTTTGCTCTGGAGGCTCCGGCCTGCCAGAGTCCATGTAAGGTCTTCTTCTCTTCGAGGAGCTTCACGTCGTGTTCATTGTTCCATGTTCAAGTCTTTGTGCCTGAGGTCCATGTCCAGGTGTCTTCGTTCTCCTATGTCCTGGTGTTCCTGCCTTCCGTGATGTTCCTTCCTTCGCCTCACCTTCAATGCTCTCGAGCCTTCTGGTACTGGTAGGCCGAGGGTCCCTCAGATGCAGTACTCCTGAGTGGACTAGTCTGCCGGTGGACGGTTGTCCTGTGCTCCTGAGCCGTCAAGTCCTGATGTGTGTTCCTGTGCTGTCCCGCTCCCGTCGTGGTCCGTGACCAGTCTGCAAGGGCTGTGTAGGGCGCGTAACGGATAGGGTGGTCCGCGACTCAGTCCCGCGGGTGGCCTGAGTAGGGCGCCCTGAGAGACAGTGCCAATGTCCATGCCTTGTGTTGCCTTTGTGGATGTCAAGAGTCTCGTCTGGATGCCGTCCGCATCGATCCCAAGTGTCTATGTCATGGATGCCGTTGCATCAACCCCGAGTCTTCGTGTCTTGTGATGCCGTTGCATCAGCCATGTGTCTTCGTCCCTGGATGCCGTTGCATCAGCCACGTGTCTCCGTCTGGATGCCGTCGCATCACTCCATAGTCATGTCTTCATGTCAAGGCCCGTCTGCCCTCAACCTCAGGCCAGGCCTGCTGCTCCATGCTGCTCGCAGCAGGTCCGAAAGGGCCCAGAATGGTCGGAGGACCATTCACCTTCCATCATCCTTGGATGTTGGCCATGGGAGCTTGCTGGCCTGGCGGAAGGTAGACCGTCAGCCATGCGGGGCCACCGTCAACCCTTGGCTCGGTCCTGAAGGTCTGGGTCGGGCTAAGGCCCATGGGCACACGAAAAACACCGTTCTCAGCAGCGTGCATTTTACAACAAGCCCAGCCATGCGCATAACCCCTGATACGTGCAGAAGTGCCAGGCCTGCTGAAAAGGGCGGCCCTGGGGGGCGGTCTGGTACACCACAATTAGCTGCTGTTCCGGGGAAGCGCGTGCCGGCAGCTAGGAAAGCATTAGGGGTCAGGGAGGAGAGGGGAAAAGGTAGGAATTTTAGGTAGAGATATAGGGAAGTTCCCTCCCAGTCCACTCCTTAATTGGAGTGGACTGGGACGGAACTGGGGAAGCCCTACTCACATCGCCATGCATATTTTTCTAAAATCCTCCCCTCGCGAGTGGAGCAGGCCACCCACCTGCATATGCGTGCGCATGTTATAAAATAGTTGCGTCCATGTATACGCATGTTCCTTTTAAAATCTAACTTTCATAGAATAGCCACTGCTGTTACTGCATCAATAGGATGGGATATACTTAGTGTTTGGGAACTTGCCAGGTACTTGTAGCCTGGATTGGCCACTGTTGGAAACAGGATGCTGGGCTTGATGGACCCTTGGTCTGACCCAGTATGGCAATTTCTTATGTTCTGCTACCTACTGGGAAGGCAGTTCAGGCTTGTACAGAGAAGGGCTACCAAAATGATAAGGGGAATGGAACAACTCCCCTATGAGGAAAGACTAAAGAGGTTAGGACTTTTTAGCTTGGAGAAGAGACGACTGAGGGGGGATATGATAGAGGTGTTTAAAATCATGAGAGGTCTAGAACGGGTAGATGTGAATCAGTTATTTACTCTTTCGGATAGTAGAAAGACTAGGGGACACTCCATGAAGTTAGCATGGGGCACATTTAAAACTAATCGGAGAAAGTTCTTTTTTACTCAACGCACAATTAAACTCTGGAATTTGTTGCCAGAGAATGTGGTTCGTGCAGTTAGTATAGCTGTGTTTAAAAAAGGATTGGATAAGTTCTTGGAGGAGAAGTCCATTACCTGCTATTAAGTTCACTTAGAGAATAGCCACTGCCATTAGCAATGGTTACATGGAATAGACTTAGTTTTTGGGTGCTTGCCAGGTTCTTGTGGCCTGGATTGGCCACTGTTGGAGGCGGGATGCTGGGCTTGATGGACCCTTGGTCTGACCCAGTATGGCATTTTCTTATGTAATGGACCATTAATCACTGCCATAGATAAATAGAAATGAGGGGGTAGTTATTTAAAAGCCATTTAGACAGGTAACTCAAAAGTTATGTCTAAATGGCTTAAACGGCATATTGAGCCTCTTATCTGGCTAAATCATAGCCCGATATGTTGTTATCCAGCTATAATTTAGCTGGATATAAAAGGGGCATTTGGGGGGCATTCCGGGAATGTTTATTCCACTGAATATATGGGACAAGTTATTCTGGCTACCTATAGCTGGATAATTTGTCCACTAAACATCCTACTGAATAGTCCAATACGAGGGTAATGAGAAGGTTCCTAGCCCTACAGCCCTTCAACTATAAGATCCAACATAGAGCAGGAAGGGAAAATACCAATACGGATTTCCTGTCCAGAAAGGTGTTCCTGGTACAGGCAGGCACTCATCCCAACCAGGTTGACCTGAGGGGAAGGGTAGGGTATGTGAGGGAGTCTACCAGAAACTCCTTCAGACCACCTTAAGGGACCGGCCACAGCCCTCTGGCCCAGTCCTCCTTAAGTCCCAACCCAGCAAGGGATTCTGGGCCCAGGGAGAATCCTAAATTGCACAAAAGAAAACAGCCAGAGTCTGCCTCCTTATGCCTTCTGGCTGTTTCCAATCTGCTACTGCCCAAGTTACCACAAGGTCCTTCTTTTACACTCTGGTGTTTTAGTGTGCCCTTGGGCCTCAGCCCGGCCCCAGATGCGTCCAGGATCGACCCGAGGGTTGACGGCGTGCTCCAGCATGGCTGACGGGCTGACCCTCTGCCAGGCCTGCAAGCTCCCATGGCCAACACCCAAGGATGTTGGAAATTGAATGGTCCTTTCGGACCTGCTGCGAGGAACAGCATGGAGCAGCAGGCCTGGCCTGAGGATGAGGGCAGACGGAGGCCTTGACACGTAGACAGGACTATGATGGATGCGACGGCATCAAAGATGAAGACACTTGGGTTGATGCAACGGCATCACGGACGAAGACACTTGGGTTGATGCAACGCATCACGGACGAAGACACTTGGGTTGATGCAATGGCATCACAGACGAAACTTGGAACTTGACAGGCAGGAGACTTGGAACTTGACAGGCAGGAGCCTCCAGAGGGATGTCACTCAGATGCAAGGCAACAACAGACTGACGGAGCAGCCCTTTTATAGGGCTGGGAGAGGAAGTCCCATTAAAGGTGGGGCCAGCACACTTCCTGTGTCTGGCCCTTTAAATCCAGAGAAGAGGCACGCACCGGCACCTAAGAAGCAAGCAGGAAACTGTGCAGGACCGCGGACAGCGGCCTGCACTGACGTACAACTCAGAGAAGGCAGGGCTGGCCTGAACTCAGGCCCTGACATTGGCAGCGGCTCCAGCCGCTGCAGGAGGCCCCGGGGGCAGCTCCAGCCACCACTCGAGCCTGGGGATGCAGCCTCTGCGCCGCAAAGATGACAGTGGCATCGGGGGCAGTCCCGGCCCCGCGGTGAGAGGAAGGAAGGCCGCGGCTCCGACCACGGAGAAGATGATGATCCGGGGCGGCCTCTGGGCCACGTGGTGGTAACAAAGTCTGCAGCTCCGGCCGCGTGGAGAGGCCCGATGGCGGCGTCCATGCCACGTTGGGTGAAGAAGGACAGCGTGGTAAGTGAGCCTGCTCGTGGGGAAGCCCGCGGGCAGGGAGTTCATAACAGTACCCCCTCCTCAAAGCCCCCCTCCTCAAACCTCCTATCAACAGTCCGAGGATAAGGGTATCAGTCCATACCGGATGGAGGTATTCGAGGGTCCAAAAAATGGGAGCTGGTGAATCCAGGGACAGCATGAACGCGGTAAAGCAACAGGAAACCACAAAAACACGAGAGACACGACGAAAGACCAAAGAGCACGAGACCAAGAGCAGACGAGACCGAGGGAACATGGGACCGAGGGAACACGGGACCGAGGGAACACGGGACCAAGTGAGCACGAGACTGAGGGAGCGGTGACTGAGCGAACGGTGACCGCGCGAGCAGAGACCGAGCGAATGGAGACCACGCGAGCAGCGACCGAGCGAACGGAGACTGTGCGACCGACGATACAAAAAACACAAAAGAGGGAGAAGGGAACGGAGAGCGAGGGACCGGAGAGCAAGGGAGCAGAGAGCAAGGGAGCTCAAAGAGCGAGAGAGCGAAAAGCGAAGGGCGAAAGAGTGAAGAGGGAGAGAAGGGAAACGAGGGAACGGAACGTGGGAACGAGGACGGGGAACACACAAGCGGAAAACAACAAGCGGAAAACAAAACAAACAATGAACAAACAAAGAACAGGACAAATGAGCAACCAACAAAGAACAAGACACAACAAGCAACAAACAAGACCCAGACAAGAAGCACCACAAAACACCAAGAAGACCTGGGGGAGGGAACCCAGGGCGGGCAAAACAAAAACCAGCAGCACCAGTAGGGGTGCAGGCGCCTCCTGCAGGTCGTAAGGACCCCAAACTGGACAATAAGATAAAAAAGTCTGGATGCAGACGCCTCCTGCAGGTTGTTTACAAAAAAAGAAATCCAGACAGCTGGCGCCTCCAGCAGGTCATAACATAGGCAAAACTGGCACCTCAGTAGGTCACGAACACAAAGTCCTGAAGAAATTTTTCCGGTCCCATAAACAGTCCAGGAACATAGACAGACTTGAACAAGGCGATCCATCGCTGAACCACCGTCGGGCACATGGCCTTGCATTCTGTTGAGAAGGGCCTCGAAAGGCCTTGCATTCTGTTATACTCTGGTGTTTTAGTGTGCCCTTGGGCCTCAGCCCAGCCCCAGACATGTCCAGGATCGGACCGAGGGTTGACGTGGTTCAGCATGGCTGACGGGCTGACCCTCTGCCAGGTCTGCAAGCTCCCAAGGCCAACAACAGGATGATGTTGGAAGTTGAATGGTCCTCCGACCATTCCGAGCCCTTTCAGACCTGCTGCTTGGAACAGCATGAAGCAGCAGGCCTGGCCTGAGGTTGAAGGCAGATGGCGGCCTTGCATTCTGTTGTGAATGGCCTCAAAAGGCCTTGCATTCTGTTGAGAAAGCGGCCTCGAAAGGCCTTGCATCTGAGTGACATCCCTCTGGAGGCTCCTGCCTGCCAGAGCCTCATAAGGTCTTCTGTTCTTCGTGGAGCTCCTCGTCTCGTCTGCCTTCGTACCACATCTTCATGTCTTGTTGTCTTGCCTGAGGTCCCTGACCATGTCCTGATGTTCTGTCATGATCTTCCACCTCCTGATGTGTCTGCCTTCCAGGATGTTCTTCCCTGCATCTTCGTCTGGTGCTCCTGAGCCTTCTGTTCCTGTAGATCTGTGGTTCTCGGATGATGTCGTGCCCAAGAATGGAGAGGCCTGCAGGTGGGATTGGTCCCTGTGCTCCTGAGCCTCTGTTCCCGCCAGTCATAGGTGAAGCTTTGGATGACATTGGCTCCATCATTGGAGTTCCTCCTTGCCTGGATCTTCCCCACGCTTGTCCCGCTCCCCTCGTGGTCCGTGACCAGCCTCTTAGGGCTGTGTAGGGCGCGAAGTGGGACAGGGTGGTCCGTGACTCAGTCCCGCGGGTGGGCTGAGTAGGGTGCCCTGAGAGATAGTGCCAGTGTCTTTTCTCCCAGCTGTTGTCAAGTTCCAAGTCTCATCTGTGATGCCGTTGCATCAACCCAAGTGTCTTCGTCCGTGATGCCGTCGCCTCAACCCAAGTGTCTTCGTCCGTGATGCCGTTGCATCCATCATAGTCCTGTCTACGTGTCAAGGCCTCCGTCTACCCTCAACCTCAGGCCAGGCCTGCTGCTCCATGCTGTTCCAAGCAGCAGGTCCGAAAGGGCTCGGAATGGTCGGAGGACCATTCAATTTCCAACATCATCCTGTTGTTGGCCTTGGGAGCTTGCAGGCCTGGCAGAGGGTCAGCCCGTCAGCCATGCTGAACCACGTCAACCCTCAGACCGATCCTGGACGTGTCTGGGGCCGGGCTGAGGCCAAGAGCACACTAAACACCAGTGTGTAACAGAATGCAAGGCCTTTCGAGGCCACTTTCTCAACAGAATGCAAGGCCTTTCAAGGCCATTCACAACACCTTCACAGTTTCATACCATCTCTTCATCCCATCCCACCTTTATATACCTTGTAACACAGATTGTAGCCCATCTAACACACCCTTAAACTTACTGCCTACCCCATCACTTGGTACCCACTGCCCCCTTAATTCCCTCAATCTCTCAGTCCCCTATTCCCTTGTTCCCATCCCACTACTGAGTTCTTCCTCTTCCCTACCTAACCTCAATCCTGCAAGCCATATTTTTTTTTGTGGGGGGGACGGGGACGACAAGGCACTTGCCTCACCTGGCTTCCCCTCCCCCAATAGCAGCACCACTGCACCAGGCTCATCTTCTTGCTCTCACAGTCTCCAGACTCTCCCCCTTTGTCTTTCCCTTTTCAATACCTCTCCCCTCTCTAGATCCTCTTTTAAAACTTGCCCAATCCACATAACAATCAGAGCCAGCAGGATATGGAAAATGGGGAGTGCCTTGAGCTATCTCCTCCTCCCTTGTAGCAAACAATGGTGGTGATTGCAGCCATGGGGCATGGAGCAAGACCCACATTTCCAAGTCAGGCTATTGACAGCGGTGATCATAGCCATGGGAGAGAGAGAAAGCAGGATGGAGTAATTCTAGCCTGGGATGGTGGCTGCAGTGATCTTAGTGGTGACGGTGATCACTGTTTGGGATGGGGGTGTGAAACAGTAATCAAGGCCTGGAGGTGGCCTTGATTGCTGGGAAGGGAGAAATACAGCAATAGGGAGCAGCAATTGGCATTTCAAGTGCCTGGCTTCCTGCTGTACACTCTCCTCAACCAGCAGATGCATGTGGCTGTTTTAGGAAACTTACGTTTGCTAGTTATTTCACATTTTCTGACCCACCTCCCAGCTCTTGGCGGCATGCCAGTGTGTCCCAGCATGCTGGTTGAGAAGTGCTCGATACAAGTTTGCACACACATTTACAATGTATGAGGAGAAGTGGAAGTATGTGACAAAACAAATCTGTGTGCTGCCATGCTGATGACCTAAGTTCAATTTCCAAGACAAGTCTTGCATTTCCCAGGTCAGCCAGGGCTGGGGAGACCAGCAGGGCAGCAGGGGGAGGAGAAGGAGTCCCAGATATCGCTCAAGAGTGATACCCAGGGGCAGAATTTAGTGCCCAAAATTGCAGGGTTACAGAAGGAGCCCTAGAGCATGGGTCCCAGTCATAAGAACATGCCATACTGGGTCAGACCAAGGGTCCATCAAGCCCAGCATCCTGTTTCCAACAGTGGCCAATCCAGGCCATAAGAACCTGGCAATTACCCAAACATTACATAGATCCCAAGCTACTATTGTTTATTATTTAATAGCAGTT
Organism: Rhinatrema bivittatum; assembly: GCF_901001135.1. NCBI lineage: Eukaryota > Metazoa > Chordata > Amphibia > Gymnophiona > Rhinatrematidae > Rhinatrema > Rhinatrema bivittatum. The sequence goes on along the minus strand of NC_042620.1, from coordinate 174,397,696 downwards.
TATGGATTTATCCTTTAGGAACTTATCCAAACCTTTTTTAAACCCAGTTACACTAACTGCTGTAACCACATCCTCTGGCAAAGAATTCCAGAGCTTAACTATGCACAGAGTGAAAAAGAATTTTCTCTCTTTTAAATGAGCTACTTTCTAACTTCATGGAGTGCCCCCTGGTCCTTCTATTATCTGAGAGAGTAAATACCTGATTTACGTTAACCTGTTCAAGTCCTGTCATGATTTTGTGGACCTCTATCATATCCCCCCCCTCAGCCGTCTCTTCTCCAAGCTGAACAGCCCTAACTTCTTCAGCCTTTCCTCATAGGGGAGCCATTCCATGCCCCTTATCATTTTGGTCACCCTTCTATGCACTTTCTCCAATGCAACAATATCTTTTTTGAGATGCAGTGACCAGAATTGCACACAATACTCAAGGTGCAGTCTCACCATGGAGCAATACAGAGACATTATGACATCTATGACATTTTCTAAAACATTATGACATTATGACACCTTGTAAACCGGGGTGATATGTATATTATACAGGAACTTCCGGTATATAAATCCTTTAAATAAATAAATAAATAAATCTACTGTTTTATTTGCCCTCCCTTCCTAATAATTGTTTGCTTTTTTGACCACCATAGCACACTCAGCTTACGATTTCAATGTATTATCCACTATGATGCCTAGATCCCTTTCCTGGGTGGTAACTCCTAAGATATAATATAACATTATGTAACTACAGCAAGGGTTATTTTTCCCTATATGCATCACCTTGCACTTATCCACATTAGATTTCATCTGCGATTTGAAAGCCTAATCTTCTAGTCTTACAAGTTCCTCCTGCAATTCATCACAATCTGCTTGAGATTTAACTACTCTATATAATTTTGTGTCATCCGCAAATGTGATCACCTCACTTTCCAGATCAATTACAAATATATTAAAAAGCACAGATCCAAGTACAGATCCCGGAGGCACTCCACTGTTTACCTTTTTCCTCTCTGAAAACTGACTATGTAATCCTACTCTCTGTTTCCTGTCTTTTAACCAATTTGTAATCCACAAAAGGACATTGCCTCCTATCCCATGACTTTTTAGTTTCCTTAGAAGCTTCTCATGAAGGACTTTGTCGAACACCTTCTCTCATGTACAGCTGCTGCAATGCCTGGGCTAAGTGAGTTAGAAGGGGATATATCATAAAGAAAAAATTCCCAGGTAGTTGCAAATGAAGGCTCAGGGTCCAACAGAGGAAAGTTCAAGTTGAACAGGCAGGCTAATAGCGTAAACAGAGAAAGAGGGTTACTTTGGCTTCAAGCTGCATATAGCTGTGTTCTTTAGGACGGAAACTAGAATCAGGCCAAGCGTTTTTGTAAAATGTGAGCACCATGACTGTCTTTCAGATTAGCTTTTGTATGGGAAACTGTTACTGTAGTCAGTGTTTGCAAATAGGAAAAGGATGGTAAACAAAAAAAATGAGTTGTTATATAATAAAGTAAAAGGTTTGTGACACCAAGCTTTTATGTTTCTATTTGCAAAGTACCTATGGGCATCTGCACCTGCTTTTTGCATGGGTAGATATTTTAAGGGAAAATAATAGGCATAGATCTGAAAATGCACTCTATGATTTTCTGATTCCAACCCAAACACGTTTCCACAACGTGCGCACTTTTAGCCGCATTGAAGGAGGGAAATCTTCAGACAGTGCCTTTACGTGTCTAGATCCCTATTTTCCTTGTGTAAAATGTAAATATCTGAAAGTTACCCTCTCAAGTGTTAAAATTCTTTCCTGTGCATGATGGTGAAAGATACATGGCTGCAGATGGACTCCAGTGTGGATTTAAGTCAGCCTGAAGCAGCAGCAAATGACAGGCACCTATGTATTTGGGAGAAGCCTTGTTTGTGGGCATATCTGTGGGCAGTGTTGAGGGTGTATAGAGTGTCCGTAGTGGTTCCTCCTACGTGCCCCAGTTAATTTCTTTTTGGAACTGTGTCAAATATGTTGCCAAATATCTAACATATGGGCTGATATAGAAAACTTTGCGGGAGAGCGGGCGAGCGATTCAGTAAATAAATTTATGTAAATGAGGGCCCGCAGTAAAAGGAGGTGCTAGGGACACTAGTGCGTCCCTAGTGCCTCCTTTTGGACAGGAGCGGCGGCTGTCAGCAGGTTTGACAGCCGATGCTCAATTTTACCGGCGTCGGTTCTCAAACCCGCTGACAGCCACGGGTTCGGAAAATGGACGCCGGCTAAATTGAGCGTCCGTCTTCCAACCCGCGGGCCGTGGGCAGATTTAAATTTTTTTTTTTACTTTTGGGGCCTCTGACTTAATATCACTATGATATTAAGTCGGAGGGTGTAAAAAAAAAGCAGTTTTCTCTGCTTTTCTGTACACTTTCCCAGTGCCGGCTGAAAATAATGGCAGGCGTTAATTTCTGAAAGTAAAATGTGCGGCTTGGCTGCACATTTTACTTTCTGGATTGCGCAGGAATGACTAATAGGCCCATCAACGTGCATTTGCATGTTGCGGGCACTATTAGTTTCGGGGGGGGGGGGGGGGGGGGGTTGGCCATGCGTTTTTGACGCGCTATTACCCCTTACTATATACGGGGTAAAAACAGCACGTCGAAAATGCGCGGCCAAACACGGGCTAACAGTGCGCTCCGCCGGAGAGCAATTTACTGTATCGGCCCGATAGTAACACAATAATGACAGAGAAAAAAGACCAAATGGTCCATCCAATCTGCCCAGCAAGTTTCTTATGGTAGTAAATGCTGCTCCTTACAGTTTACCCCCAAGCCTTCTGTTAATATTTAAAATCAAAACATAGCAACTGTCAAACCCATAACAAAATTACTGCTAGCAACATTTGTGCAGGGGAGGGCAACCTTCTTGATAATTCAGACAATGCTGCTTCAACATGCTTTGCGTTTGTACTTGGCTGAAGAAGCTGTCCTGTGCTTTTTCCCTAATGTGGGCATATCAGTACTCTGGACCTAAAGGTTGGGATCTAGTGTTTGCTGGCATATGAATCCAATTCCTCTTTTTTCCCTCCTGCAGTTAAAATGGAGAGCAATGTTGCAGGTTCATCAAAGCAATAAGGTTAATTGGTTAAGGGTAGTAATCCCTATACCCTCTGTTAAATGTAGTATTTGCCACTCCATGCAGGTTGCTTCCATGCACCCTTCATTTCCAACCTCTAGTCTTTAGGAATCCACAGTGATTATCCCATGCCTTATTTAATTTGTTTATTATTTTCGTCTTCACCACCTCTTCCGGAAGGGCATTCCAGGCATCCACCACCCTCTCCATGAAGAAATATTTCCCTGATGTTGGTTCTGAGTCGTGCTTCCTGGAGTTTCATTTCATGACCCCTAGTTCTACTGTTTCCTTTCCACCAGTAAAGGTTCGAAGATCGTGCATCATTAAACCTTTCAGGTATCTGAAGGTTTGAATTATATCTCCTCTACAGCTACTCTCTTCCAGAGTATACATATTTAAATCCTTCAGCCTCTCCTCATAAGTCTTCCGATACAGACTGCAAACCATTTTGTCTGTCCTTCTCTGGACCGCCTCCATTTTGTCTATCCTTTTTGAGATATGGGCTCCAGAACTGAACAGAGTACTTCAGGTGAAGCCTCACCAAGGACCTGTACAAGGGGATTATCGCCTCCTTTTTCTTTTCTTTTTTTTCAAATGATATCTTTTATTAGGATCAAAGGAAGAACAAACATGGGCAAAATATATATAGCCAACCAGCTGACATATAGGTTACAATACAGCCAAAATTGTCCCTCATGAGAGGCTTCTACAAAAACTAAAAAGTCATGGGATAGGAGGCGATGTCCTTTCGTGGATTACAAACTGGTTAAAAGACAGGAAACAGAGAGTAGGATTAAGTGGTCAATTTTCTCAGTGGAAAAGGGTAAACAGTGGAGTGCCTCAGGGATCTGTACTTGGACCGGTGCTTTTCAATATATTTATAAATGATCTGGAAAGGAATACGACGAGTGAGGTTATCAAATTTGTGGATGATACAAAATTATTCAGAGTAGTTAAATCACAAGCGGATTGTGATACATTACAGGAGGACCTTGCGAGACTGGAAGATTGAGCATCCAAATGGCAGATGAAAATTAAAGTGGACAAGTGCAAGGTGTTGCATATAGGGAAAAATAACCCTTGCTGTAGTTACACGATGTTAGGTTCCATATTAGGAGCCACACAGGAAAAAGATCTAGGCATCATAGTGCTGTTAAAATTGTCGGCTCAATGTGCTGCAGAGTCAAAAAAGCAAACAGAATGTTGGGAATTATTAAAAAGGGAATGGTTAATAAAACGGAAAATGTCATAATGCATCGTTCCATGGTGAGACCGCACCTTGAATACTGTGTACAATTCTGGTCGCTGCATCTCAAAAAGATATAGTTGCGATGGAACAGCTCCCCTATGAAGAAAGGCTGAAGAGGTTAGGGCTGTTCAGCTTGGAGAAGAGATGGCTGAGAGGGGATATGATAGAGGTCTTTAAGATCATGAGAGGTCTTGAACGAGTAGATGTGACTTGGTTATTTACACTTTCGAATAATAGAAGGACTAGGGGGCATTCCATGAAGTTAGCAAGTAGCACATTTAAGACTAATCGGAGAAAATTATTTTTCACTCAACGCACAGTAAAGCTCTGGAATTTGTTGCCAGAGGATGTGGTTAGTGCAGTTAGTGTAGCTGGGTTCAAAAACGGTTTGGATAAGTTCTTGGAGAAGTCCATTAATGGCTATTAATCAAGTTTACTTAGGGAATAGCCACTGCTATTAATTGCATCAGTAGCATGGGATCTTCTTAGTGTTTGGGTAATTGCCAGGTTCTTGTGGCCTGGTTTGGCCTCTGTTGGAAACAGGATGCTGGGCTTGATGGACCCTTGGTCTGACCCAGCATGGCAATTTCTTATGTTCTTAAGATAAAATAAAATAAAAAAAGACTTCCACCTTGTAACTTCCTGCCTTTGCAATCAGGTAATGTTTTTTTTCTTCAAAGATCACAATAAGCTGGATTAATCAGGTTTCCTACACAGAACGTAGTAACCTAGCAGAATACTTCACCTTGGCCACATATACAGAACATACAGACCCTCACCCAATACAGAATATGTAATCACAAATTAGAAATAGAAATATGCAGACAAAAACTATGCAATCCACTCCTCTCTGCCCACTCCCCTATGATCCTGTTCCCTGCAGGCAGGAGAGGAAGGAACAAGCAGATACGAGGGGCCAGTTTAGGGAGCAGAGGGATTCTCTCTGCTTTGCACTGTTCTTTGTCTATCCCAGGCTAACTCCTTGCAAGCTGCCTGGGAGGGGAGGGCTGTAACAGGAAGCAAAGGGCTGTTCTTCGCTACCTGAAATTCAAAACACTATCCAATAAAGTCATTGGGGGTGGAGCCTTATATGTTTATGCACATAGGTAAAAGCAGCCCTGCTGACACCACCTTGGGCTTGGCATGCCAGGGCAGCTGCCTGCCTCAGTTCTAGTCCTGGTTTAAAGTCACATAACCATCCCAGAATCTAAATATACTGGAATCTGATTATTTGGAGCCTCCAAATTTAAGGGAACACCTGGTTCTACTGTGAAGGGGCTACAAAGCTATGCTAGATGGAAGATAGGTCACAAGGAAGAAAGATCTTGTGAAGAAAAGGAGGCTCTAGAATGAGGAGTCATGGAATGGGTGTGAAAAGGGGTAAAATCAAGAGTAATCTAAGGAAATATTTCTTTAGGGAGAGAGTGATGGATGCATAGAATGGCCTCCTAGTGCAGGTGGTGGAGACGGAGACAATGTCAGAGTTCAAGAATGCATTGGACAAGCACAGAGGCTCTCTGCGGGAAAGAGATTGAAAAGCTAAGTGGGAGGTGTGCATGGGGAGCTGGATGGGCCGTAAGATATTTATCTACCATCATGTTCTATGTTTATGTTTCAAAACCAGTCAGTCCTGACAGAGTATCACTAATAATCACACACACTGTTATCTGATCAATTTTTGTAATGTACAGAATGACAATTGTGATATTCTAGTCAATGTGGACTTATCAGATGTATGTTGAAAAGTGCAACTTTCTTCCAAAATTGATATCTTAGAGGTACAGTAGTAGTTCCTAGTATCTTAAGGAAACTAAAAAATAATGATGTAAGAGTAACATTTCTAGTTTCCATGTGGTCTTTTGAAATATTAAGCTGTGCATTATTGGTTTAGTTTTCTTTTAAAATTGTCCATTGTTGTTTGATAGGTTAGGAAAACTTCAAAGCAATGGACTAAGGCTTACATTTTTTCTGATCTCCTTTGTCCATACTCAATTCAATTTCAATTTTGTTTTTTGTATATATTCTGTCTTTTGGACACTTCAAAGTAGATTACATTCAAGTACTATAGGTATTTTCCCTATCTCCAGAGTGCTTACAAGTCACGCACCCTCAATAACACCTGATTCATATACCCCTTCCTTTCTCCCTACAGTGGCTCAGATGGAGATAGTGGCATTATCATGCATAGCACATAAATCACCATCATGTCTGATTCAGCGCTGCATGATGTTGCATCAAACTTG